>NW_004567116.1:48790956-48823816 GCF_000260355.1 Condylura cristata | reverse complement strand
ATGATGTTTATATATCACAACTTTTTAATTTATTCATCTACTGGAAATAACTAGGGTGCATCTATATCTTAACTATAATAAATAATGTTGCTTTAAATGTTGTAGAATATACAGTGTTGACCATTTAATATTTTGTGAATCCATGCCCAAAAATAGAGCTGGCAGGTTGTTTGGGATTTCTATTTTTAATCTTTAAGGTAATTTTTTCACCTTTTTGGTTAAAAGTCAACTTCATCAATATAAATATAGCTACTCCTGATTTTTTAAATTTCTATTTATTTGTAGTACTGTCTTCCAGCCTTTAATTCCAAATCTGTGCTTGTATTTGTTGGTAAGATGGGTTTCTTTAAAATGCCAAAAAGGGTAGACTTTCCTTTGAAATCCATTCAACCTCTGTTATACCTTTTGACTAATGAATTCAAGCAATTTACATTTAAAATTATTATTGAGACATAGGCACATAGGACATTACCATTTTGTTATTTTTGCTGTTGTTTGTCTTTAATACTTTAGGTCATTTTATGTTCCATGTTACATATCTATGTTATTTTTATTAGTTTTTGTCTCAAGGTCCTGCTGATGTTACTATAAGATGTATGTGTGTCCCACTGGAAGATCTGGTCTCAAACGTGTCCTTTCTGATATCATTGTCACTCTCCTCCAAGTTAAATAATTTGTGTGTGTACTACTCTTTTTTGTTGTTGTTGTTCTGTTACTTTATAAAAACTCTTCTAAGATTTCCTTTATGTGCAGCTTGGTGTTGATAAATTCTTTTAGTTATTGATTTTCAGAGAAAACTCCTTACCCTTTCTGTTGCTTTGAATATTGATTTTGTAGGTTAAAGATTCCACGTTGAAAATCTACTGATATTCCCACTTCTTGCTTACACCATTTGTATTGACAAGTCTGCTAGCAATTTGCTTGGTGTTCACTTAGAGATTATCCTTTTTCTCTCGATGTTTTTAGTATTCTGTCTTTGACATTGACTTTCAACAGTTTTGTTCTAATTTGGCTTGGGGTGTGTCTCTGTTATTATTTTGTTGGAACTCTGGACCTCAATCACAATATCTGGCTCATTTCCTATATTGAGATGATGTTCAGCAATTATTCATTTAATTTTCTATCCTTTCTCTTTCTCTTCCCCTCTGTCACTCTCAAGAGATATAGACTATTTCCCTTTAGACTACCCCAAAGGGCCCTATACTATCTACATTCTTTTAATCTCCCTTCTTGCTCTACTTGTGTGTTCTCCAACATTATACTTTTGAGAACATTAATTCTTTCCATTGTTTGTTTTTTTATCTACTATTAAGGTGCTCAATTACATATTTAAGTTGGTTATACTATTTTTTAAATTCACTACTTCTAATTGAAATTGCCTCATATTTTCTCAGTCATGTTCCTGTTTTATATTATCCTTTTTTTTTTTTTAAGTTCAGTGAGTGTTGTAATAAGAGCACAAAGCATTGCCTCCAGTGAATTTCAGGGATTCAAACTTCCTACTGTTCTATGTATACCAGCATGTGTGCTGGAAATCCACAGTGAACTTCTCCTGTAGGTAAGCATCTTGATCCAACTATCTTACAGAGTCTTTTGAGCTTCTGAGTCAAGTCACTGTTTGAGCACTATATGCAGTGTTGGGTGTGGATTCCAACTGAGCCATTAGCCAGCCAGAGTGTTTTATTTTCTCTTTTATTTCCCTGTACAAAGCCTTATCTAGGGTTTTGACGCCTCTTATTAACAGGTGCTTAAACTCTGGTTGATAAGAGTTCATTTGTTGCCTTGGTTTTAGACCTGGAATATAGCAGGTGTTTTGAATATCCCAACCTCAGGCTATAAGTAGTAGCCTCCTCTGATGAGACACAGTGATCCAGCCTGATGCCCCTGACCAATTTAGGTTCCAGCTGTTCTCTATGGGAACTTCACCTCAAACCAGTAATCACAACTTTCCACACCTGCTCTATTAGTGTACTCTAAACCGGGTGCCAGCTCTGTGCACACCATTATCCAATTAAGTGTTATCTATGAACTCCCTGACGTTAGCCAAGTGTCTCTGAGTCAACAGCTGTAGGGAGTTCCAGAGAGCAGCTGTTCCTCCCTCTCATGGGTTTTACTACTTTCTGCTTCACTGCATAAACACTCTTTAATTAAAGTTTTTCCGACCCATATTTGTCAGACCATTGCTCTGGTATGTACTGTAGTTATTTGTTTTCTTTGAGGAGTTGTTTACTTAGTTCTGCTGCAATTTCACTGTGGAATTTTAAGATAAAATCTGAACATCTTCCCTCTGCCACCTTCTTGGTAGATATCAGTCACAGCTACATTTTAAATATCACCTTCCTACCCTGCCATCTTTATTCACTGGATTAGAAAAGATACTATATCTCAAGTTTATAGAAGTTGATATTCACTAAAACATCTCTTGGATGTTCAGAAGCCAAGTTCTAACAGATATAGTTAAATGTACGGTGACTTCTACTACAAACAGTGCAAAGGATGATGATTGGTGATTGAATAAGCATCACCTGAACACAGTTTACAGTGTTAAAAAAATAAAAAAAGAATTTGTTTATAAAGAGTTTTATGCCCCTCCCTAGTGGCACAACAGGTTAAAGCACAGCACTGCAAAGCTATCAGCAGCCTCTGTGCAAGAGTGGGATCCCCAGCCAGGGAGGTGACCCACATGGCAGCAGACCTCTCCTGACCCAACCACTGCTCCCCTCAGCAGTGTATTTCACTCTTTCTGCCCTCTTTGCCTCACTGCCTCACACCTCTGGCTTACATCCCAGTTCTGTATGCACAAATAAACAATTTCCCTAATAATTAGTGACACTGAGCATCTCTTATAAGCTTGTTTGGTCATTATTATGTTATTTTTTTAGGACAGATTTAAAATATCATTTTAAGAGCCAGAAAGTAAAACAACTAGCATTCTCTTAAGACTGCTGGAAAATCAAACTGCTGTACCTTTTAAGAAAATACAATCTCAGACTCTATTAATATTTAAAATTTGCTATGATCTTGATCCAGAACTACCACTTCAGAGAATTTATCTAGTATAAACAGAAGTGCTCACTGTGGCATACATATCCTAAGTTGGAATGACACTTCAGGGCATGAGCTACAGGACTCAAGTGGCTTTGAGGGGGCACCTGACCTGGACTGTGTGCCCCATGCCACCCAACATTGACAGCTGCCAGTTGTGCTTCAGAATTAATATGACAGAATAGAGAATTTCAGTCCTAGAAATCTCAAATATACAACAAACCATATGGAAAAGGAAGGTTTAGAAAAATGTAGGAATTCTATGAAAATATCAATTTAATTAGAAAAGGAAATGAAGTAGGTACTCCAGAAGGTAGAAAAAGACACTGTAAAAATAACAACAAAAGAGGTAACAGTAAATAGCCCACATGTATTAGTCATCACCCTAAATGTGAATAATCTGAGCTCACCAATTAGAAGGCACAGAATGATATATGGGTTAAAAGTTCAACCATCTATATTTTGCTTACAAGAAACTCATTTAAAACCTAAAGACAACCTGGCCCTCCCTGGTGGCGCAGCGGGTTAAAGCACTGAACTAAGAAACTAAAGCCACTTCCACATGAGTTCGATCCCCGCCTGCCGCCTGCCCCGGAGGCGACCACATGGCGAGGCAGACCTCTCTTGACCCGCCCGCTGCTCCCCTCAGCAGTGTAAATTCGTTGATCTCTCTGTTCTGCTTCCCGCTCTGTCTCTGGTGAATCCTCTCACCCTCCACATCTCTGGCCTGTACCCCAGTTCTGTACGAATAAATAAATAAATCTTAAAAAACAAAAACAAAAAAACCTAAAGACAACCTAAATACAAACTTCAAGTGAAAGTTTAAACCAAAGTACTTTAAGCCAGTAACTCAGAAAGAACAAAGATGAACACATACAGTGATCAAGACAAGACTTCATCAAGATGGTATAGCTGTCATTATTATTTATAGACTTAGGACAGGAGCACATACACAAGCATACACACCACACAAGCAACTATTAACAGGCTTAAAATAACTGACTTTATAAAAACACAGTTATTGTCAAAGATCTCTACACATCACACACACAAAGGGACAGATCATCTAGACAGAAAGTCAACCAAGAAATAAAAAAAGTATAGGACTAGATGGATTTAATAGAAATATGCAGGGCTTTCTATCCCAACAGAAATGAGTTCACATTCTTCTCAAGTGCACATGGGAACATTCATTCCCACAAATAGATCACATGCTGGAAAACAAAATATATGAAAATAGAAGTCATGTCAGGGCCCGCCTTAGTGGCGCCATGGGTTAGGACACAGCACTGCAAGTGTGAGTTTGAATTGTGGTCCTGGGCGTGATCCATGTGGTGCCACAGACCTCTCCTGTCTCACCTGCTGCTTCCCTCAGCAATGTACTTCCTCAATCCTCCTATTCTGCTCCCCACTCTGGTGAATCCTCTCACCACCCCTGCACCTCTGGCCTGTACCCCAGTTCTGTATGCATAAAAAAATAAATCTTTTTTAAAAGAATATCAACAATCCTTTCATAACAGATATGAAGCTAGAAATTAACTACAAAAGTAGCTTAGCATAAACCAAAACATGTGGAGACTCTATGGAATGTATTAAGTTTTGGGTCAACACTAAAATCAAAAAAGAAAATGGGTAGATAAGCTACTAGCTCCTAAGAATACTCTAAAAGTAATACTAAGAAGGAAGTATATAGGCAATACACTAATTCCATATTTTCTTTAAAAACCAAGAAAAATCCCATTAAACAATATTTGTAATTAATATATAACATATTTACACATAAATATAAATAACATAACTATATAAAACAACAACAAATAAAAATTAGAGCAGAAATAAATACATAGAAAAAGAATGCTCAAAAATCAGTTAAAGAAAGACTGGGTCTTCCAAAATTTTTTAAAAATTAACAAATTTGTTTGTTAAAGGGAAGGAAGCACAATGGTCTATGGTAGTCGAATATAGGTGATTTGGTGATGGGTGCACTGCAGTGGTATTATCTTATAAGAGTATCTAATATTAGCTCAATTAAAAACTAATTTCAAATTTTCACTTTAGTGGGATCATTAAACAGGCATTTTAAGAAATGTCATATCTGATGCTAAAGTATTTGCTTAATATGGTATAAAGTCCTCTTCCCACCCTGCCACCTACACACTGCCTTATGCCACCAATTATCATATTGCTTATTATGTGAATGAATCTTTGAAGACAGTGAGTTTAGTGCAAGATGAGAAAAGGGGTGATGTTACTTATCTGGGTCTATTTGACTGCAACAGCACATTTCTGGTATTCATTGCCATTCAAATGGAGAGTGCAAGTATAGGGAACTCCTTTAATAAGTTCTACTACACAGGGATTGTGTGTATACACACACACACACACACACACACACACATATACACACACACACATACATAAAGGGGTAACAGAAAGGTGAAGTGTCTTTAAAGATATTACTGAGATGTATGTCATGATGTCATGCAGAGTTTTGCCAATATTTTCTTCTATATATTTTATGGTTGCAAGTCTTATGTCCAAGTCTTTTATACATTTTGAGTTGATTTTTGTTTATGGTAGGAGGTAATAGTCTAACTTCAGGTGTTTGTATGTAGCAGCCCAGTTTTCCAAGTACCATTTATTGAACAAACTGTCCTTGTTACAGTGCATATTCTTTGCACCCTTATCCATAAATATGTGAATTTCTGTGTTTTCATTTCATTTCCATTGGTTTACTGTCTGCTTTTGTTCCATTTACCATACAGTTTTAATTATTATGGCTTGTTAGTCTAGTTTGAAGCCTGAGAGTCTGAAACCTCCATTTTCCTTCTTTTTGATCAGGGGAGCTTTAGCTATTCAAGGATTTTTGTGGTTCCATATGAATTTTGTCAGTATGTGTTCTCTGAAGAATGTCATTGAAATTTTTATTGGAATAGCAATGAATCTGTACATTGTTTTTGGTAGGATGGCCATTTAGACAATATTAATTATTACAATCCATGAGCAGGAGATCTCTTTCCATTTCTTTATGTCGTCTTCTAGTTTTTTTGACAAAGTTTTATAATATTCTTTGTGTAAGCCCTTTTCCTTTGTTAGATTTATTCACAGATATTTAAGTTTTTTAATTTGTTTCAGTTATAAAAGGGATAGCTCCCTTAATATCTTCTTCAGATTGATCATTTGATTTACAGATTTTTGTGTGTTGATTTTGTATCCTGCTTCTTTGCTAAACTGATTGCTTGCATTAGTTTTTCTGTAGAGTTTTTGTGGTTTTCTATGCATATTATGTCATCTGCAAACAGTGATAGTTTTACTTCTTTCCCTATTTGGATCCCTTGTATGTCTTTCTCTTGTTTTATTACTCTGGCTAGGATTTTGAGTACTATATTAAAAAGTGTTGAGAATGGGCCCTCCCTGGTGGCACAGCAGGTAAAAGCACAGCACTAAGAAGCTTAAGCCACTTCCACATGAGTTCGATCCCCGCCTGCCATGGAGGAGATTCACATGGCGAGGCAGACCTCTCCTGACCTGCCCGCTGCTCCCCTCAGCAGTGTATTTCGTTGATCTGCCTGTTCTGCTCCCCGCTCTGTCTCTGGTGAATCCTCTCACCCTCCACATCTCTGGCCTGTACCCCAGTTCTATATGAATAAATAAATAAATCTTAAAAAAAAAAAATGTGTTGAGAATGGACAACCTTATCTTGTTCCAGATCTTAAGGCTTTCAGCTTTTCACCATTAAGATGACATTGGCTATGAGTTTGTTGTATATGGCCTTTAATATGTTATGTTCCTTTTATCCCAAGAATTTTGAGGGCCTTCATCATAAATGGTTATCGAACTTTGTCAAATGCTTTATCACATCTACTGACATATGATTTTTATTTTTCCTTTTGTTCATGTGTTGGAGTACATTAACTGATTTTCAGATATTCAACCATCCTTGTGTCCCTGGAATAAATCCTATTTGGTCATGGTGAATTATCTTTTTGATCACTGTTGGAGCCTTCTGCATAGAATTTTTTGAGGGTTTTTGCATCAGTGTTCATTAGAGAGATTGGCCTATAATTTTTGTTTTTTGTGTTGTCTTTGGTTTTGGTATTAGTGTAATGTTGACTTCATAAAATGTATTTGATTGTATTTCTTCCTTCTCAATTTCTTGAAAGAGTTTGTGTAGAATAGGCACTAGTTCATTTCTGAATATTTGGTAGAATTCATCAGTAAAGTCATCTGGTCCTCTGCTTTTGTTTTTGAGGAGGGTTTTGATTATTTCAATTTCACTGCTTGTAATTGGTCTGTTTAGGTGTTCTATTTCTGCTTCAGCTAGCATTGGATGACTGTCTCATTCTAGGAATTTGTCCATCTCTTCTAGATTGTCAAATTTGTTTGCATGTAACTAACTGTTCATCTCTGATGATTATTTGGATTCTGCTTTGTTGTAATTTCTCCTCTTTCATTTCTGATCCTATTTATTTGTGCTTTCTTCTCCTGCTTTTTTTTTACTTCATGAACCTGGCTAGAGGTTTGTCTTTTTTTTTTTTTTTTTTTTTTTTTCAAAGAACCAACTTTTGGTTTTACTGGTCTTTTGTATTGTTTTCTTAACTTCTATTTCATTTCTATATGATTTTATTTTTTTTAAAGATTTATTTATTTATTCATACAGAACTGGGGTACAGGCCAGAGGTGCAAAGGCAGTGAGAGGATTCACCAGAGACAGAGTGAGGAGCAGAACAGGCTTTAGCGGGAGGGCCAGGGTTCTGTTATTTTAACCAACCTGCTACTCTGTATCTTTTTATTGATGAGTTTATTCCATTTACATTGAGAGTTAATATTGATACACTGGCATCTGCATTAGCCATTTCATTTGCCTTTTTGTTATTCTATTCCTTATCTTATTGTTCTTCCTATTTATTCCTCTGTTGGTTTTGATTTTAAGGTTTCTTGTAATATTTTTTTGGAGTGGGGGTTTAGTAGTAATGAGCTTCTAAAGACTGTGTGTATCTGAGAAGGTTTTAGGTTTTCCTTCATAGAAGAAGGAGAGCTTTGTGGTGTAGAGCATCCTTGGTTCGAATTTGTTGGCTTTCAGTTTGTTGAATATGTCACTCCACTGTCTTCTTGCCTGTAGTGTATCCTCAGCCAAGTTTGATGTCAGCCTAGTAGGTTATCCTTTATAGGTCATCTGTTTCTTTAACTTCATCAGTTTCATTATTTTTTTACTTGCCTTGGATCTTTAGAAATGTTACTATTTTTCTTCTCACCATAGTTTTCCTTTCATTGTGGTAATTTGGTGTTCTTCTAGGCTTCCTGTATATCTGTTTTCATTTCCATCTTCATGTTCGTGAAGTTCTCTTCAATTACCTCCTTGAATAGTTTTTTTTTTAGTTCCTTTGTCTCTTCCCTCACTTTCTGGGATTCCTATGACTCTTATATTTCCTTTCTTCATGGTATCAGATAGTCCTTTAAAGTGTTTCTTCATTCTTTTCTACTCGTACCTCTTATCTCTTTCTTTTTTGGTTCTTTTTAGTGTCTGTATCTTTGAGAGTATTGATTCATTCTTCCACTTCTTCCCTTCTATTTTCATGTCTTTTCCCTAAATTCTTGAGTTCCACCGCTAATCTCTGGATACCTCTAGTTCCTTCACTTCCTGTCTCAGTTCATTGATCATATTCTTATCTCTTTCTGCATTTTCTCTTAACTCTTTAATTGTTTTCATTATGGCCTTTTTGAATTCTTTGTTAGGTGGAGAATTTGATTTTTTTTAATTTAAAAATGAGACATAATGAAGCATGTAATGAGTTTCAAACATTGTCTTATACATAATGACTCCTTGAGGTATTTACTGTAATTATTTCTCTGCTGAGAAAGAGAAAGAAAATGAAAGAGTGGAAATGGGAGGGCAGGGGAAGAAATACCCATGGTCTCTTACTCTTTGTGTGTTTTCTGAAGCATCTGCAAGTCCTGTTTTTGGTTTATCAGTTGGTGGAGGATGACTTTCCTCTTGCGACCTGTGGCTGTCTCCATCTGGTGCCTCATGTATTCCTGTTCCCGCTTTCGCTTTTCTGCCATCAGATCGCTCTCATTCTTACCAAAGATAGGTTCAGAGGAGTCTGATTCAAACACAGGCAGCTGAGGGGGTTTGTTCTTTACCTAGACATACAAATAGTGAAAACTATGATTTTTCCAAAGAATACACTTTATGCACAATACTGCAGCGTTGTGGAGGAGTTAACAAGAGGTTCAAAAACAACCAGATAAATAACACATAAATGCATTTACAATTTGGCATTTACAATTACAATTTAGAAATATTACCATGTTATTGCAGCACTGCATAATATTTAAAATAATAATTGTTCTTTTACCTGTGTATCCAAAGCTCTCTTATAACACAGTCTTTCTTCCATCTTATCTTTTATATATCTGGCTCTTTGTGCAGCGAGTCTGGCAATTAAGAATAAAAGAAGTAGGAACACAGTGTGTTATACTGTCTTTAGTAACAGAGAGCAATATAAATATATTTGATAAGTATTAATGGGAATGAAAGCTTGGTAAAAGTGGCATTTCCTTTTGGGGACTTACATTTTAATGATAAAAGAGTAATTCAAATGAATAAACTTGTAGGCAATGTGTTTGAACAGGTTTAAGCACATTGCCCAAACTCACTACTAATAAGACAAGGTACTCCTCCCCTTGTGCTTTAAGAAAATATAGTGCTATTTCCTATAATAAATTATGATTCTGTTATGTATAATTCCCAGTGAACCCACAGGATCTATAAATGAATTTAATAGAACATTTATATTCCATAGAAATAAAATATTTTGGCTACAGAAGCTAGATTATTTACAACAAATAGGAATCTCACACTACAATAGCTCAGTAGCAGAAGTGTGACCCATTTAGGCATGTTTGAACTCTGTGACCCTGACTCTGCCTCAGGCTTGAGATGACCCAAGCAGGATCCAACCCTTATGACAGAAATTGACTGGGCTGGAACAGGGTTGAGTTTATATTATTATAAAAGGCACTTTGACAGAGATGGTTTTATCATCAGAAAACAGTAAGGGCTTGTGTCTTTGACAGAAGGAACAGCATGTGTAAAACTATTATAATCAATCATTCTTTCTTGAAAATTCAGAATTAAGACTAACATTCATCCAAGTTTCAACTGTAATAATAACAATGTTGTCTAAGAGCTGTGCATATGGACAGAGAGAAAGGGTTTTTACATGGCTTTTAGTCCCTGGCTCCAATTCTTCTGCCCCCCCCCATGCATTCATTGATCTCCATGGGACACCTCCACACATTTATAATATATCTCAGCTGGGAATGATGCTTATTCAAGACAAGACCTTTCCTCCACCTACCAATATGAGTGGTCACAAAACAATACAAAATAGTATTCTATAATTACAGAAATTACAGATGGGCAGTCATTAAATAATTATGACGATGAAGACTTCCATTCTTCAATGAAATGCTGTACTGGCTGCCATCTGGATTATTTTGCTCAGTTGATTCATCTGAGATGTTAATGAAATTGCTAACACTGATTCAATGTCACAGAAAAATATGTTTCACATGAAAATTCCAAACCCATTTTTCAGAACATGTTTAAGAGGACTTACTCCTCTGTGAGCTGCACTTGTTCTAGGCGGTCCATTAATTCTTTGTTTTGTCTCTGCTTTATTGCCTTTTCTCGTCTGTTATCCATTTGTCTCAGGAGACTTTGGGAATACTCCTCTTGCTTAAAAGCATTAATCTCAGCACTGAGTGGCCTTTTATCAAATAAGAAGGACTTCTAGAATGAAAGAGAAGCAATTTGTTTATTCTAGGATATCAAAAATCAACAAAGAATAAAGGTATTAATTCAGAAGTCTAAAACAATAAGAAAGCATTTATTAATTTGTAATATGTACCCAATCCTTGACACATTAACAGTGAGTGTTGAGGAATCTCAAACAATAACATGAGTGTGCTCAAGGACGAATCCAAGAACTGAATGATACCCCATTGCTGAAAGGGAAATGAAAGTGAACTCCATGGAGTATGCCCTGAGCTAGCATTTAGAACTTAGAATTAAGATGAAATTAAAGAGGCTTCTCAGTATAATGAAATGAACAAGAATGGAGAGGAGATGAGGAAGATATTGAACCCAAACTCACGGACCTACTCATTCTAGATACTTATGGCCCAACTGATCAAGAGCAGAGATCAGTAAATAGACATTGAATACATAAACAACACATCAGGAAGCTTAAGATAATGAAAGTGCTATAAAGTCTTTACAATTTAAATTGACTAGACTGGAATATGGCAGTTGTTGGTAGCTTGTTATACAAGGGACTTTAAGTGGAGCTGATTCTGTCATCATAAAAGAGTAGGGGCCTGTGTCTTGAGCAGAAGGAATAGCATGTGCAAAACTACTATATGGAAAATAAACTGAACATGTTTAGAAGGAAGAAAAATATCTATGTGACTGTGGAACAGCAAGCAAGAAGAAAGCACAGCAGGGAACAAATCAAACCTGGAAAATCAAGGTAAAGAGTTTAGATTTTAATTCAATGGGAGGTCATAAGAGGTTTTACACAGGAAATCAATATACTGTCATCAATAATTTTAAGATTCTTTTACTGCTATGTAAAGAATGCACTGTAGAAAAGCTAGTACAGGGAAGCAGTGAGCCTAACTAGGCAGGTATTGCAGAAGCTGGGTTTTATAATGTGGCTGAACTACACTAATAGCACTGCAAATGAATAGATGCGACGACTATTGCATAAATTTTGAAGGAAAAGTAACTGGTGGTTGTCTGTAAGTGAAAAATGAGGAGAAATTTGAGGTCTCTCCTCTGTGTGGGATTCATGCAACTGCCTGCTTAGTGATGCCACTTAGTGAAATCATAAGGTCAAGGGAAGAACAGAATGAGGCAGTTAATAGTTATGTTTTGCATTAATTTGAAAGAAAAACTGCACTTCTATGTTTATTGCAGCACTATTTACAATAGCTAAGATATGGAAATACTCTAAATTCCCCCAAAACAGGTGAATGGATCAAGAAGGTGTGGTAGATATACACAATGGAATGCTATTCAGCAATCAGAAAGATAAATTCATGTCATTCACAGCAACATGGCTGAAAGGGATTGTGCTCAGTGTAGTAAGTCAGAAGGAAAAAGGAAAAATATTAGATGGTTTCACTTGTAGGAGAAATTTAGGGGACCCAAACAAGGGATCAAGAAAATAAAAAGACAAAAACTAGCAAGAGGGCCTTCCCTCTTGCACAACGGGTTGAAGAACAACACAATGAAGTGATCCTCAGCCTCTGCAGCACGAATTTGATTCACAGCTGGCAGGGGGGGTGACCCACCCTCTTGTCCCCTCAGCAGTGTCTTTCAGTCAATCTGCCTGTTCTACTCCCCACAGTCTCTGGTGAATCCTCTCACCCCCCAAACCTCTGGCCTGTACTTCAATTCTTGTATGCATAAATAAATAAATCTTTAAAAAAAGAAAACGATAAATCAGGGGAGGGGAAAATAGAGGGATTAAAACAGGATCAGGAAGAACACAAGATACTATGCTGATGGTTCATGGGTAACTTGATGGTAGAAATTCTACAGGAACTATACCTGGAGGAGAAATTAAACATTGTACAAAAATGATGTAAAATATATACATATAAATAAATCTTTTGTAAATTTGTTTCGGTCTTTAGAAAAAAAGCATTCTATAAGTATATCAAAGAGGAGATTCAAAGTGATAAGTAATAAATAGCTTAAACTTAAGAGAAAAATGAGATAATGCCAAAATTTCAAAAGTACAGTAAGTTATCACCATCTTTCCCTACTGACCTTGCTGGAAATTTCTTTACCTTACTCTCATATAACAGGAAGTCTTTCCAGATCTCTTGGTATGGGCCAGCTAATGCATGCTGTCTGACAAGGTCCGAGATTGTGGGGGCACATTCCTAAAAAGTTAGGGGGCCCCAAAGCTGCTGTTTGTTGGGGCTGGTCCCTAGCAATCTCTCGTTAAATGACCTTCCTCTTTGCTCACATAGTGCCCTGTTCACAGATTTACCATAGTTCATATACCATATTCATGTCCCTTTAAATCTATTTACCCCACTAGCATGAGGTTTCTTTAGATGAGGAACTCTTGTTCTCCTGAGCACATAGGTTCAATGAATGTTTGATGATGAACAAAGAAAATACATTTTAACTAGTTCTATGTCCAGAGTATCAGATTACCTAGATGATGGTATGAACAGAAAAATATTTAGGCCAAAATAAAAGAAGCACATAATAACTAAACATGATAACTCAGTTACAGAACAGGTACTTACCTCCTGAATCTGGGTTTCTCAAATTTTACACACCTACAAATCACCCAACAATCACATTCATATTAAGACCCCTAGTCAAAAGATCTGGGCTAGGACCCTAGATTCTGAATTTCCAGCAGGCTCCTGGTGATGCTTTTTCTATATGTAGAGAGGTTGTTCCTGGGACAGGACTTAATTACACTGCCTTCCCACCACCTGTACCAGGTCCTGACTGTGAATTTCTGAACGTGAATGGTTTGAAGGCCAATTCTAGGCAACTCCTACCCTAAAAGGAAACTTCAGTTTTGCATAGGTCACTGTTCACTTGTTACCCTTTCAAGATGGTGGATCAGATTCAAAGATAGCAGCAGGGTAAAGGTGCCAGAATTACCTCCTCCATAGTCTCACAGCTTAGTTGCAGCAATAAAAAAAATTCAATAATGCCTGGAGGAAAAATAATGACTAGAGTACACACTGGCAGCAGAGTCCAGTGGATGGGAACCCCAGAAAGCAGAACAGCAGGCTCCAGCAAGAGCAGAGATACAGCAGAACCCCAGTAGTGGCAATGTTAGGGCCTAGTCTCCACTAGTGATATCTCTTGGAGCAGCAAGTCAGAGGAAACTACACAGAAATATAGTCCTGTAACTAAAAGTGGGGCTTCAGCAGCCTTTGGGACAGTGCAGACTTCAGCAGAAGTGACACTGAGATTCATGCTTCATCAAAAATAAATTGGTGCAAAGAGGAGCATGGAGTTGTCATCTACAGCAAGGGACTCTAGAGTCAGGGTTGTCAGCTCAGTCAGAGGCCTTGGGGAGAGCAGAGTGGAGGCTGTGTGGAGGTACACATCGAATAAGGAAAAGCCTTGTGGAGATTAGGTACTCCATACAGTCAAGGTTCCCAGCAAAGATAAGTGCAGAACAAGCACTCTGTTCTGCACTGTCCCTTCATCACCCTCTAGGACTGGTACTTATAATGGGAGGTATACCTAGAGCACTGCCAAGTCTTTTATTTAAAACACTGGAAAGGAGGAATATTGATGGTGCCACAAATATTCCAACTCTTTTATGTCTAGGTCCCTCCCCAACCTTGGTATCTAAATAACAGAGAAACATATGTAAGAAAGTAAAGGTCAAAAAAAAAAATCAAACAGTAGGTGTATATAATGGAATACTATTCAGCAATCAAAAAGATAAACTCTTGCCATTTGCAGCAACATGGATGGAGCTGGAAGGGATTATGCTCAGAGAATTAAGTCAGAAAGAAAGAAAAATATTGGATGGTTTCATTTATAGGAGGAAGATAGGGAAACCAAATAAGTGATGAGGAAAAAAAAGAAGACAAAACTAGTAGGCAACTATAAATTGGAAACATTCAGCAGGGGAGGGGAAAGGGAAGGGGTTAAGACAGAGAAGGGAAGAAAACAAGAGACTATGGTGATGGTTCATAGGTAATTTAGTGTCAGGAATTTTATGGGGACTACATTTGAGAGGAGAAATCAAACATTGTACAAAAAATGAACAATGATGTGTTTTTTATATATATGTGTGTGTGTATGTGTATATATATATAAGTATATATATATATATATATATATATATATATATATATACTTAAAATGTAAAGCAGTGTTTTGAACAGTAATTTCTCAATAAACATTAATTATTATGCTCTATGGGGGGGGGATCAAACAAAAATAAAGTACCACTGTAAGGAAAGTGAAGTTGTTCAACCTTTTAAGTTACTGCTGCAGACATTAAAATAATAATGAGACACTTCAAATGGCAAATTGGGCAGACAAGAATCATATCATAACATGAAAACTAAAGAGTATGACATCACAAGGTAATCAGATCTGTTTTAAGCAGACAAAATAGGATTAAGCATGTTCAAACCATTTCAGAACTGAAAAATTCAGTTCTGACAGACTCAAACAAGTTTGAAACCTAAAAACCCAGTTCAAATTCTGCTCAAACATGTTTCTAAACTGAATACCTGCCTAAAATGGGTAAAAGCATTTCAGAATGGTTTTAGCCAGACAAAACTGTATTTAACATGTTCATACCCAATCCAAACCAGATGAAACCAATATGGGCATGCTCAAACTGGCTGTACTGTGCAAAAGTGATCCAAATTGGTTTCTAAATTGAAGATAACTGGCTACAATCATGTAAAAGTGAATCAGAACAATCAGCACCAGAAGAAAAGATTTACCATGGGTAAGCCTGTTCAAACAAAACATAACTGGTATTGACATGTTCGAGTTGGTTTGTACTGGATAGAACAGATTCAAATCAATTTTTCAACTGGATAAAAACATTTTACAGGGTAAAAGTGACTCAGACAGGTTTTAATCAGAAAAACAGATTTAAGAAGTTCAAGTTAGATTCACTAAGAAAAAAAAGGGAGAATATTCCAATAAATCAAATTAGAAAGGAAGAGAATTTGTAACAGCCATCTCAAATAAAATCAAGAAACTACTTTGAACAACTTTATTCAAATAAAGTGGAAAAATGGAATAGTCAGATAGTCAACATACAACCTATCCAGAATGAATCAGGAAAAAAAACTAGAAAACTTGAATAGACCAGATAGGCTAAGCAAGGAATTTGAAACAGTAATCAAAATATCTTTCAAAAAAGAAAAGCCCAGGACCAAAATGGTTTCATTAGTGAGTACTAACAAACTAATACCTAATTTTTCTCCAACACTTTCAAAAATTAAGAAGAAATGCTCCCAAGCACATTTTATAAGACCAACGTTATTCTGATACCACAGGGAAACAAGAATACCACAAAAAAAGAAGAAGAAGAAGAAAATAACAGGCTAGTATCTCTGATTAATGTAGACACAAAATTCTCAATTAAAATCTTAGCTTTTCAAATTCAACAATATATTAAATGACTCATACATTTAAGAATCATAACTCCAAGTGCAATTTATTCCAGGGATATAAAGGTGATTCAAACTATGTAAATCAATCCTATAATTCAGCTTATTAACAAAAAGGAAAACAAAAGTCATATCAACAGCAGCAGAAAAGGCATTTGACAAAATTCAGTACCCATAAATGATTAAAAACTCTTAGCAAACAGGCTCAAAGAAGCATACCCCAACATAATAAAGGTCATATGCCATTCCCCAAACTAATAAGCTCAGGGATTTAAAACTGAAGTTTTCCTCTAAGATCGGGTTCATGACAGGATGTCCTTTCTCACCACTACTATGAAACATAGTATAGGAAGTTCTAGCATTAGCAATTTAGTCTAGAGAAAGTTATGCAAGGAATTTCAACTAAAAAGAAGTAAAAGTATCACTATTTGCAGGTGGCATGATAATATACATAGAAAACCCTAAGATGTCAATGAAAACTATCAGAAACAAAAAATTAGTGCAGTGAAATGGAAAGAAAAAATTCCTTTGCATTCCTATATGCAAATAATGAGCTAGGAGAGAGAGATATCAAGGAGGGAAAAATCCCACAGAAACATCAAAAAGTATTAAACTTAGCAATAAGCCAAAAAGAAAAAATATATATATGGAAAAATCTGGTCAATTAAGCCAAGACATTTTTAAAAGAAATAAGACAAGAAAATAGAAAGATATTTCCTGTTCATGAATTGGAAGAATATTAAAAATGACCATCTTACTCAGCAATACATAGTTTATGCAATCTCTATCAAAGTTTCAGTATTATTCTTCAAAGAAATAGCAAGTACAGAACCACAAAAGACCCTAAATAGCCAAAACAATCTTTAACAAGGAAAAGAATAAGAGTATAACACTCCCAGACTTTAAATTATTCTACACAGCTATAGTAATAAAAATAGTATGTTATTGAAATAAAAGGGTACATCAGTTAATGAATAGAATAGAATAGAATAGAATAGAATAGAATAGAATAGAATAGAATAGAATAGAATAGAATAGAATAGAATAGAATAGAACAGAATAAAATAGGAGACCCTAAAAATAAATCCACACTTATATGGACAGAAGCGAAGAGTATGTAGAGAGAAAGGAAATTCTCTTTGAGAAATGATATCAGAATATCAGGTAGTCACATTGCAATACACACACACACACATATATGTATACATATATATACATATATACACATATATATATTAAAACTGTACCACTATCTCACTTCACATACAAAAATTAAGTCAAAATGCATTAAAGAACCTGAATATACAAAAATTAAGTCAAAATGCATTAAAGAACCTGAATATACAATACCTGAAAAAATAAAATACATAGAAGAAAACAAAGGCAAACACTCCACAACACTGACTTTAGTGATATCACCAGTAACTTGACTCCAACAACAAAATAAACAAAAGCAAAAATAAACAATTGGGACTATGTGAAACAAAAATGTTTCTTCACATTAAGTAAACTATCATTAAACTGAAAATACATCCTGCCAAAAGGGAGAAATCTTTGTACATCATGAATCTGACAATGGGTAATAGCCAACAAGTACAAAGAACTCATCCAACTAACAAAAACAACAAATATCCCAATCAAAAATTGGGCTCAAGAGCTCTCAACCAATGTTACCAATATATTATATATATATAATAAATATATACCAGTGCACATATATATACTATATATACCCATACATACATATACATGTATGTATATATGTGCGTGTGTGTGCACATACATGTGTGTGTATATAATCACTCAGAAATAAAAGCACAACCTGTAATGCAAAAAGCAAATACAAATACAGATGCGGTAGCTACTAGCAGTAAAAAATTTGCAGACTTACATAAAACTCAGGTTTCTCATTCTTGTGGATTCTCATAGCTTCAGCAACTCCGAGATTATAGGCAGCATTTTTTTTATTCTGTTTTCTAACAGCCAGATTTTTCATCTTTGCAAAATGAAAAACACACATACTCAAATTGAGTCTGTAAATATTACTTATATTACATTAAAATAATCCTTCCAAATATAAACCTGCCTTTTGGAGGAAATAGTACTTTCTGATGTCTTTACAATTTATAAGTGGGTTGAGGGATTTATTGTATTTCCTAGTTTTGGGCTTTAAGCACCAGAACCTCCATGGAGATCATACAAAGAATATAATTTACATAAATAGTTTTAACTCTGATATTTTAGATGTAGGGAATGACAGTGGGGTCAATTATTGGAGCACATAGAAATCTGGATAGAGCAAATGCAAATGTGTCATTCTGTCTTCATTTGCTTGAAATAATTCATGAATTTTAAGGGAAAGGACTTGATCAGGATTATATTTTATCCAAAATAAAAAATAAAGCCATATCAATCCATTAATTCCACCTGTAAGACTATTCCATATGGGAAGAACATCCATTACTTAAGCAACATTCAGCTGCATTATATTCATACCAGTGTTAGTAGTAAAATACTTGGATAAAATATAAGTTTTAGTTCAGTATAGAAACATGGTTGCATAAATTACTGAACAGATACATATAGAAAGTCTAAATTGCATTTTATGATTATGTTCTATTGTCCCACTCTAAATTGAGGTGTTAAATACCTGCTGTTTAAAGATAGCCTCTTGGTCCTTCCATATTTGATACTGCTGTATAATCTGCTCATCCTCTATCTCTCTCCTCCTCCTCTCCTCGCTGTAGTACAATGGGGAATTCCGCTGTGCTCGTTGCAAACACAGATAACACAGTTCCTAACACAAAGTTTTAGGAAAAATTAATTTTTACCTTTTACTGTTTTTGTGCCTTCCCATTCCCATTACAAGTACTTCAAAGACTGGGTATATCAAGAAGCATACTTAAAAAGGATACATTATCTACCCTCCCTGGTGGCGCAGCGGCTTAGAACACAGCACTCAGAAGCTAACGTCACTTCAGCATGAGTTCAATTCCTGCCCACGCGGGAGATGACCCACATGGCGCGGCAGACCTCTCCTGACCCGCCCTGCTCTCCTTAGCAGTGTTCTTCATCAGTTGGCCTGTTCTGTCCCCCACTCTGTCTCTGGAGAATCCTCTCACTGCCCCTGCACCTCTAACCTGTATGCCAGTTCTGTATGCATAAATAAAATCAATCTTTTTTTTTAAAGGCTACAACATCAACAATTAGCAAAATGAGATTTGCAGAGAGAGTTCCTATAATATTCAAAAGGATGTACTAAACAGAGTCTTTATAACAACTGACAAAGATTTCCCAATCTTATTCTTAACTAGGAGATCTTGCTAGCTCTACTAGTTCTTGACTGAATTACAGTTCAATTTGGGGTCCTGAGTACTTTAATTATTCCCATAGATTATAATAAAAAAAAGTGATTTCCATAATTATGTTTGAGAAATAAAAGTCAAGGAAAGATTCTAGTTGAATTTTGTTTATCTGAAGACACTGTACCTGTCCAGCTTTGTTATGGTCACGGCAACCAGGGTCTGGAGAACTCTGAGGCTTCATTTCATTGTCATTTTTTGGGCCAATTGAAGGTGATACACTATAAAAATATTAATTAATGTTTAACACAGTCTAATCTCTACAACAATGGTAATTTAGAGGCAAGTATAAACATGAAGGAAACATCTCAGTTATTTTCTGCAGAACATCTGTGTGTACAGAGGTTAAGAACTTATGCTTTGCTTCAGATAAATCTGGGTTTAATTCCAGTTTTTTGTTTATAGGCTGACTGGATTAGACAACCTGAGTAATCTTGCAAAGACTCAGTTATCAACCCTGTGAAATGGGGATAAAGTTTCTTCATTCTACAAAAATGTACTGAATGCTAACTGTGTGCATTGTTCTAGACATGGACAGTGCAGTGAGGAACAAAATAGAAACACACAAATGAAATTCCTATCCTTGTGGAATTATCATTCTGATGGGGACAACCAATAAAACAAGCTAGTGAAGGTATAGTTGCATGGTGATGACAAGAACCATGCATTGCTGGGGGGGGGGGGTGAAGGATTAGACCATAAAAGGAGTGACCAGGGAAATTCTCAACATAAGAAGGTGACCTTTGATTAAATACCTGAAGAAAGTTATAACAATGCTAATATCTGATGGAAAAGGCTTTCTAGGTAGCATGAATGAGCACAAATCCTTAATGGGAGTGTCAGAAGAGGGGGAGAGTTGCCTATATTCAGCATGACTACCTGGAGATGAATTAATAAGGAAAACTAGGAGAGAAATCAGTGACCTGGCAAGCTTTGCAGACTGTGGTAACGATTTTGGTTAGAACCTGGTAGGAACTGGGAACCAGTAGAGGATACAATGTCCACCTTTAACATTTGTAGAGAAGAGAGCAGGCCCTCTGTTACTAAGAAATATAATTTGATACAACATTCCTGAAAATAATTGGTAATGTGTATCAAAGGTATGAAAAATGGGCATTACTTATATAATTGAAATTTTACTTAAAAGTGTTTGTCCCTTGGAATATTCATGTAGGTGCAAAGAAGTATGTGTAATAAGATTTATCGTATTACTTATAAAATAAACTTGATACAAATGTACAGTAGGAAATTGGTTAAATAAATGGTTTAATCAGTGAGGTAATTTGCAATCACTTGTTAATATTTTGGAATATTTTAAGCCACAGAGAGATTTTCACCACTTATTGTCTGTTAAGTATAACAAAGGTTCATATGCTATGGTAATTAAGATGTGTTTATGGTTGAAGTATAAATATAAATATGTGTTTGTAAATGCTAGGAAAGCTTCCCTAATAATCCCTAGCAATTAATTACAGCCTCCTCTTTGTGGCCGCTGTATTTTTGTTTTATCTTGTGCATTATTTCTTCAGCATCAGCCCAGTGGTTTCAAATTAAGAAAATATAGTATGTTAACACAAAATTTCCTCTTTCAAGTGAGATTGAGTGATTTTTTTATATCTCTTGCTGTTCTCATTTTTTTTCTTCAAAATTTCTGTAAAAACATATATTACCTTTGTAATAAGTACACACTCACACAAAACACGTTTTTCATCAACTTCTTAGGAAACTAATAATCCTTAGCAAGTACTTCATCCTCTTTGCAGACACTGTATTTTCTTTTATGTCTTTCTCATGTGCATTTTTTTTTAGTGTCTCCCTCCCTAAAAGACTAAGCCTTATGAAAGAAAGTTTACATGTCATATATATATATATATATATATATATATATAAAGATTTTATTTATTTGTGCATACAGAACTGGGCTACAGGCCAGAGGTGCAGGGGTGGTGAGAGAACTCACCAGAGTCAGAATGGGGAGCAGAACAGGCAGATTGATAAAGTACACTGCTAAGGGGAGCAGCAGGCGGGCCAGAAGAGGTCTGCCACACTACGTGAGTCACCCTCCTGGCCGGGATCGAACTCATGCTGCAGTGGCTTCGGAGAGCTTCATAATGCAGTGTTTTAACCCATTGTGCCACCAGGGAGGGCCCATGCCATTTATATATCTTGTAGCTCTGTTAATGTCAGCGTCTAGCATAGTGGCTGGCACACAGTGGTGTTCAAACATTTGTTAGGCTAAACTAAATTCCAAAGTACTAACCATTTAATTCTTAATTATCTTTTAAAACAGTGGGAAGATCCAAAACACACATTTTGGATAGTAAGTGACTCTAGCAACCCACTGAGTATCTAAATTGTACACAAGACTTTATGCATAATATATTAATAAACTGCAGATTGACGGTGCATGCAAAGTGTGTAGTATAAGTTCAATAAGTACTAGAAGTTTGTTGACTCATATGATGTCTTAGCAAGAAAAATGTGATGTCCTAAGGGAAAGTGGAAAGGGAAAAAATAGAAATCTTGATACATAACAAAAAGACTTAGCTATTATAAATTGTGATTCATTGATTCACTGAAGGAATGTTTGAAAAGCCCACCATGTTAAGCAAAACTGCTTTCTTATTTTTTGAAAGGCAAAATTTTTCTCTTTTCCTATTTTTTAAGTATTTTTACTCTAAATATCAAACTGTGTCACATGATAATATTCTAAACTCTGATAAAACAATGGACATTTCGCTAACTCCACATGGAAAGTTAGATGTTTCCTCTCTGCTTTGTTTCCACTCTATCATGGCATTTATCCTAGCAAACTTCAATTTATTGTTCTGTTTGCTTGGATTTTCCACTAGATTGTGTTCCCTGCTCATCTCTATTATTCCTATCATCTGACACATAAAACCTAGTCGAAGATACTGGATGAAGGGATGAATGAGCACATTCATGTCTGTGCTTTCAAGATATGACTCAAAAATATGTTTAGAAATGTACAATAGGAAAAATGCCAAAGCCTTACCACTCTGGGTTCATTAACTTCTCACTCTGCTTCGCCTTGTCCTGAGAGTTTTCACCTGCTACTCTGGCAGGAGAGAAGACTGATCTATCTCTGGGTTTCTGGGGTGAAAAGATCTCTGTAGAATAAATGAAAATGAGTTTCTTTTCAACTCTAAATGGGTGCTTTGTACTTAACAAATTTTGGACACTCAATTTTCCCAAGGAAAGTTTTCACATAAGATACACATTTTTATCTTGTTGCCCATTGCCCTAATATGGTTAAAAAAAATAAATAAATAACTATTACTATACAACTTACCACACACTCTTCAGAAAGTACAAAGTAGTAAGACTTTGTACCAAAAGATCTTTCAATAAATAGAATTGGGAGGGGGAAAAAAGATATACATAAAGCTTAAGAGCTCTCCTTTTGGGGGGTCTTACTATGTGTCAAAAGTGCTGAGTGCTTTTCATAAATCTCAACTCAAGAATGATGTGAAATGTCTAAATCCCAAATTAACAGTGTGATAGTTCAGGATCTGACATATTCCAAGAAGCCATTTTAGGATCCAGTGATGAGAGTATACAGTGTTTAAGGAGAAACTGAAACATTAAAATGGTTGTCAGAGATGAGCACGATTGAGACTGTAAGAAAGAAGAGCATTCACGGTGAGAGAAACAGTGAAGAAAACCAAAACGACTCAGAAGGATAAAGCATCTAAAAGAAAATGAGTAGAAAATTTTTGCTAAAAGAAGGAATTGTAGGAAACAATGACAGATGAGGCTAAAGAAATAAAAACATGTGAATACTAGGCTACAGTTCATGTGTGATCTTGTATATCTACTTAAAGCAAAACAAACATACACAAGTCAATTTTTACCCACTGATACTTT
Source organism: Condylura cristata (assembly GCF_000260355.1). Lineage (NCBI taxonomy): Eukaryota > Metazoa > Chordata > Mammalia > Eulipotyphla > Talpidae > Condylura > Condylura cristata. Next base: position 48,800,318 of record NW_004567116.1, on the reverse strand, counting down.
TCATGTTTTGCTTTGATGTCAATTAGTTGCCAACATTTAACCATCATATTTTTTATAAGTCAGGATTTTGGTTTCTCTTGAAAAATCAGAAAACATGATATCATTTCATCTGTATTTCCACAAATAAATCTGCTAAACTAAAAGTCCTTGTGGGTAGTCTAGAAAACCCTGGGGATCCCTAGGGCACTTTCAATATCAAAATGTTTTTGAAGCCACAGGACTTTCTTCATACACTTCAACCAGAACATATTTCAGCAGATTAAATGAAGAAAAGATATGGTAACCCAACTACTTCGATTAAGTCAGATCAAAAATGTAAATGACCACTTACTTTTCATAAAAACTATTATGTATGCTAACATGCCTCTCTATTATATTACATCCACTCTGCTTAATGCATTTATGTTGTCTGCCTGGATCCAGTAGCCTTAGTTTTGACACCTTTCAGCAGTGATCCAGCAAAAAGATCATGATCTAAGTGCCTGAATGTTACAAACATAATTGCAGGAATAGCAGGTGTTTCTTCTTTTTTTTTTTTAATATAAAATGTATTTATTACTGTTAATTTTTTTATTACAAAGTTTATTTTTACATCATTTTGCACATTTTTTTTCCATCTCGATTGTAATCCCCGCGGGTTTCCCATCACCAAATCACCCGTGTGCCACCACCTTAGTCCCGTGCATTTCTCTCCCTTCCCCCCCACCCCGTTTTTGATCCCATTCCCCACTCTACCCCCACAGAATGTCTCTGGTATATGGTTGTTCATTATTTTTGTTATTTTTTTTTTCTCGCCTGGTCCATTATACTCAATAGCAGGTGTTTCTTAACAGGATACGGTGATTATTCATGACCTTAACTTCATTTACTTTGGACATAGGAGTTGCTAAGTAATATGGTTAGACTCATAAGCAGTGAAGACTGACAGAGTATACCTAGAAACCATCAGCCTACCTCTGATGCCACCTTTGTTTGACTTGTCATTTAACTTGGACTTTCTTTGTCTGTTCTTTTCACCTTCTTCTATAATGGTCTCCATAGGGGGCTTGTTCTCCATCTCCTTGAATTCAATCCTAGGAACAAATAGAGATGTTTGTCCACTACATTGGGCTTGAATAGGTGATTATAAACTTTCAATTTTTCTAAGTAATCTACCCACTCACTGATGATGAAATAGGCCCACTTCTCTCAAAGGGGCAAGTGTTTTCATTTACTGACTAAAAATCAGAAACTCATTCTCTTTGAGGCTAATTCTGGGACCCAACCAAGACTGTCCTCTGCTATGCTAAAGTCTCAAAGGGAGTTCATAGAGAGAAATTGCTCTGGAGGCATGGGTGTAAGTTTCTGGTTTCGGTTGAATTTGTCTGTCCTTTCTAGTTCTGTAACCAAATGCCACAGGGGTAATACAATAAAAAGTGGTCATTAGATAGTTTGAAGACCAGGAGCCATAGCTGGATAGACAGAGTAAGTGCAGAAATAATTTAGACAGGAGAAAGCAGCTAGTTCAGAGGAAGTTATATAAAGCAGAAGAAAGCCCGGAATTTTATTAATGTTACCAGGACAAAGTTGATAGGAAGTAATGTTAGAATGTGTTAAAATTTTCAAGGCACTAAAAGGAATATCTTCAATTCCTTTTGATTTTCACTGGAAATAAAACCTATCTCCTGACTTTTAGTCCAGAAATTTTAGTTTACCATCATGTTGAGCCCTACTGCACTCACTGTCTCTCTGTGTGTCTCTCTCTCACACAGAGGCTTATGCACAGGCGCACCACACCACACATGCACATGAATGTCTAAAAAGGTTGAGGTGCACTACACAATTAGACCAACAGCCCAGTCAGAATTGCTGGTGCTGGAAGCTCCTGTGGAGCAAAGCACAGACCTTGGAAATGCCAGCGCACTACTGGGACGCCTTCTGATGTCCTCCTCATTAGACAACACCGAGTCCACAGTGCCCGGCCTCTGCAGGCAGAGAGAGAAGGGTTAAACTGGATGTGGTCCAGGACATCAACTACTTGAAGTACTGGCTGTCTTAAAGGCAAGCTACCACCATACTCTCATCATTTTTGTTTAAAATTGGTGTTTAAAGTCCAGAGCTTAAAATTCAATGAATAAAAAGAAACACATGTCGGCCCTCCCTGGTGGCGCAGGGTTAAAGCACAGCACTGAGAAGCTAAAGCCACTTCTGCATGAGTTCGATCCCTGCCTGCCCTGGAGGTGACCACATGTCGTGGCAGACCCCTCTCCTGAGGGAGCCTGCTGCTCCCCTCAGCAGTGTACTTCTTTGATCTGCCTGTTCTGCTCTCCGCTCTGTCTCTGGTGAATCTTCTCACCTTCCACATCTCTGGCTTGTACCCCAGTTCTGTATGAATAAGTAAATAAATCTTAAAAAAAAAAAAACACATGTCTTTTGCAGCAACATGGATGGAGCCAGAAAAGATCATGCTTAGTGAAATAAGCCAGAAAGAAAAGGAAAAATACCGATGGCTTCACTCATAGCAGGAGTATCATGGAACAGGCGAGAAAATAATGATAATGATGAACAGCTATATACCAGAGACATTTTGTGGGGGTGGAGTGGGGAATGGGATCAAAACAGTGGGGGAAGGAAAAAGCACTGGACTGTGGTGATGGCAAAAGGGTGATTTGGTGATGGGAAGCCCAAGGGGATTGCAAATGAGATGGGAAAATGCACAAAATTATATAAAATAAACTAATATAATCGTTTTTTAAAATTCAATGAATAATGTCCTGATTTAAAAATAGTCACCCTGGTAGTCACCAAGCAATTCCATCAATGCTGCTGTTGCTCAAACCATTTCCTCCTTGGAAATTGCCTTCAGAGTTCATGACCTCCTGTAAGCATCTTTAAGAGTGACTTCTTGATGACTACCAAGAAAATTAACAAAGTGGCCAATTCCACTCTTGACCCAAATAGAATATAGAATTGGACAGTTAAGAGAAGGGCTCTGGAGTCCTGTGGAATTTTGTTCAATGCCCCATAATGCTAATAGTTATGTAGCCTTAGACCCTAGGTACATGAAGTAATAATAGGATCCAATTTAGGGGTTTTTATGAGGTACTTTTTATAAGTGGCCAGAACATCATAAGCACTCAACAAATGAGCCACTACTGTAATTATCATAACAGCACATAATAATCACATTTTTATATACTAATATAGATACATAAAATTATTATTTGGGGATTAAAATATGTCTTACAGAAAGATTCAAAAGGAATTCCCAAAAGACGTTTTAAAGATATTTTGAGCAAAACAGCAGCACTAAAATAAACACACACCTTCCCAGGAGGACCGTTCCAGGGACAACACTCAAGTACTAACACCGGGGTATTCGGGGCAGAAACAATCATTCCTACTACTTTGCAGCAGTTCCCCAAATGTGTTTTATAGACACTAATGCTGTGGGATTAACCTAAACTTCCATGATTATGTAGAGTCATGTAGTTGAAGAGGTTTTTTGGAGTCAGACTTATCTGGTCCTTTGAACAGGCCTGTGTGCTTGGTGCCTTTGTGTCTGCAGCATCGTGATACATGCAGCAGCTCTCTAGTTTGGTCTTTGGGGTGAGGCCAATTGGGGAAAAATCACTACAGTTTACATTTGCACAACTCCATCTCCTAAGCCCCTACCCCAGAACTGAAAGCAGATTTTAGTGTAGAACCAGACTGTATTTAAAATCTTTGCATGCATTGAACTTCATTGTCTTTTCTTGTAAAGTAAGGCTTTGTTCTATAGGACACAGAATGATATAATACTCCCTGATTATCTAGTTATTTTATAGAACAGCTTTGTAAGTTTTTTGAAGTGCCTAATTAAGACACATTATGAGATTCAGTTGTTCTTGTGGGTTGACCATTGCATTGCTTCCTTACACTCTGCTCTAGCCAACTTAGCATGAAGGTCACACCAGCTGCAAGGGTCACCCATCAACAATAATAGGTTTCTATGAAATTTCTTCTCCAACATGACAAATTAAAAACTAAAGATACAGTTCCTTGACTTGGATTAGGGTTTTTTTTAAAAAAAGAAAAGATTCATTTGTTTATATATACAAACGCTGGGGTATGGTCCAGAGTTGAAGGGGTTGAGTGGATTCTCCAGAGACCAAGTGGGGAGAAGAACAGATTGACTGATATACACTGCTGAGGGGAGCAGTGGGAGAGACAGGAGAGGTCTGCTGTGCCATCTGGGTCATTTTCCTGGCCAGGGACAGAACTCATGCTGCAGTGGCTGTAGATAGTTTCATAGTGTGAAGACTTAACCCCTTGCGCCAACTGATCAGGGAGGCCCCTGAATTAGGTTTTATTGTTGAATTATGTTTATTGTTGAATTATGTTTTATTGTGGGACTTTCATTTTTATTAAAAAAAGAAATTATAAACATCAAAAAAAAATTGAAAATCTAGGCTTGAATTCCATTCTGCCACTTACTACCACTCATTTGTAAAAGCAGGGTTATAGTAATACTGGTTTTATAATGCTTTGGAATTCAAATAAAGTAATACATATAGAAGAAATTTAAACTCTAAAGTATTATAAAACATTCAGAATGAAATTTTATTACTATTATATTTTTTTCAGTTGGCATTTATTAAAAACTTAAAAGACACTTGTCCTTTTAACCTTTTTTGTCAGAGCTAATAATCTACAAGCAAGCATTTCTTTGCACTTGGAATAACTGCCATTTAAAATATGTCAACCTGAATTTCCCTTAATGATAATACATTTACAAGATGATTCAAAGCTAAAATTGAGAGGGGGGTAAAGGAAAACGTTAATTTACATTTGTTAGGACATTCACCAAAGCCCCACTTCCATCCATTGTACAAAGGAAGTCCTTAAAAAATCTCATCTTCACTTTGTCATCTTTGATCACAAGGACCCCAATTCCTTTGAATACAAATTCCACATGTTGTTTGATGGAAATGGATCGTGATAAAAAAAGCAATGTCTCCTTCACACATCCTTCCACTGTATCCCTGTTAAATGGACCCTCCAGGGATATCATGACATAATTCAATGGAACAACTGGGATATCGCCTATAGGAGAAAAAGACAGTTGGGGTTGGGAAAAGAAAGTGGACATATCAAACACACAAAGAATTATCTGGTCTCGCTTCATACTCAAAAGTAGAATTAACCATGTGAAGCTGTTAATTGTACCCAATGAAAAATTATCCCAATAGACAACTATCACAATTAGTTATTAATAGGTATTAATCAGAACAATTTTCTCTAAAAGTGTCATGCTCTTTGTTTAAAATTAGAGCAATTAGCTTCCTAAACAATATGGCTCACAAGCTTTTGATATTCTCTTAGAGACAAAATAATAACTAACTGCTCTTCTTCATCAGTGGGTTTTCTGATGTGTTCAGTCCCTTATCTTTCAGGACATGGTGCAGCAAGATTAGACTATTCCTCCAGTCATCATATTATTATTAAATGATCATAACTGTCTACAAATGAGTATAAGTTTTTATGGACTTATTAGCCTAACTTTTAAAATTTTTACTATTCACATTAGGTAACAGAAACACAGTTTGTAATCTTTTCCATAGTTAATACTGACTGTAATTTTCTCAGCCAGAGACTCCAATTACTTGCTCTTGTTTATAACCACTTTTAGTTTCATAAGGGTCTGATATAAGAATAAAACATTTACAACTCTATAATGTAGAATTCACATAAATTAGCATCAGGGCTTCTCACACCTGTTAATTACTGATGTTTAAAATGACCCACAGGAAGTCTGGTTGCTATTTTCCTGCTATGGCCTCTCTTCCAGCCAAAGGTACTCTGTGGAAAATGAGCCCCTCAAATCAGAAGACAGTAAAGTAGCTACTAGCCAAATTTTGCCCATTCACTTTCATTCCCATACCAGTTAAACTTGTAGAAAAAGGCATAAATATTTAAAATATTTACCAGGAATAAATACTTTGTTCTGTTTGAGTCTGTGCTTCTGTATTAACTTCTCTGACAAGATGAACATGGGTCTCTGAATTAAAATAAGCTTGTTCCCTACCTCAAGCTTTTGTCTCATCAAAGTAAAAGTTCCAAATCCTGGAATCTGAACCCCCTGCAGAAAGAAATGGGGGTGGGGGAGAGAACAACAAACATGATTCATTGAAGGGGTTAAAAAAAAAAGCTTTAGTACTGTTATCCAAAAATGTGATGAGAATTAAGCTTAGGTCTTAAAAACTCAGTGATCTCTATCATCCCTAACAGATATAACATTTTCACATAAATTTAATATACGGTGTATCAATCCACATACTGATTCATCCTAACAGCAGATTCCCTATCTTTGTATATCACTTAAAGGGTAGGAAGACTAAAAAAAGGTGTGGATGTCATAGCTGCTTTTCATTTTCATCTGAGATCACTCTTATAAATTGTGTGATGCTTTAAATTATAGGCCAGCAGAGGTGGTACACCTAATGGAGCAACTCCGCTTTCTCATTTCCCCTTCTAGCTTTTACAATTCCCTTAAAGTCAGGTCCATGACCCAGGCACATATTACAATATGAGGATCTTTGCTGAAGGGTAGATGCAAATGCTTTGGTTCTCAAACTGAGACTCTGTCTCCCTGGAAATATACACAAAGGCCGAAAAATGCAAATGCAAGGGGAAGGGAGGTAGAACTGAGGAAAGATCCTTCAGACTCCTGCACTGGCACTGAAATTGAAATCCTACCTTGTGTAGGGACAGCTGCCGTTGCACAAATTCTGCCACAAGTCCCCAGATAGTCGAGACATCTGAAGTTCAAAGGAAACCAAAAGTAATTTATGTTCATGCTCATATGATATAACCAGTGCTAATAAGTAAAAATGTAACTACAACATGCACAATCAGTACTCAGCAATAAATAAAATAAATAAATTCTTGCCATTTGTGACATAATGGATGGAAATGGACAGGATAACGCTGAGCAAAGTAAGTCAAGAGAGAGACAAATAGCAGAGGGCTTTTTTTATATGTGGAATATAGAGAAACAAGCTAAAGGGTCATTCAAAATCAAAATAACAAACCCAAAAAACTTTAACATTAAGGTTCACATAGGGGGAGGAGATTGTATGAAGCAAAGTGTGGAGGACTTTTAATACTTTGTGGTAAATACAGTGACCATATAAAAATTAATAATAAAGACTGACCCCCAATTAATTTAGAATTAACAAAGTAAGACCATTCCAAGAGTACTTCTTTCTGGTAATTAAGAGCTTACCTGTTTTAAATTCCAAAAATATGGCTGAGAGAGGGCCCTCCCTGGTGGCGCAGTGGGTTAAAGCACAGCACTAAGAAGCTAAAAGCCACTTCAGCATGAGTTCGATCCCTGCCTGGGAGGTGACCCACATGGCACGGCAGACCTCTCCTGACCTGCCCGCTGCTCCCCTCAGCAGTGTACTTCGTGGATCTGCCTGTTCGTGGATCCACTCTGTCTCTGGTGAATCCTCTCACCGCCCCTCCACCTCTCTAGCCTGTACACAATTCTGTATGCATAAATAAATAAATCTTTAAAAATATATATGGCTATGAGAGAGAAAGGGATCGGAGGGAGGGAGGAACAGGGGACTGAGGTGATGATGCACAGGCGGCTGCAGCTCGCGTCAGTGCTGGGCTTTAACCCACTGCACCACCAGGGAGAGCAAAGGGCTTTATTTTGAATTGCTGCATAGACTTGGCGCTATCTGCTTGGAAGCATAATGTTACTGTGTGATATGAAAATATACTCTAGGTACAACTAATATTTAAAAATACAGAAAATTATGTGTGCTGATTTCTCCACTCCAAACTTAATCATGTACTAAAGATACTTTCCAAAGAGGAACTCTTTGCAAATCAAAAGAGTTTTGATTCTCAAAGTTAAAGCTCAAGAACAGTGATATTTATCAGGTTGTTATTTCAGGACAGACATATAAATGGTGTCTAAAAACACTTCTTTTCCCATTTTGAGAGTTGTTTGGTTGACTGGTATAATTTTTCCCCCCCTAAACCACTACCTAATGCAAGAAAATTGCAGCCTTTTTATTTCAGTGTGTTTGGTTATAAATATTTTATGACCATACCACGGAAAGAGGAGAGCTTAGAAGTAGCAGTTACTCTCATGGACATGTGAAGTCAGATGAAGATGTGACATGACAAGGAGGGGGCACCCAGAACCCCTAAACCTGCCCACTCTATATAGGTTCCACCATCTACCACATCAAGACAAACATATTCTAATGGGTAAGACCTTAGTAGAAAGGAACTTTAATACAATTAGTGTGCAATACAGAAAATATAGTTTCTAAACTAAGCACCTGAAGTTACCCATCCCTAGGTGGGCAAATGTCCAGCCAAACAGGGTCGGCCCAAAGCAAGGACCAAAAGCCCACCACACGTGCAAAGCACCCTCTGGCAGGGATCCATAGAAAAGGGTCAGAAAGAGACAAGTCTGGTAGTAAAGGAGCAAAATCAAAATCAACATAAAAGCTGCCATTGTTAACCTCCATATGGGTCTCTCGCCCACATCTGTTTCAACCAGTCCAGGACCAAAAACCAAGTGCAGCTTCTTCCCGTGTCTCTGCTCCATGTACCTCCTCCAGGTCTTTTTCTTGCTCTCCACCCTTCCTCCTTCCTTTTCCATTCTCCCCTCCAGCTACTTCTCCCTACAGCCCCACCCTCCCAGTACAGGCAAGAAACCTGGAAGCTCCCCTTTTCCTGGGCACCACCCTGTGAGCTCATGCTCACACACTACAGTGAGATAATGTGCCCTCTGAGTAATGTGCTGTAAACAGGTGTTTTCTCTATTCTGTCCCATCCTGCAAGTACTCACCACTCCTCTCTACCCCCACTGCAAAAGTATTTTATTGTGAACTGCTAAGAACTAAGAAACTCTTTCAGCCAATCCCAACTGTAAACTGAATTACAATTTCCAACATGACAAAAAAAAGTCTGAATTTACTAATATTTCAGAACCTCAGTATCCCGATTTACATGGAAAACTTTCCAAGAGTGTCTACCCTTATTATTATTTTTTTAATCCCCTAAAATCATTTCATTAAGGACTAAGGAACAGCCCTAAGTTACAGTGACTTGATGGTAATAATAATTTCCATTTCTGGAGCACCATGCCTCCCAAGAGCTCATGGCTTGCAGATCTCAATGTCACCTTGGGCTGGCTCTTTAGAAGTTATGCTTTTTAAGCAAGCCTCATAAGTTTTCTTTTAGAAGGTTTCAGTTCCTCTTCTACACACTTGCCCAGTTCTTTTAATGATCATCTCACTTTCTTAACACAAAACCCAAGATGTTAGGGTAGAAAAAGTAGCCATGTCTTTTGCCTGACCTCTGAGGAGTCCTTC
>NW_004567116.1:48786753-48790831 GCF_000260355.1 Condylura cristata | reverse complement strand
TAAACAGCCACTCCAGATCCCTCCCAGCCAGAGGACAGGGGAAGAAGTCCTTGGCCGAGCCCCACGTTGGTGAAGGTTCAGCCCCTGGAGCCCTCTCTTCACTTCTTGTCTTACCCTCCTGGGTCATCGAGGGCAGCGTGAGCAGCAACTGCCTTTCCGCGTCCTGCAGGGAGGGGAGAATGGTGTCCAACATCTCTCGGACCCGGTTCGCCTCTGCTGGGTCTTCAACGGGTCTCCTTTCTTCCTTGTTTATATGGAGTTTGTACGAAAGTGATTTGCCCACCTTTCAGTTCTGCCTGACTCTGGGAGCTTTGGGTGTACCTTAAAAATAAAAATAAACAAATCTTGATTGATTTTTTCTTTCTTAAACTTTCTATCTCACCTTGCTCATTGCTCTAGTTGTCCCTGAACAACTCTCACCTCAGGGAATCAGATAGCTGTCTGACTCTAGCCTGTGCCAATTCAAGCCCCAGAGGCCACTGAGAGTTTCAGTGAGAAGGAGCCAGAGCTGCAAGCAATAATGCGGAGACCGGGAGGGTAGGACGCTTTGCGTTGCTAGGAGGCAACAAAGGCTTGTTTCGTTGCTTTTGGTGTCACAGTGGGGACTTGGCCCCGCCCCTAAAATGTGTGGGGCCCCAGATAATGAAGGTTCATGGGGAGCTCCAAGCTGTCAGGCTAAAATTAACGAAGTCTTTTAACTTTATATTTTCCTTCATTCTTATTCTGGACAGCGAAGAGACTTGGTCACTATTAGCACCTTGGACAAAACTGGGAACACATTTTTCCCCACGGCAATGGACATTTTAATCACCTGATAAGTTTGAGGGTTTGAATTTGAACTGGAATTTGTTTCTTGGGTTTGGTTTTTCCTGGGCTGCCTTCCCAGAAAATAGAGGTCTGGAGGATCTCTATTTTAATTAGTCATTCTTTCCTCCCTCTTCCTTGTACACTTGGCAAATCTCATCCTGCGCAACTGTTTTTCAAACTCTCCCATTTAGTGAATATTAATTTCTTTTACGAAGTGAATACACCTATGTAAACCTCATCAGGTCAAGAAAGAGAACTCTGTCAGTATCATCATTTCATTCACCCTCCAGGTATTACCCACAAATACCTAAGTTAGATTTTCCTGTGTTGGAACTTTTGTGATCAGACGGTACGTATTATTTTGTGTGTGACTGTTACTCAATGTTTGTGAAATTCGTTCCCAGTTCCTGTAGTAGCAATTCGTTCGTTTTCACTACTGCATGTTATTTTCTTATATGATTATGACACAATTTATCTTTTTCATGGTTGAAGAGACACTGAGTTGGAACTATTAGAAAAAATATCTCTACAAGCATTTAGATTAAATCTTTAATGCACATGTATTCTCATTTCTGATATATATCACTAGCAGTAGATTACTGGGAAATGAAGAATTATTTTTATATTGACTGAGGTGATATCGGAATACCCTCAGGTAATACCATGACAGTGTACCCATCATCAACTCACCCATCTCCAGCACCACAGACCATTACGCCTCCCTCTTTCCCTCCCCCACCTTGGTGTCTCAGTTCTGTAGTTAGTGACCCAGGATTGTTTTTTTCAGTTTGTCTTTATCTGACCATTAATTTAAATACTTTATATTCCACTTATTAGTGACACCATTCAGTATTTGTCTTTCTCCTTCTGACTTACCTCATTTAGTTCCATCCATGGTGCCACAAATGACATGAGCTTATCTTTTTTGATCTCTGAGTCATATTCCTTTGTGTATAAAAACCACATCCTCTTGCCCTACTCATCTGTACTGGGGTACTTAGCATTTTTTTTCACAGTTTATCTCTAGTAAATAGTGTTGCAATTAACATGAGAGTGCAAGTTTCCTTTCAAATCAGTGTTTCCTTTCAAATTATAGAATTTGGGGGAATGGAATTACTGGATCTAATGGCAGACCCATGTTTAATGCTTTGAAACATCTCCATACTGCTCTCCACAGAGCTAGACCAGTTTGCATTCCCACCAGCAGTGTAGGAGGGTTCTCTTTTCTCTGATTCTGGTCTTTTTGAGAAGGGCCATTGTCACAGGCATGAGATGGTATCACATTGTGGTCTTGATTTGCATTTGTCTCATATAAGTAATGGTGAACATTTTCTCATGTGTCTATTTGTCATTCTAATGTCTTCTTTGAAGAAGTGTCTATTCAGTGTTTTTGCCCATTTTTTGATTGGTATGTTTTGTTTTGTAAAACTTGAGATCTTTGCATATCTTTGATAACAATACTTTCTCAGAAGTACAATATATATAAATATTTTCTCCCACTCAGCAGGGCGTCTTTTTGTTTCAGTTATGAATTCTTTTCCTATACAAAAGTTTTTGCGTTGATATAGGCCTAGCTGTTTATTCTGTTTTGTTTTCCTTACTACTACTAGGGACAAATCCCTAAAGGCAGCATTGAACTTATGTCATGGAATGCGGTTTCTTCTATGTATTTTATGGCTTCCGGTTTTACAGCCAAGTCCTTGGTCCATTTTTGTGTTGGTTTTAGTGTATGGAAAGAACATGGTCTAGCTTTACTCTTTTGCATGCAGCTGTAGTTTATTATGTCAGCACCATTTATTGAGGTGATCTTTGTTCCAGCATATGTTTTTGACTTTGTTGTCATAGATTGACTGTCCATATACATGTAAATTTTTTACGACCTCTCAATTCTGTGCCAGTGGTCTGTATGTCTGTTTTTGTTCCAGTATCAGGTTGTTTTAATTATTGCAGCTTTATAATATAGATTGCGGTCTGGAAATGTGATACTTCCATTCTCTTTTTTTCTTTGTCAAGATTGTTTTGCTATTCAGGGTCTTTTGTGATTCTATATGAATTTCAGTCATATTTGTTCCAGTTCGTTGAAATCTGCCATTGATATTTTTATCGGAATTTTGTTGAACCTGTATATTGCTTTGGGTAGAATGGCCATTTTGACAATTCTACAATCTATGAGCAGGGAATATTGTTCCATTTTCTGTGTCTCCAATTTCTTTCAACAATAGTGGAAATGTCTTATAGTGGAAATGCAGATTCTAAAAGATAATGCCAAACAGATTTCCAAAGTTGTTGTGAGACTGACATTCGTGGCAAGAAGGAGGAATTTATGGCACTTATTGTAAACAGAGAAAGGGGATGATTAAATTAGATTTTGAATTAAATATGGGGATAGTGGAAGAGGAAGTTAGGAAATGGGTATAGGCAGTCAGTTAGGGACAGGGTGCCCAAGCCCCAAGTCCATTTATCACCCTAGTTAGTTGCAAAACAATGACAGACCAGGAAGCACCCTCCCCATTCAATTAAAAAATGGAATGGGGTTCTCCCTGGCAATGCAACGGGTTAAATAAAGCACAACAGTATGAAGCTATCTGCAGCCGCTTCGTATTTGATCCCCAGCTACGGAGGTAACCCACATGGCTGGCAGACCTCTCCTGTCTTATCTGCTGCTCCCCTCAGCAGTGCACTTCATCAATTGGCCTGTTCTGCTCTTCAGTCTGTCTCTGGTGAATCCTCTCATGCCCTGTACCTCTGGCCTGTACCCCAGGTCTGTATGCATAAATAAATCTTTAAACAAATAAATAACGGTATGGTCTCAACACCAACATAATAGCACAATATGAATGTACCAAAATTGGTATCAGAAAGGTACATTGGGTAACACAGAAAAACCCAGTGGACCTCAGTAGCCTAGGATACCCCAGTGGGCTCAGCCAATCCGTAAGAAACCAATGGCCAAATCCCCATTCTTGCCTACTATACCCATATAAGCACCTGCTTCTTGCCCCCTTAGTAACTATCCAATTGGGAACCCTCTCCACTCACACAGATTTCCCATTCTTCTTCCTATCTATCAATAAATCCTTTGTTTTTCTGTAACTCTGGTCTTAATGTTACACATTCCTCACCAAAGACAAAACCAAAAAAGAGCCTGATTGGGGCCTTCAGTTTCAGAAGACAACTATGATTGATGGCTAACTATCAGAAAATCTAGATGGCAAAAGAAAGTATCTATAAATAATAAAGACCTTTTTTTTTTTTTTTTAAATGAGACAAG
>NW_004567116.1:48743094-48786653 GCF_000260355.1 Condylura cristata | reverse complement strand
AGACCTTTTTTTTTTTTTTTTAAATGAGACAAGAAAATGTTAAATATGAGCAAACCCTGGTATTAATGAATAGCCACTTTAGGGTGAAGTTCCATTCCATGTTTTCTCTATTTCACATCACTCATTTAAGTGACAAATGATACCTTTTACTTTTTTTTTTTTTTTTGCCAAAGGTCTCTTGACAAAAGAAACTGTAGAAATACATGAGTCCCTGTGTTTACTGCTAATGAGAGATAAACCATATATCCTAAAAACACAGACCTTTCAGCTGATAACCAAACTCAAACAAGTCACACTTTTACTATGAGCTTGCTCTGTAGGTATAATTGTTGATATCTACAAAGATAAATATATATGTTCCATTGTTTGTGATGCTGTATCTTAGAATCAGCCTAAGGTAAACAGTAAAGGGAGTAACTTAAATTTCAAAACCATGCATCAGCATACATTTTTAAGTTTGCATAAAAGGAAGCCATACATTTCTGTTCTGCTTGAAAAATTTCAAGATATTTTAAGTAAAAATCTATTACAACATTTATATCTTGTTTCATAAAATAATAATAATGAAATGCATAAATATACAGATATTCACATATCTTTGGAATATATAGAATATTTGAAGATACACAAAAAATATTAGCAGTTGTTAGTTTGAATAATGTAAAAACTGTGTATGCAGGTAGAAATTTCAGAGAACTCCTTTATTTAACATTACTCAAGAGCATGAATTACTTTTAAAATACCTTAAAGATACCATCATGGGTCCTCCCTGGTGGTGCAACAGGTTAAAGCAAAGCACTACAAAGCTAGTAGCAGCCACAATAGCATGAGTTCCACCACCACCAGGGAGGTTACCCACATAGTGCAATAGACCTCTCCTATCTTGCCCGCTGCTCTCCTCAGTAGTGTACTTCATCAGTCTACCTGTTCTGCCCCCCACTCTGTCTCTGGTGAATCCTCTCACCGCCCCTGCACCTCTGGCCTATACCCCAGTTCTTTATGCATAATTAAAAAAAAAAAGATAAATTACCAAACAAAAAAGCTGAGTTTTCCAAAATACTTCATTGTATTCATTGTACACATAATTTTTCTGCAAGTTCCATATTGCTTGAAAAACCCACATTGAACAGGCACCCAAAGCATATACAGTGGTATGTTTAGGTAAAATTGGAAACATAATTTAAAAAAATTAAAATACTCTTGCTTTTATATTACACATATTAGAGTAAAAATTTGCAACAAATAATTTAACACACATCTATGAAGTATCAATTTGTGCCAGGCACTGCTATTTGCTAACAGAAGAAAAAAAAAATACAGCAACAAACAGTGTGGGGAGGGAAGGAAGTGCACTGGACTATGGTGATGTCACACTGGTGATTCGGTGATGGGAAGCCCATGGCGATCACAACCTAGATGGAAAAAGGCACAAAATGATGTAAAAATAAACTATTATAAAAAAAATAAATTCAGCAATAAAAAATACAGCAGCAATTTCACACACAATTCATTTATGCACACTATAGCTAATATTTAAGAAGGTTCTAAAACCACCATTGGATTCCAAAGTGTAAAGTGAAAATTGGCTGTAAGCAAAATTAATCTAGACTCCTTTCTTAGGAGAGCATCATGTTGGAGACCCATATACCATCTCTCGGCTTCTAGATCTAATGCAGCTAGTCTTTCTCTTCTGCACTGATGAGATCAGTTTCTTCAGGTGAGTATGTAATGATACAGTTGGCTTATGTTTAGGATGGATGGCAGTCTTCTTAGAAAACTTCAGCCCAATAGTAGAATTGCATTCAGTTATTCAGTTCTGTGTAATGTTTACATTATAGGAAGCATTTGGAACTAATACAGGCTGAAAATACAACAGATACACATTTAAAATCCCTTGCTTATTCAAAATCATATGCAGAAGTGGACTTGTGGGAGCTTAGCATTGGTGACACAATGAAGGAACTGTATTTCTTCCTTTCACTCTTTCCCTTTCCTTTTTTCTTTTTCTTGCATAGAACTGGAGTGCAAGCCAGAGGTGAGGGGTGTGAGAGAGAGATTCATCAGAGAATGAGTGGGGAGTAGAAGAGGCAGACCTACTGAAATACACTGCTGAGAGGAGAAGTGAGCAAGACAGGAGAGGTCTGCTGTGCCATGTGGGTCAGCTCCTTGGTGGGGAGAGTATCAAATTCAGGCCATCTCAGCACAATAATAATAGTGCTGAGACTCAACCCCTTGGCCACCAGGAAGGCCTTGTCGCATATTCTAATCCACTCCTCTGCCCACAGGCACTCAGGCTGTTTTCCATTGCTTCTTTATTACAACAATGCTGCAATGAAATAGGAGCACCAATATTCCTTCAAATTAGAGATTTTGATTCTTTGGATAACAAACTAAGAGTGGAGTTGCTGGATCATATGGTGTATCTATATTTAATATTTTGACAAACTTCCATACTGTTTCCATAGGGTTTGGGCCAGCCTGCTGTCCCACTAACAGCCCAGGATGATTCTAGGTTACATTTTAATTAAAAGGATATCTTTGTGTGAAATTGAAAGGCAGAAGCAAAGCATCAGACTTTCTTTCCCCTTTAATATTAATTTTTATTGCAGTAGTATTGGTGTACAACACTGGATGTGATTTAAGGATACAGGTTCACACCTCTTCAGATCTAAATTACCACACTATACCTACTGCCAAAGCACCAATGATCTTCCACCATAGATCATTAAGCCACCTCCCCACATTGCTCCAGCACTCCATTCTTTCCCTCCGGTGCCCTCAATGCAACAGGCGTTTTATGCTCTTAAGTTCATTATTCTCTTGGTTCTATGGGAAGGCTGGGGCCAGCAGCCTGTTCTGTAGTTCTCCAGCTCTCGCCAGATGCTTCCTTCAGCTTCTTTCTACTTCCTCATTTCATGACCATTTGTCCTTCCTAACTACTGACCCTGCTAACTTTAGGTCCAACAGAAAGACACCCACATCAGACATAAACTAATTAACTAGTTCCTACAATTATGTAAAGGCTAATAATACCCATAATAAATTTCACAGTTGTCCTGCTTCTTTGACTGAACTCTGATACAGGACTGGTGGTTAAAACTAAAGCATTAAAATTATTCTCTTTCAGCTTTACTTAGACTTGAATTCAAATCAATTAAATGCATATGCCCTGCATCTCTATTGTAAAGATAAGTCAACTCTCATGTTAAATGTGCAATGTAATGGATGTAACAGAGGGAGATCACTTCTAACTGGAAGTTGACTGGTCTGAATGCTAAGCAAAAAGATTTGGAGTGTATTAAAAGTGAATTTGGTTTCTAAAACCATATAAAATTTATCACTCACAGATGATATTATATTCTTCAGTATTATATTAAAAGAGGGTTTTAAAAGATTTTATTTTTGCCTAGAACTGGAGTACAGGACAGAGATGTGGGGGGTGAGAGAATTCACTAGAACCAAGAGTGGGGAACAGAAGCATCAGATTTAGTAAAATACACCAGGAAGGGGAGCAGCAGGTGAAACAGGAGAGGTCTGCTGCACTATGTTGGTTAGCTCCTTGGCCATTGATGATTACGCTGAGATTTAACCTTAACCCCTAGGCTACCAGGGAGGCCCCATGGAATTTGTATTTCATCATATGGTATAACTAATTCATCTGATTGTTAGATGACAAATAACCAGAAAAATTCTGAGATGAAGGAAAGGGACTAAATAAATGAAAGGCTAATTACTAGCTATGGAAAGGCTAACCATCTGATGATTAATTCCATTGAGAGTGACAACTGTTTATTAGCTTTTAATGGGTGTGTTGATGCAAAACACTTGAGAAAGGTAAATTAGCTAATGTGACAAATGAGAATATACTGATATTAATCTATGAATGATCTCACAAGAAATAAAGTTCATCAAGTCAGACTACTTAAAAATGGAAAATTTCAAGTAATAGATCACACACTTGCCATTCTACCTGAACTCTGCAGCATGAAAGACATACAATAAGACTTTCTCATATTTAATGATGTGGCCTTGATGAATAATAAATATGATAATGATACCCATGCATATTGCATTAGTTACTTATCATTAGAAAGTTAATTTTTAAGCTGTACGTATCTGACATGTCCTTATTAATATTTTGTCCCTTTTTTTCATACAACATAAACTGAAATATGGAATTTGGCATTTTGAAGACCTAAGTTCACATCTAGATATCAGCATAAAAATTTGTATGGCTGAAAAGAATATTAATATAACTGAGCTGCAACTGTCATTGATAAGAATGATGATGATAAATGCCAATAAAGAAAAACCTAGTACTTTTCACAATGGAAAAAGTGAAAGAAAGATTTTTGGTTTCCAGTAATTCTAAACCTGAAGTTATTCACCCCATTTCATCAACATATTGTGCCAATCTGCATAGGCAAAATGTATACACGACAAAGGAGTATTTCTTGACTGTTTTCTCAAAAGAAAACTACTGCTAAAAAAAGTTATTTGAAAATAATTAAATGTATATGATTGTAGGCAGTATGTGATAATGAATTGGTCAGCCAATTCATTAATCATACAAAAGATTAACTTAAAGCAAATAATAGGCCTAAAAGTAAAAGCTATAAAACTCCTAGAAAAAGACATGAGAAAATTCTTGTAATCTTGGGGGTGAGCAAATATTTCTTAGCACCAACAAAATAATAAAAGTTAAAATTTTTGAGAATTGAAAACATGTTTTTCAAAAAACACTGTCAAGAAATGAAAGTCAAAGAACAGGAAAAAACATACACAATATAAATATTTGATAATATGAACACCGATTATTTTGAGTCTTCCGGAAACTCAATAACAAAGTATCTTATTTCTTAATAAGATATTTGAGCATAAATTTTATAAAAGTAGATACACAAATAACCAATAAAGGAGATGAAAGGATTATGAACATCAGTCATCAGTGGTCATAAGTGAAACACATGTGGAAATCACATTAATAAAATACCACTACAATATTAAAAAGATAACAGTTTTAACAATTAAAAATACCAAATACTGGAGTTACTGGAATTTATATTCTGCAGATGGGAATGTAATTTCGTTCAATGTATTTTGAAAAACTGGCTGTTTCTTAGAAAGTTATATAAACACTTATGCTATATTACCCCAACATTTCAGTTCTAGGTACTCAAACTAGAAACAAAAATATACACTCAGTGTTACAACAAAAATTTATAGCAGCTTTCATCACCATAACTAAAAATGTGAAAGGACCCATGTGCCATATATCAAATGGTAAGTGGATAAATAATAGATAATAAAACTATGTAACATTTTTATTTACATTATTCAGGGATAGAAAGGATTGAGTATTCATATAAGCAACAAAATGAACCCTAAAATTATATATTATACTGACAGAGAAATCAGACACAGTACCTCTATGTGATTGCTTTTATGTAAAATTCTAGAAAATGCAAACTATACTAACTCAAGTAAGTCACTGGTTATGGAAAGGATCAGGATAAATTAATCGCATGGGTGTATGAGTATGAAGTCTTTGGGGGGTGATGAGCATATTATTTTCTCGAATGTGATTGTATAAAGTTTATATTTAAATGGGTATAATGTATTGCGCACAAAATATATCCTCAGTTAGGATTTTATTTTTTTAAAGATTTATTTATTTATGCATACAGAACTGGGGTACAGACCAGAAGTGCAGAGGCAGTGAGAGGACTCATCAGAGTGGGGAGTAGAATAAGCAGATTGGCTGAAATACACTGCCAAGGGGAGCAGTGGTTGAGACAAGAGGTGTGCTGTGCCATGAAAGCTCCCTGGCTGGGCACTGAATTCATGCCACAGTGGTTGCCTATAGCTTCATAGTGCTGAAACTTTAACCCCTGTGCCACCAGGGAGACCCTGAGTTTGCACCCTTTGTCCCTGTTGTTATCTATAATTTTTGACTACATACTCTGGACACAAGTCCAGTGTTCCTGGAGCATACAGGGTTAGTGAAGCCCCTTGCTGAAAATTGTAGGTTTTCTTTTCTTTTGAGAGCAATATGAGTGTTTTTTCTCATTTCCTGGAGCTAGCTGGTTCCTTGTTTGCAGACTTTTTGTGATCTGAGGGACAGTATGAGTAGCTTAACACATGTAACTACAACTGCAGAAAGAAAGAATAAGACCCCCAAAATGGAAGAAATAATGACCAAGAATTTTCCAAAATTAATGACAGGTCACAGATCAAAGAAACTCAGAAAACACCAGGCAGGATTAAAGAACAAAAATAAAACCAAGCAGGCAAATCATCTTCTAACTGCTGAAAACAAAACAAAACAAAAAAGATAAATCTTAAAGGCACCCAGAGAAGAAAACTAGCCTTATGGAGGAGGTAGAAGAGTTTATCAAAATTGTTAAGATTGCTGAGCAATGCAAACAGCAAAGGTGAAATTATTAGGTTATGGTTACAGGATTTTGTTCTGTAACACTCAGTGGTCTTAAAACTGCAAAAAGAATGACGTGTCTTTGCACTTATTCAGAATTAAGATTTTTCTGTTCAAGGTGATAGAAAAGGGATATAATAAAAGAACCTAAGTATTAGATATGCTAGCTACTCAGGGCCCTCCCTGATGGCCCACGGGGTTAAATCTCAGCATTGAGAAGCTGGCCATAGCAACTTCAGCACTGCCTGGGGAGGTGACCACATGGCACTAGCAGACCTCTCCTGTCTCACCAGCTGCTCCCCTCAACAGTGTACTTCATCAACCTGCCTTTTCTGCTTCCCTCTCTATCTCTGGTGAATCCTCTCACTCTCCACACCTCTGACCTGTATCCCAATTCTGTATGGATAAATAAATCTTTTTTAAAAATATGCTAAATAACCAGCTGAAATATAAAATTTGAGAACATCTCAATTTACAGGTTGCAATATAATGTAAAATTATCTAATACTTTGCTTTCAAGAAACAATTACTTAGTGTAATAAAATTTTTGCTTGATTCTTTCTAATACTGAGCAAGAAAGGATGTAATACACTATAAATTGTGGAGGATAACTTTGAGAGTTTCCCAAAGACTAATTAAAGAGATTAGACTAATTTTAATATTTAAGTAATGAAAGAATTTTTTAGATCAATCAAAAATTGGTAAGCAACAGTCACTACTATTCTGCCAGCATAATTTTATAAGCTCATTTTAAACACAGCCACTTTTGAATAATGGTGTTTTTCTCAATTTTGATTAATGTGCAGCAGAAATCAAAGAGATAAAGTTCATCACCCCAACAATTTCACATTTTTTTTGTCTAGGTTTAACACCCAATCACTATTGTGATGACACAAAATATGTACGTATGTACGTATAATGATGTCAATATGAGCTAGCTTCTATAACAAAACAAACCCAATTAAGAAAGATTGAAACTATACAAGGATGACATTTAGTAAAGTCAAGAGATAGCCTCAACTGTCGTAATTCTATGAACTGATGCATTTTTTAGATACAAGGAAACTAAGGCAAAAATAATATCCAACAAAATAAACCACTACTCTAACTTATGCAAAAAGTATTAGAGCGTATTTTCTTTTGAATATGTATGCTTTTTTTTTTAAAGTGGGATTCTTTTTTTTAAAGATTTATTTATTGATGCATACAAGAACTGGAGTATAGGCTAGAGGTCTGGGGGTTAAGATTTTACCAGAGTGGGGAGCAGAACAGGCAGATGTACTGAAATACACTGCTGAGGGGAGCAGCGAGTAGGTTAGGAGAGGTCTGCTGTAACATGTGGGTCAACTCCCTGGCTGGGAATCGAACACGTGCTGCAGTGACTGTGCTTTAAAGCGCTGCGCTTTAACTCGTTGCACCACTAGGGGAGGCTCTGTATGTTTTCTTACAGTACTGAAAGTTAAAACAGAGAACTCTAACCTATAAAATATACATGACTTACAAAAGAGAGAAATATCAAATATTAACAATTTCTTGCCAAGATGATCCAAAATTAGTCCAACTCCCAAAACCCTTCCCTAATTTCTCCTACCTGAGAATCAAGTCCTTGGTTCTCCCCCATTTGAAAGCCCCCAATGTTCCCTTTGTGTATATTTTTCCTTGTTACATATTCCATAAGAATTAACTTTGCAAAGAGTTTGTTCATATTGGTTTTTATCATTTGCATATTTAATAGGGTTAGGCCTCACTGCGATCCCTGCTACTCTGGCCTCTACCCATAACTCTATAGTGTACACATTTAAAATCCCTTAAGTTTCTTTCACCTGCTCAAAATGGCAGCAGTCAAGGGATAAGAATTAGTGTTGGCAAGCATATGGAGAAACTGACACCCTCATAAATAGGTGATGGAAATGTAAAATAATGCAATTCCTTTAGAAAAAAGTTTAGTAGTTTATCAAAAAATTAAACATAAAATTAAACATAAACCATATAACCCAGAAACTCCACTCATCAGTTCATACCAGGAGAAATGAATATATACACTCATTTTACAAGCTTGCATATGAATGTCCACAGCATTGACAATAACCAAAAAAACGTAAACAACCCAAGTCTATCAACTAATATGTGGTTAAAATACAGTATATTCACAATGTAATGTTATTAGCATTAAAGGAATAAAGTACTGCTATATGTTATAAAACCTGGATAACTCTTGAAAGCATTATGCTATAAAGGTCATCATGAAAGCCCTCTGATTTCACTTATGTAAAATAACTCAAAAGAGCAAGTCTATAGAGTAGATTAGTATTTGACTAGGACTATTGGGCGGTGTGTTACAGGCTTAGTGATAACTACTAATGGGTGTAAAAATGTTCTAAAATAAGATGATGATGAGGGCTGCTCAAATTTCTTAATATACTTGAAACATTGTAGACTTTGAATGAAATTGTTAGTATATAAATATTATCTCAAAACATTAAAAAACAGCTAAATACTGCAAGTGGGTGTGTACACAAGTTATGGAATTCAGAAATTGAAAAGTTTGATATTTTTAATGGCAGCTATAAATCTAAAAAATGTCTTATAATTACTGAACAAGAAAGATAGCTGTCCTATCTTCAGTAAGACTGAAGTGTTGTACTTTGATGATGCAGACAAAAACCAGAACATAATGACATAATAGAAGTATTATAGATGTATTTGAAATCTAAAATCAGCATTTACAAGATGGATATATTTCAGTTTCATACATAAAAACGAGTGCAGTTAATAATATTTAGAAGACAATAACCTTATCAGGTACAAATATCAATACTATGGAAACATGGAACATATATTTGGGTTCACTATTTTCTATTTAAAATTCTTTTCTTTTTCTATTTAAAATTCTAATGAAGTTGCTTATGCTCTTATATTTCCTAATATATTTTCATCAGTATATATCTACAACTAAATTACTTAGAAATATTTTTTTCAGTAGATTCACTAGGCAAAGATGGCAAATGGTGTTACCATTTTTCTATGTTATACCTAGTACACTAAATACATATTGAGACTATTTTTCCCATTTGTATATTTTTCACTTTGTTAATATTTTGTCTCTGATAAGCCTCTGATTTTGCCTTTCCTAAATCCAGGCATAACAGAAATGTTAAGATGTCTTGTTGAAGTATTAAATACTTAACAAAGGAGGTAAAAGACTTATTCAGTGAAAATTTTAAGATATAACTAAACAAATGAAAAGATTCAGGACATGGAGATATACTATATTTCTTAGATTTGAAGATTAACATTGACAGAATGGCCATTTTACAGACATTCCACCTGCATCATCGCAGAACAGAGGTCGGAATAACCCTGTACCTTAAAAACAACTATGAAAAATATTTGCTCAAGGAAGATCTATATGCTTTGTGCTATCTAGACACTTCCCCATGGAGATATCAAATTAAGGTTGGTGGCCACTGAGGGGAAGGAGAGGAAGTGAAGGGGAGCTTGACTGGGCTGACCCAAGATGATGGGAACAACCTGGACATTGTGAAAGACACTGGAGGAATTCTGCTGACTTACAAGTAGGTACAAACCCAAAGTGGGATACTGTAAACTCTGTAGACACAGACCCAGAAAATAGGGAGTGTGGATCAATGTGGGTACCAAAAAACCCCTTCCTTCTACCATGACAGAAGAGATCAAAGAGAAGCCAAATAAGCCAGGCTCCATAAAAAGCCCAAGAGCATAAGAGACTTGTAACTCATAAATATTGTGGGAAAGTAAACAGCACAAAGATAATGAAGCCCTTCAGATGTTGCAGCAAAAGGCAGGGACAGGTGAGAAGCCAAATGAAAATTCACACATCTGCCCAACACACATTTGCCTTCTGGCCAAATGCAAATAGGTCCAGGAACATTAGCCTGGCATTCCAGACCTA
The DNA here is from genome assembly GCF_000260355.1 of Condylura cristata. Classification (NCBI taxonomy): domain Eukaryota; kingdom Metazoa; phylum Chordata; class Mammalia; order Eulipotyphla; family Talpidae; genus Condylura; species Condylura cristata. The sequence goes on along the minus strand of NW_004567116.1, from coordinate 48,776,289 downwards.
GCTCCTCCCATCAAAGATAAACTTCATTGATCACAGTCCTTGGAGAAATAAGCATCAAAAAGGCAAGTGGGAAGTTTAAAGAAGCTAAGCACAGACACAGCTTTTTCTTGGGGATATTGTCTAGATGCCAAGTTTCTGCTTGCCAGCTAGATGTAGGGTCATGCAGGGTGCCTCTCACCAAGGGCAAAAGTCCTGGTATGAAGAACATACTGGGAAACCAGTATCTGCTGAAAACAGTAGGCAGATATTAGAATAGAGATAATATGCTTTGACAAACAGGAACAATGGAGCCCCAAACTCTGGTTACTCCACTCTAGTTTACATCCTAGATAACACACCCCTCAGGCACGTACACTTCCTGTGTACTTGCCCATCTTTGTACTAATAAATCCGAGATTGCCTTTGGATGGGGACTTTGAGTTATCTTTCCCTCATCCTGTGCCACTTCCAATGCTGCTACTCACAAGGGCCACTGTGGAACAAATGCAGAGGTATTGGACTCCTTAAACTGAGATCAAGTATTAATCCCAGGCTCTCCTCTGACCCCACCTCATGCCAAGGTAAACTAAGAGAAACAAGCAAAACTAAATGCCCAGTACTACACACAACTTGAAAATAATGCTAAACATATGCCACGCACATGCATCTGAATATAAGATGGGAAAGCAAAATGAGAACAGAATTCCTGTTGGGGGAAAGGATGTCCTGAACTCTACAGATGCAGGTTTTGTGGACTGCACCCCCACCCCAGACACCAAAACTACAAATCCCAGCAACACCAAAGGGAGAACTGCTAGGACCTGAGGGCAGAGTTAAGCAGCCATTTGGGGTTTCTTGATACAAAACTGGATATGTTGGGCTGAGGGTCTCTCTCTCTCTTGGCCTCATGGCTGGTGGCTGGTCGCTTGGCTCTTGATCAGCTTTCAGCATGCTATTGTGGTTCCAGGTCAGTGGAACTGGTATGATGCTTTAGTTAACTTGCATCTCTCTCTCTTTCCTTGGATTGTCCTTTCCCTTTTTTCCCTTGTAAATAAACCCATTATTAAACTTTCTGTGTGTGTCTGCAGTATGGTTGAGTATTAAGTGCACATGTGAGGACCCCAGACAGGCAACCCAATGGGTGGCCCTGTAAGAATCCCAGGGCAAATATAAAGGATACAGAAATAGAGGAACTATCAATAAAGACTTCAAAATAACAGTATTAAAAATGATAAATGAGCTACTGGAATGTCCATTGAAAGCAGATGGGCAGGTGCATGATCTAAGAAAGTATATCCTGAGGCCTCCCTGCTGCCACAGCTGGTTAAAGCACAGCACTGCAACTGAGCCACAGATGCTTCAGTGAAAGTTTTGACACCCTGCCTCAGAGGTGATCACATGGCACAGACCTCTTCTATCCTGCCCACTGTTAGACTCAGCAGTGTACTTTGTCGATCTGCCTGTTCTGCTCCCCACTCTGACTCTGGTGAATCCTCTCACCACCCCTGCACTTCTGGCCTGTACCCTAGTTCTGTATGCATAAATAAATAAGTCTTAAAAAAAAATAAACTGTGCTTTAATGTCTATACACAGTGGAATATTATTGTTATAAAAAGATACACTCTTGTCATTTGTGACTACATAAATGAAGCTGAAAGGGATAATGCTACATGAAATAAGTCAGAAGAAAACATCAGGTGATTTTACTCATATGTGGAATATAGAGGGGAAAACACACACACAAAAGAATTAATTACTAAACCAAAACAAACTCTAGATATATGACTGCAAAATTAAAGGCGCTAGAGAGGGAAAGGATTATTGTGGGAACAAGGGAGGCCCAGTGTTCTAGGGTAAAGGACTGTGTTTTATGGTAGGAGTGTTATGTTAACATACATGTGAGAGGGTGTGAAACTAGTCCCCCAAATCATGGATAGTGCCATAAACCAATGTTAGCTCAATAAAGAAAAATGTGAAGAAAACAAATTCCTTCCCCAAAATTGTCATCAACAATTAAGAGTCTTTTATTTTCAAGCCAAGGGCAGTATGGATTTAGTTAACAGCTTCTTCTTGTACCTCTATAAAAATCACTGTACAGATAGAACAGTCTCTTTTCTAAAAGCTAAGTTATTTGACTCTACTTTAGGATAGACCTACTTTAGGATAGACCCAGCTGGAGTTCTTTCTTTTTCCTAGCTGTTGTTCTTTTGCTACTTGGTTTTGATAAATTAGGTTCTTCTTTATATTCTAATATAAGAAAAACCATTTTTCTCATTCTGATTCTAGTTATCTTATTACAGTTAGTTGATGCTTTTTGTCCAGAATCTTAAATGCTATTGGGACTCTCCAGTCATGTAATTCAACAATAATGAACTGTTATTAATGGTTAAGGACCTGAGGCTTTTAACTACCACTGAATAACTTAGTGCATATAATCTTCCAAAAATAAAATTAAAAAAAGAAAAGCAGTGATTTAGCATGACACATACTAAAAACTACTTGATACACAATAATAAGCCATTAAATAACAATACAAATCTGGATTAATCACACCATAAGATAAGTGATCTAACCTTCAGGTTAAACTCAGTAAAGACCAGAAAAGGAGAACTGAGCATTAAAAGTGAAACCATAATTTGCAAAAATATACAATTTACAGAAGTCATAAGCCTACAAAACTTTGACAATGCAATAAGTCACATATGTTTAAATTCTTAACACCAGTTGAATCTGATGTCTATTTTAAGGTAAGTCCACAAACTGAATCAACAATAATTCTGATAAATTCACATGCTCTTAAGTCACTGACTGTACCACTAACAATCTAATTTCCAAACTATATCAATCCCTAGATTTGGATCATCAAGGTGAACCAAAACTCCATACTCCTATATGTACTCTAACTAGGGGCTACCTGGTATACATACACCATTGCTGCAGAATCCTAGATTGCTGTAACAATCCTAGAGTTGTTACAGGTGAGGTCCTAGTGGTTTTCGGTCAATAAGTGTTCACCAACAAAATTACATCAAATGGTTCCCTAATAATAGCTTTATCTTCATACACAAAGTAATGGATCCTATATTCTACACACTAATGCTAGCAGTCCTGCCAGTGTTATATATAACTTCATCAGTGTTAATCATGGCAATTTAACAAAACAAATTTAAATGCATATATTTGCAGATACGGAAACTGACAGCTGAACTCTGTTCATTGAAAGAACTTGTAACCTTAAAAAACACTAACTGAAAATAGTTTTACCCACACATAAAAATGCCTATTCGGTGTATCTTTCAAAAACTACCCCCAATTTTTGACATGCTTGATTTTAAGTTAAGCTCTAGTAAGCAAATGTAAAAGTAAATCAAAGATTATAAACGCAATGGTACTTGGCATACTTTTACTGTAAAAATGTTGTATATAATACACTAAGTAAAAAATGAATCATATTCAAAAGAAAATATTATGCTTCTGCATAATATTTTATGCTTAAGGGAGAAAAAGTTGCTAATAAGGAACATATTTTCATTATTCAGTATTTTAAATTTTTCATAAAGATTTTAATCTTTAAACTTAAGCTTCACGATCCATCTGACTTTGTACTTTACATGGAGTCATTTATCTTCAAAACACGACAAATTTCAGAATCCATTAAAAATTATTTTATTCAAATTATGTTTTCCAAAAGAGAGGGTTCTGTGCTAGTCGTCTTTGAAAGTTTTCATACCTATAACAGAAAACACATGTGTAAGAAAATTAAAATAAACTTTCATAAATTTCAAAAAACCTAAAAAGTTAATCTGGAAGTTTATTCTTATAAAAAAAAAGAAAGCAGAAGAGATTTAAGCATGACTGGCTTGCATTATAGAACATAAATCATAATAAATTTATCATGTATATTCTGCAAATCTGAGAGCTAGAAGAAATCTAAGAAAAAAATAAAATAAAATGTAACTCTTCTTTTTTCATCATAGATGAATAGATGACAGTAACTTGCTCAAAGTCACATAGTATAGTGTAACAAAATTCAAACCTAGAACATCACATCCCTGCTACACCATGCTACCAATTCTCAACAAGCTCTTTGTGTATTTTGCAACTAGACATGAAAAGCCAGAAACAGGTAAACAGATTTATTAATAATTCATGCACAATGCAAAACACCCTAATGCCTATACATGTTAAACTTAGATCAAAACTTTCTAAACTTAATGAAAAAGGGCCTTTGGTTGCTACTTCAAATCCTCCTATAATTAAACTTAAATATGCAAAAAAAAATTTAGTCCTTAATTATAGTCCCTAAAATATAATTTTATTTTCCTTTCTTTATAAATTTAAAATAGTTACTATGCAGCAGAATATTTAAAGTAAGAACCACTCCTAGTCTGAACTCAATCTATAGTACATGCTTTTCAATGGAATGCAAATGTTAATGTATGCTGAGTCAGCAATAAAATAATATTTTAAATGTTAAAAAATAGATATTTACAAGTAAGATATATATATATGGTTGCTAAGAAGTATTAATATTACAGATACAAAATGTTCCATACCATTTCAGAACCACATTTGCCGGAATGAACATTTCAGATGGACTTGGTGTCATCTGAGCCTGAGAAACAGCAAATGATGAAGCAAAATTGTAGAAGTTGTCCAGCATCTTTTGTGTGAACTGAAAAGTCAATAATGAATTATTAATGGTTAAACTATATACTCCATTTAGGTCTTAACATTTTTAATTTACAATGTTCCCACAAGGGAAAAAGATAACACTTGCAAGCTGACCACAGATTTGAAGCAAACAGTGGGGTTGGGGGGAGGTATTTGCAGAAAGAGGTGTCAAAAAGAGGGGAGAGAAGCACACAAGGGTGATGGTTCACAGGTGCTATGGTGGTAGGAGAACTGCAAGAACTAGACCTGAAGGGAGAATAATGATATAAGAAAATAAAATAAAAAATGTTCTTGCATTAACTTGGTTTTAAGGACTGTGAATTCTAAAACAGTATAATGATGAAAGTTAAAGGAAAGCATAAAATGACATTGTGGCACAAATTCATAGCAATCTTCACTAATATAACAGCTGCTAACTCTATATATTTGAATCTCTTAGCCACCCTCAACTCAATCAACAACTACTATTCAAAATAGTAGCCATTTTTTACACCTGATATAAAATATATACATATATAAAGAAGTTAAATATAAAAAAGACAAAATAGTAACTTTCTATGTAGAAGTCTTTTTCTAGATAAAAGGAAAAAAATTAATAAAGGAGCAACTTGTTACTTGCCATCAGTTATAAAAGTAAATAAGCTACTAAAGATAGTACTGACTTCAATACACTCAAAACTAATCTTTACAACATCACTTTCTCAGTAATATAAAACAATACTTATGTCTTTTCACACAAAAAGAAACATTAAGGGTTTTTAATTTTGTTAAATAATATCATGGAAATTTAATCCAAACAAATCACTGTCAAGGTTATTTGAACTAATACCAAAATGCAGTAAAATCACAACTAAATAACAAATACTGAGGGTAAAAAAAAAATCAGTATTTAAATGCAACTTTCTTATATTTAATAAATATTAAATAAATTTATTATTTATAAATATTTTATATTTATAAATATATAAAGTATAAATATATACTTTAAGAAGATCAATTCAAAAAAGACCCTAGTGGTGCAATGTTTAAGTCTCAGCAATATGAATATCTATAGCCACTGCAGCATCAGTTTCATCTCCAGCCAACCAGCTAGCCAATATGGCACAGCAGACCTCTCCTGTCTTGCCTACAGCTCTCCTCAGCATGTATTTCAGTGGACCCATCTGTTCTGCTCCCCACTGTCCCTGGTGAATCCTCTCACCCTGCACACCTTTGGCCTGTACCCCAGTTCCTCTATGCAAAGTAAATAAAATCTCAGGAAAAAATATATCAAGAAGATATAACACTCATCTCTATATACATATATATATATAACATATATATTCTAGATATATATCTACATATATTGCAAAATTAAAGACCATTAAAAGTTAAAAGGGAACTATTATCAAATATGGTAGTAGACAGTAGCAGTAGAATATTTCAGCATCCCACTTTTACCAGAGGCAGATCAATGAGACAGAAAATCATCATGAAAACATTGCCTAAAATGAGCTTAAAGGCATTTATAGCACACTACATCCACAAAAAGCTGAGTACACATATATCTTCTCAAGTGTATAAGGAATGTTTTCCAACATAGACAACATGCTGGGTCACAAGATAAGGATCAATAAATTCACAATTATTATAATACCAAGAATATTGTATTATCAATAGTGTTAAAATAGAACTCAACCATAAAAAGAAAGCAGAAGAAAACTCTAATACATGGATACTGAACAACACATTCCTGAATGACTATTGGATAAATGAAAAAGACAAAGGTTAAAAATATACATGAAGGCCCTCCCTGGTGGCGCAGCGGGTTAAAGCACAGCACTGAGAATCTAAGACGGCTTCCACATGAGTTCGACTCCTGCCTGCCCCAGAGGTGACCACATGGCGCGGCAGACCTCTCCTGACCCGCCAGCTGCTCCCCTCAGCAGTGTACTTCATCGATCTGCCTGTTCTGCTCCCCACTCTATCTCTGGTGAAGCCTCTCACCGACCCTGAGCCTCTGGCGTATACCCCAGTTCTGTATGCACAAATAAATAAATCTTTAAAAAAATAAAAAAAAAAAAATATACATGAAGGCCCTCCCTGGTGGCGCAGCGGGTTAAAGCACAGCACTGAGAATCTAAAGCCGCTTCCGCATGAGTTCGATTCCCACCTGCCCTGGAGGTGACCACAGAGTGTGGCAGACCTCTCCTGACCCGCCAGCTGCTCCCCTCAGCAGTGTACTTCATCGATCTGCCTGTTCTGCTCCCCACTCTATCTCTGGTGAAGCCTCTCACCGACCCTGAGCCTCTGGCGTATACCCCAGTTCTGTATGCACAAATAAATAAATCTTTAAAAAAATAAAATTTTAAATAAAAAAAAAAATACATGAAGACACAACCTATCAGAACCTCTGGAACAAAGCAAAGGAAGTACTGAGAGGAAGTGTAGAGCACTACAGACCTCTATCAAGAAACAAAAAAGTGCTAAAATTTTAAAAATATTATGTTTTACATCAAAGTACTAGGGAAAAAAATTAAAAACCAAAAGCCAATATAAGAAAGGAAATATTAAGAACCAGAACATAAATAAAATAAAAATAAAAGATAGTTGGCTTGATAAAACCAAAGGCTGTTTTTCTTTAAATCAACAATATAGTTAAACATTTAGCTACTAAAAGTTATTATGGAGAAAATTCTAATAGAGTAAGAACCCAAAATAGAGACATTACAGCAGACATTTCAGAAATACAGAGGGTCATAAGCGAACATCTATGTGCCAGCAAATTCTTCAACCTTGATGAAATGGACAAATTCTTAGAAACCTACAATCCTCTGAGGCTAAACCAGAATGAAGCAGAAAACCTGAACAAAACAATCACAAACTGGGAAACTTAAAGAGTAGTGAAGGTCTTCTGGAAAAATAAAGCGTAGGCCAAGATATTTTAAGTAATGAGTTCTACCAAGTATTCAAAGATGAATGAATACCTATCAAATTCAAACTCCTCCAAAAATATGGGAAAGAAGGAATGCTTCCAAACACATTCTATGAGTTCAACATCACTGATACTGAAACATTACAAAGACATCACACCAAAAAAATTATAAGCCAATAACCCTCATGAACTAAAATGCAAAAATTCCTAATAAATATTTAGTAAACTGAAATTCAACAAAATGTCAAAAATATCACAGGTTGTAACCTCATGGGATTTATTACAGAGATACAGGATAGGTCTATCATCTTCAATCAATCAATGTAATTCACCACATCAACAAAAGGAAAGATAAAAAAACATCTGATAATAACAACAGATGCTAAGAAAGCATTTGGTAGGAGTCCTCATCCATTTATGATAAATCTCAACAAAGTGTAGGAATGGAAAAGGCCATTTATTACAAACCCACAAACAACATCACACTCAATCATGAAAGACTGAATCTTTTTCCTCTGAGATCTGCTATAAGAAAAGGATGTCTACTTTCACCAATAATATTCAAAAATAGTACTGAAAGTCCCACCTAGCACAATCAAGCAAGAGGACGATATAAAAGGAACAAATTGGAAAAGATGTTAAAATTATCATTGTTTTCAGATGACATGATAATGCACACAAGAAAACCTAAGCTAGAAGAGAAAGAAATCAAGAAAACAATCCCACTCACATTACAATTCCATAACAAAAAAAGAATTCAATGTTCTTTTCAGTACACTAAGCACAAGAGGTGAAGGACCTATCCAATGAAAACTGTAAGACATTACTAAAAGAAATAGATGAACACACAAAGAAATGGAAAGATATGTTCTCTTCTCATGAATTGGACAGTCATTGTTAAAATAACTCTTACTCAAAGCAACAAAGATTTAACATAATTTCTATCAAGGTTCAAGGACATTTTCAGATGGATTCTACCAACACTCAGAAACTAACTAGTGACTGTCCTACACAAACTCTTTTAAAAAAATTAGAAACAAAGGGATATTACCAAACTAGCAAATGTTTTAAGCCAGTATTATACTAACACCAAAACCGAACAAGAGCAACACACAAAAAGAAAACTACAGGCCAATCTTTCTAATGAACACTGATTCAAAAATCCTCAATGAAGTGCTAGCCAACAGTATCCAACAGTGCACCAAAAAATAATTCACCATGACCAAGTAGGATTTATTCCAGGGACACAACCATAAGTTCAATACCCAAAAGCAACTAATGTAATCCAACACATCAACTAAAAGAAAAAGAAAAACCATACAATCCTATCAACAGATGCTGAAAAAGCATATGACAGAGCTCAACATCCATTTATGATAAAGATGATAAAGGCCCACAAATTCTCAGGAGAGATGGAACATACTGTAACATAATGAAGGCCATTTATGACAAGCCTATAGCCAATATGTGCCATTCTTACAGGTGTTAGGTGGTATATCATTGTGGTTCTAATTTGCATTTTCCTGATTATGAGGGTTGTTTAACATTTTTTAAAAATAATATAAGAATTTATTTTTACATCATTTTGTGCATTTTCTTTTTCATCTCAGCTAGAACTCCCATTTTTGATCCCATTCCCCATTCCACAACCACAAAATGTCTCTGGTATATACTTGCTCATTATTATTACTTTCTCGCCTGGTCATTATACTCCTGCTATGAGTGAAACCATCTGGTATTTTTCCTTTTCTTTCTGGCTTATTTCACTACACATGATCTTTTCCAGCTCCATCCATGTTGCTGCAAAAGGCATATGTTTATTCATTTATTTATTTATTTATTTTGGTTGCTGAGTAATATTCCATTGTGTATATGTACCACATCTTTTTTAATCTACCCACTTTTTTAGTCACCCACTTTTGGGCATTTGGTCTGTTTCCATGTCTTTCCAATTGTAAATAAAGCAGCAAATAAACCCTGGGGTGCAGGTATATTTTTGAATCAGTGTTTTTGTGTCTTTTGGATAGATACCTAGGAGTGGCATTGCTGGGTCATATGGAAGTTCCATGTTTAGCAGTTTGACGAACCTCCAATTTTCCATAGTGGCTGTACTAGTTTGCATTCCCACCAGCAGTGCAGGAGAGTTCCTTTTCCTCCACATCCTCACAACAACATTTGTTGTTAGTTGTTTTAAGATGTGCCATTCTCATTGGGATGAGGTAGTATCTCATTGTGATTTTAATTTGCATCTCCCTGATTACAGTGATGTTAAACATTTTTTCATGTTTGTTGGCCGTCTGCATTTCCTCTTTGGAGAAGTGTCTTTTTAGCTCTTCTGCCCATTTTTTGATGGGGTTGTTTATTTTTGTTGAGTTTCATCAGTCCTTTGTATATCTTTGTGATCAATCAATCCTTTATCATTAGCTTTGTGGGAGAAAATTTTTTTCCAGTGGCATGTCTGTTTGTCTTTTGTAATGTCTCTTTTGCTGCACAGAAGCTCTTTAACTTGATGTAGTCCCATCTATTTATCCTTGCCTTCACTATAGTTGGGTGCTTTATCTTCAAAGATGTTGCTGAAGTGTACATTGTATAATATCTGGCCCATCTTTGCTTCCAGGTATTTTTTGGTTTCCAGTCTTATGTCTATGATTTTTGTGTATGGTGTGAGGTAGTAATCTAGTTTCATTTTTTTGCATGTAGCTTCCCAGTTTTCCCAGCACCATTTGCTAAACAAAGTTTCTTTGTTCCATTGTATTTTCTTTTGCTACGCTAGCCATTTTGATAATGTTAATTCTTTCAGTCCATGAGCAGGGTATGTCTTTCTACTTCTTTGCATCGACTTCTATTTCTTTTGACAATGTTTTATAGTTTGTATAGGTCAATCACCTCTTTTGTTAGGTTTATTCCCAAGTATTTGATTTTTTTCTTTTAGTTATAAAAGGAATTCTTAAAAATTTCTCCTTTCAGCCTAATCATTTGTAGATAGGGAGGCTACTGATTTATGTGTGTTGATTTTGTATCCTGCTACTTTATTAAACTGGTTGATTATTCTGATTAGTTTTTCTGTGGAGTCCTTAGGGTTCTCTACGTATATATTGTCTGCAAATAGGGATAGTTTTACTTCTTCTTTCCCTATTTGAATTCCCTGTATGTCTTTTTTTGGTTTTATTGCTCTGGCTAGGACTTCTAGTATTATTCAAAAGCAGTGGTGAGAGTGGACATGATTGTCTTATTTTAGATCTTAAAGGAAAGGATTTTGTTTTTTCATCTTTGATAATGAAGCCATAAAATACACAAAGAACTCAAAAGACTGAACAAAAACAAAGTAAACAATCCAGTCAAAAAGTGGGCAGGAGAGCTAAAAAGATACTTCTCCGAGGAGGAAATGCAAATGGACAACAGGCACATGAAAAAAATGTTCAACAACCCTCATAATCATGAAAATCCAAATTAAAACCTCAATGAGATACCACCTTACACCCATAAGAGTGGTACATATTAAAAAAACCAGCAACTACAAATGTTCCTAGCAACAAGGAGCTCTCCTACATTGCTGGTGGAAAGGCAAATTGTTCCAACCACTATGGAAAGCTGTATGGCCTACTAAAAGTGAACTACAATATGACCCAGCAATTCATGTCATGGGGATCTACCCAAAGGACACAAAAACAGTAGATCAAACAGAAACATGAACCCTGTATTTACTATAGCACTATTATAATGTTTAAGACTTGGAAGAGGGCTGGATCAAGTAGATGTAGTATATATACATAATGGAATACTATTCAACAATCAAAACGTAAAATAATGCCATTTGCAGCAATGCGGATGGAGCATAAAGGGATTATATTCAGTGAAATAAATCAGAAGGAAAAATAAAAATACCAGATGGTTTCATTCAAAGGAGGAATACAGGGAAAGAAAGAAAAATAACAACAACAACAAAACAAAAATAAACAGACTACTATAAATCAAGGCATTCCGTAGGGAAAAAGGAAGGAAAGGGATAAAAACAAGGGCAGGCAAACACAAGTGACTAGGGTAATGGTATATAGGTGAATTGGCCGTAGAAATTCTATGGGGAATACACCTAAGAAAAGAAAGCAAACTGTAAGGGAAAAAAAAGAGTAAAAATATATAAAAAGTTGCCTTTTTCAGCACAGCAGTTCCTTTTTTTAAATTACTGAAAAAAGGGCCCTACCTGGTGGCATAATGAGTTATATGAATCTAATGGCAGCCACTTGAGCATGAGTTCAATTCCCAGCCAGGATAGTGACCCACATGGCACAGCAGACCTCTCCTGTCTCACCCAATTGCTTCCTTCAGCAGTGTACTTTGTCAATCTGCCTGTTCTGCTCCTCGCTCTGTCTCTAGTAAATTCTCTCATTGCACCTGTACCTCTGGCCTGTGATTCTGTATGTATAAATTTTTTTTAAAATATTACTGAAAAAAATATCAAGACCCAGAATCTGTCAGTCTTAATTCCTGTGACAAGTCTACCTTAAATTCATGGTCATAATCTCAAAAAGTGTGCTGCCCAGCAAACCCCTAAGTTTTCCCTAGCCCTATTCACTCTCTTTCTCTCCATGAGGCCTTATGAAATACATTTTTTAAATTCCTAATACTTCTTTCTGTCAGTCTTAGTTGATGACAGTGTTTCTTATTCACTGAGCAAAATCAAGGAATCAAGAGAACTGAAACAAATTCTCACATTTTCCAACCTCCTCATCTGTATCCACATACCCTCTGTCCATTAGCCTACCTAAGTGAACTCCTCCATATATGTTCATTTCCTACTCAAAAGACAACACTTCCATAATTCTTTCTGTTCCCATGCATTGCCAATGTTATTTTTAATGCTTCATTCAAAATGTGTCAGTGAAACATGTTCTTATCCATTAAAAACAGGAGGGAAACAACAACAACAAAAAAATTCTTCCTGCCAGGTAAAGTAGCCTCAAGCAACCAAACCCTTTATCGGCTGTCTTTCCATAACAATCATCAAGCGCCATCCACTTCAGATTTCTCCACTAATTCACTCAAACTCACTCCAAACTCCCTTTCAACCTCTCTGAACTCATCACCCTGTAATGATTTCCATCTTCCCAAATCAAATGGTTAATTCTTAACCCTAACCTTACTAGAACCATCTATTACTGATTACATCCTCCTCCTTAAAAAGCAGTCTTTGTTTCCCAAACACCTCTTCCTTTTCAAGCCACTTCTTTTATATATATTTCTTCATTTCTACAGTTAGAAAACAGTCTCTAGTTAGAAATGGTCACAAACTCAGTCATTGGCCAACTGTTCTATTAGTTACTTCTCCAGTGATCACAACCCCTTACAACTTGAAATACCAACTCTACATTGATGGCTCCCAACATTTTTATCTCTGACCAGACCTCTCCCTTAAAACTTAAACTTGTCATCTCTGCTTATTTATCTAGCAAGTATCACAAATATAGTACAACCAAACATACAACATCTCATTCCACTCGGAACACATACTTAACTTTTCATAATATTCCTGTGTTCCAGTTCTTCAAACCGTCATTTATCGAGCCAACATTGATGTCTGTCTTGCATTTCACATGTGATCCATGCCACCAACTCTATTAAATCTATCTTCAAATAATCTCCGTAAATCAACTACTTTTCATCACTTCCACTTTGACCTTTCAGATGTTTAGTTCAAAGCATCATCTTTCATCTGGACTTTCACAAAACTCTCCTAATCTTTCTTTGTCCATCTTCATCCTGCTGAAGTTTCTCTCCAAAGTTACAAATGTGACCAATTTAAAATATTAGACCAAAAAATGAGTAAAAAAATAAAAAATAGGGCCCTCTCTGGTGGCACAGCGGGTTAAAGCACAGCACTAAGAAGCTAAAGCCACTTCCGCATGAGTTCGATTCCCGCCTGCCCCGGAGGTGGACCACATGGCGTGGCAGACCTCTCCTGGCCCGCCCACTGCTCCCCTCAGCAGTTTACTTCATAGATCTGCCTGTTCTGCTCCCCGCTCTGTCTCTGGTGAAGCCTCTCACCGCCCCTGAGCCTCTGGCCTGTACCCCAGTTCTGTATGTACAAATAAATAAATCTTTAAAAAAAAAAAAAAAGTAAATGCAGTCCCATCTGATTTACCTTGAAGACATAATGTCCAGCTCATTTTCTCTCAGCCTTACTCACTCTACTCAAAGACCTTCATGTCATTTTCTAAAAATAAGATTTCTACTTCAAGGCTTTTTCAGTAAGCTATAGCTCTAACATGATCATTTTTTCCTTTCAGGCCTTTACCACATAGAGTTTAAAAGTCAAATCTATGGAATTAAGTCATTTCAAGCTCTGTAAGGACAAAGATCCCATTGTCATGTTCACAACCTATACCCATAACCTAGCAAGGGAAAACAAAAAAGTTAATATTTAAACTCATTTTTAAAAATGACTTTATGCTACTTTATAACTGTAAAACCAATCACATGTAGATATCAGACGATCTTATCAATCACATATAGATATATCTAGACTTCAAGCAAACCTAAAGTATCCCTAGAAGCCAACAACTTGTGTTTTCCCTAATTTTTACATGTTTTCTAACACCATTTTAGTACAGAATATGACTTTTGTAATTTTTTTTATAATGAAATGCACATTAAAATACCTGAGTGAATGAGTCAACTGAGGATACAGCAGCATTGCCTACAGGTGTTTGCTGAGCCAGGCTGTCCAGTAATTCTACTGAAATTCCAATCTGAGCAACCGATGGAGTTCTTACAATATTCATGGCTCCAAAAGGGTGCTGGCTTCCTTCTCCTGAGAAAAATTAACATGAACCACATGTTTAACTTATTTCCATACAAATTCCTTTAAAAATACATTAAGAACCTCTAATCTATAAAAAAAAATCTTTGCTATGAAAGTCTGCCTCTGAAAGGCTATTTTTATCACATCAACAAAAATAAAAAATTAAAATTTTCCCCACCAGAATGTTGCTACTTTTCTGAAACTTATTAAAATTACTGCAATTAGGCCCTCCCTGGTGGCTCAGCGGGTTAAAGCCCAGCATTAAGAAAGAAGCTTAGGCCACTTCCGCATGAGTTAGATTCCCGACTGCCCCGGAGGTGACCACATGGCGTGGCAGACCTCTCCTGACCCGCCTGCTGCTCCCTTCAGCAGTGTACTTCGTAGATCTGCCTGTTCTGCTCCCCGCTCTGTCCCTGGTGAATCCTCTCACCCTCCGCACCTCTGGCCTGTACCCCAGTTCTGTATGAATAAATAAATCTTTAAAAAAAAATTAGTGCAATTAAAAACAGAAGTAACAGAATGAAAACAAATTAATGAGTAAGCATGAACTGGATAAAATATTATGAATTCTAACTCTGACAGGATATTTTTTAAAGGTCTTAGAACTTTTCACATTTTCTGATAATTCCACTAAAGAAAGACCTTTAAATCACCACTACTAGCAGTAAATGATATAGCATATTTTATGAAGGCTATGGATTACTCCACTCAACACTTAATCTGTTACCAAACAGGCAATACTTTGCAACTCACTTATGAAAAATATTTAGTGACTTTTGCTATTTATTAAATACACACACACATATATCACTGAGCATACATAAGGGTCTTTAAATGTCAGCTAACTTATCCTTGGGAAATATAAGCCAAAAGCATTAATCTATAAAATAACCAAAAAGTTACTTTGATAAAGAGGGTAAAAATCATACACTGAATACAATTTTTTGTGACCTGCTCTTTTTTTCCATTACCATAAAATTGGTAGTCAAATACTAAAAAACATATTCTAGACAACACATATTTCCAGTAACTATAACAGTCACTGTGACTATTGAAACTTAAATTTTTAAGTATATGAACAAAACATGACCAGATTAAAACTTTTCAGTATTGTTTTTTAAAGGCTTATTTACTCATGCATACAGAACTGGAATACAGAGCAGAGGCTCAGGGGTGGTGAGAGGCTTTACCAGAGACAGAGTGGGGAGCAGAACAGGCTTTAGCTTCTTAATGCTGTACTTTAACCAGCTGCGCCACCAGGGAGGGCCCTCTCACGACTTTTTAATAATTAGTTTGAATTTTCACATATTTGTGAACTTTTCATATTTAACTATCATTTCTATCATTGTGATCAGAGCTCATACGTTGTATGATTCCAGTCTTTCAAAGATTACTGAGACATTCTGGGGGGCCTAAGATATGGTATATCCAAGAAAATGTTACATGTGCACTTGAATGAATCTTCTGTTCTTTATGGGTAGAATGATGTACTTATGTCTGTCAGGTAAAACTGGATTTACAGTGCTGAAGTCTATGTTCTGGATGATTAGTGCATGTGTTCTATCCATTATTAAAAGTGGAGTAGGTTATATACAAAGAAAATTACAAAACACTGTTAAAAGAAATACAAGAAGACACCATGAAATGGCAAGAAATCCCCTGCTCATGGATCAGGATAATTAACATCATCAAAATGGCCATCCTACCAAAAGCGATATACAGATTTAACACCATCCCGATAAAGTCTCAATGACATTCTTCAAAGAAATAGAAAAAATATTGATGAGATTCATATGGAACAAAAAAACCTCGAATAGCCAAAACTCTCATGACTAAGAAGAGAATGGAGGCATTACAATCCCAAACTTCAAGCTATACTACAAAGCCATAATAATCAAAACTTCATGGTACTGGAACAAGAACAAACATACAGACCAGTGGATTCTAATAGAAAACTCAAATATAAACCCACAGCTTTATGTACAGCTAATCTTTGACAAAGGAGCAAAGAAGATACAATGGAACAAAGACACTTTGTTCAGCAAATGGTGCTGGGAAAACTGGAAAGATACATGCAAAAAAATGAAACTAGATTACTACCTCACACATACACAAAAAGCAGCTTGAAGTGGATTAAAGACCTAGACATAAGAACAGAAACCATAAAATACCTGGAAGCAAAAATGGGCCAAACACTACTCTTTAGTGACATCTTTGAACATACAGCATCCAATGCAAGATAGTGAAGGCAAGGATAAATAGATGGGACTACATCAAGTTACAGAGCTTCTGTACAGCAAAAGACATTACAAAAGACAAGCAAACATCCCACTGTGTGGGAAAAAATTTTGTCATCAAGCCATACAGGACTGATCACAAAAACATACAAAGAACTAATGAAACTCAACAAAAATAAACAACCCAATCAAAAAATGGGCAGAAGAGCTAAAAAGACACTTCTCTCAAGAGGGAATTGCGGTTGGCCACCAGGCTTATGAAAAAATGTTCAACATCACTTGTAATCAGGGAGATGCAAATTAAAATCACAATGAGATACCACCTCATCCCAGTGAGAATGGCACATCTTAAAACAACAGGCCCTCCCTGGTGGCACAGGGGGTTAAAGCACAGCACTGAGAAGCTAAAGCCACTTCCACATGAGTTCAATCCCCGCCTGCCCCGGAGGTGACCACATGGTGTGGCAGACCTCTCCTGACCCTCCCGCTGCTCCCCTCAGCAGTGTATACTTCATTGATCTGCCTGTTCTGCTCCTGTCTCTGGTGAAGCCTCTCGCTATTCCTGAGCCTCTGGCCTGTACACCAGTTCTATGTGCACAAATAAATAAATCTTTAAAAAAAAAAAAAAAACTAACAACAACAAATGTTGTTGTGAGGATGTGAAGAAAAAGGAATTCTCCTGCACTGCTGGTGGGAATGCAAATGAGTACAACCACTATGGAAAACTGTTTGGAGGTTCATCAAACTGCTAAACATGGAACTTCCCTATGACCCAGCAATGCCATTCCTAGGTATCTACTCAAAAGACACAAAAACACTGATTCAAAAAGATACCTGCACCCCCATGTTTACTGCTGCCTTATTTACAATCGGATAGACATGGAAACAGCCCAAATGCCCAAAAGTGGGTGACTGGATTAAAAAGATGTGGTACATATACACAGTGGAATATTACTCAGCAAGCAACAGCAACAACAAAAAGAAACATGTCTTTTGCAGCAACATGGATGGAGCTGGAGAAGATCATGCTTAGTGATATATGCCAGAAAAAAAAGGAAAAATACCAGATGGCTTCTTTCAGGAGTATAACAGACCAGGCAAGAAAATAGTAATAATAATGAACAGCTATAGACCAGAGACATTTTATGGGGGTCAAGTGGGGAATGGGATCAAAAACAGTGGGATAGGTAAATGCACTGGACTACAGTGATGGCACAGGGTGATTTGGTGATGGGAAGCCCACGAGGAGTACAACTGAGATGAAAAATGCACAAAATGGTGTAAAAATAAACTATTTTACATATAGGTTAAAGCACAACTATGATGCTAGATGCAGCCACTTCACGAGTTAGATCCCTGGCCAGGGAGGTGTCCCACATGGCATGGCAGACCTCTCCTGACCCAGCCACTGTTCCTCTCAGCAGAGTACTTCGTCGTCGATCTGTCTATTCTGCACTCCACTGTCTCTGATGAATCCTCTCACCATCCCGGAGCCTCTGCTCTGTACCCCAGTTCTGTATGCATAAAAAAAAAAAACTTAAAACAAAAAAAAGTGGAGGCCCTCCCTGGTGGCTCAGCAGGTTAAAGCACAGCACAAAGAAACTTAAACCACATCCCATGAGTTCGATCCCCGCCTGCCCCAGAGGTGACCACATGGCACGGCAGACCTCTCCTGACCGCTCGCTGCTCCCCTCAGCAGTGTACTTCGTCGATCTGCCTGTTCTGTACCTCACTCTGTCTCTGGTGAATCCTCCCACCCTCCGCATCTCTGGCCTGTACCCTGGTTCTGTACAAAAAAAAAAAAGTGGAGTATTGACAGTCCCAGCAATTATTGAATTGCCTATTACTCCCTTCAAGTCTGTCCATTTCTGCTTCTGTATTCTGAGGCTCTTTTATTAAGTACTTATAAATTTATAGCTCTCTTCTTGACAGGTTAACTCAAATCACTATATAAACTCTTTTATCATTCTTAGCAATTTTCATTATTGTCTATATAAGCATTCCATCTCTTTTTACTACTGTTTACATGTATCTTTTCTCATCCTTTGCTTTTAATCACTTTATAATTTGAATCAACAGTTTATTTTTTTAATCATATTGAAAATACATGTGTATTGTTTTAACTGCGTTATCATTTCCTTTGATATATATTTTCTTAGTGACTGCACTGGGTATTATGATTTCTTGTAACAACCTAGCTTATTTTCACTAATGCACAGAAATTTTGTTCCTCTATAGTTAATATCATGCTTTATTTTTTTATGCAGTTATCTTTTGCATCAGATAGAGAAAAAAGGAGTTACAAAGGTATATATTAATACTTTTGCAGAGACTTACCCCACAATATGTAGTACAAGGAGATTCTAATAAACCTCTCTCCTAAATAAAACCCTAAGAGATTGAGCACAAGCACAAATTCAATTATGCTCTCAGGAAATTTTATCAATTCATCAGGTATCTTTCTCTCGATTGGTACTTATTGGGACAAGAGAAAGAGAGACTTACAGACAGGTCGGCACACATTTATCAGTCAGCTGAAAAAACTGGGGACCAAGCATAGACTGTTGAACACATGGACCATGTGTGGGGATTTTGTATAATGAGGAGGGACTGTAGAGTTACCAGCATATGGGTGCTGAGACTGTTGGTTCAGCTGTAGAGAATCTGGCTCCTGGTAGCATCAGCACCGAAGCACCTTTCCTGACAGAAGACAGAGTGGCGAGACCTGTTGTGCAATGCACCTCATGGAGTGGCTAGGAAGTAGGACCATGAAATTTAGGCTCTGTGAAGCAGTGAAGAGTTTGCTTTCAGACCAAGGGAAGAAGAGGTAGTATAAATCTCTGCTAGAAATAATCTATCCTTCCTCCCCACTGAGTCTTTTACCTCCTCCCATCTCCAGATAAAACAAAAAAAAATTTAAAAAATTAGAGCCACAGTGCTCAAGCTAGTAAAAGCAAATAAGGGCAAGGAGCATCTGAACACAAGAAATGCTGAAAGCGAAGAATAGAAATGAACAGACCTCTATAAAAGACACAAAACTGGCAGACCTAACAAATACTTTAGATTTTTTCTAAAAAAACCCAGTAATGTTCTAGTAGTTCAATCAAACATATACCCAGGCAGGAACTCAGAAAAGTGATTCTGAGCAGTCCCCTACAGAGATTGAAGATATTAAAAAAAGAGAGTCAAATGAAATGAAATTAAATATGGGAAGCATATTCAAAAGTCTTAAGCTGGCTTAAGAGAAAACTTTAGAAACTGAAAACACAACTATATAAATCACCCAAGCATAAGACTGAGGAAAAATGAAGAAACCCTATGAGAAATTCAGATTCCAATAAAATATGAAACATATAGAGATGAGTGTTCTAGAAGATGAAGCTAGATGGAAACAAATATTACTCAAAAAAATATTAACTGAGAACTCACAAAGCTAGGAAAGAATTGAATAAGGATTTCCAGGAAGCAGAACTGATACCCAACATTTAAAAACAACCTTTACCAAGAACATGCTTGCTAAATTCTCAAAAGTCAACAAGAAAAAATGTTAAAGGCAGTTGGGGGAAGGGGCAGCGGAGAGAATGCAACATACAAATACACCTTAATAAGTCTCAAATTCTCAATATATATACTCAAAACTAATTGAAAACACAGCAGAAGAGTTTGAATAAAAGAGCATGGCCCATCTATATTATGCATGCAAGAACCTCACTTCAGATCTAAAGACAAATAGACTTACAAGATCTCAAGACAACACATATCAATGAACAGATCATTCAAGCATTAAGTAAACAACAAAACAGTGACCTAAAATGAAGCCACTGATCATGTGGACTTACCAGCCATCTACCTAATTTTCCACACCAACAGAAAGAGTACACATTCTTCTTAAATGTACACAGAACTTTCTCAAGGATCACAAAATAATCTTAATATCAAAATTGAAATTTTATCAAGAATCTTTTCTCATCACAATGATATAAAGCTAGAAAATCAACCACAACAAGAAACCTAGAACAAAATCCACACATATGGAAACTAAATATGTGCTTTTGAGTAACTCATAAGTCAATAAAGAAAGCAGAGGAGGAAAAAGAAAAAGAAATCAAAGGAGAAATAAGAAATGACCAACAAAAATGAAGACACAGACACCTGATCCTAGAGATGCACTAAAAGCAGTATTAAAAGGGAAGTACAAGGCAATGCAACCATACAACAAAAAGCAAGAAAAATCTGAAATGATGTAAGTCACATCTGAAGAAACCAGAAAAGTAATAAACAAAACCAAAAATCTCCAGAAGAATAAAAGGATAGAGCAAAAACAGATGAGAGACCAAAGGATGACACAAAAGTTCAATGAAACCAAAGAGATGATACTTTGAAAGGATTAAGAAAATTGACAAACCAGGGCCCTCCCTGGTGGCACAGTGGGTTAAAACACAGCACTGAGAAGCTAAAGCCACTTCCACATGAGTTCGATTCCCACCTGCCCGGAGGTGACCACATGGTGTGGCAGACCTCTCCTGACCCGCCCACTGCTCCCCTCAGCAGTGTACTTCATAGATCTGCCTGTTCTGCTTCCCATTCTGTCTCTGGTGAAGCCTCTCACCGCCCCTGAGCCTCTGGCCTATACCCCAGTTCTGTATGCACAAATAAATCTTTTAAAAAATAAATTTAAAAAAAATTGACAAACCATTAGCTAGGCTCACTAAGTAGAGAGAAATAAAAAACAAACATCACAAAAAGATCCACATAATACAAAGGATCATAGGGTCAAACTAAAAGAAATGGAAATTTTTTCAGAATCATACAACCTTCCAAAAGAGAAACAGGATGAAGTAGATAGCTAGAGCAGACCAATCGCAAACACAAAAGTTGAAAGAGTAATCAAGTCTCTACAAGAACAAAAGCATAAGATCACACGATTTCATTAGTAAATTTTACCAAACTTTCAAACAACTTCTAATTTTAATCACTCTCAAATTCTTCAAAAAAAAAAACTGAAGAGGGTGGAAAGCTCCTAAACATGTTTCATTATTTTGACCCCAAAAGTAAACACAGCACCAAAAAATAAAACTAGACTGGTATCTCTGATGAACATAAATGCAAAAAACCTCTACAAAAATCTCAGTAAGTCAAATCCAGCAATACAAATTCATGGAGACCAAGGGCATTCACTGCAGGCATACAAAGCTAGTTTAACATACAAAAATCAATCATTAGCTTACAACTGTAGAATCTCTTAAGATTCTACAACTATTTTGAACTTTAAAATTTTCAATAAAGATGTAATAAAAGGAACATAAGCATAATGAAGTCCACGTATGACAAACTCACCACCAACATCATACTCAAATGGTGAAAGCATTTTTCCTAGTATCAGGAACAAGACAGGGATGTCCACTTTAATCTTGACTGTTCAAGAGAGAATTAAAACTCCTAATCAGAACAATTAGGCAAGACATAAAAGGAATCCAAATTGGAAAACAAGTAAAACTATCACTATTCATGGATGAAAAAATATACAGAAAATTCAAAACAACACATGAATAATTTGCTAGAAATAATAAATGAATACAGTAAAGTGGCAAGATTCCATATCAATGCACAAAAGCCTGTTCCATTTCATTTTCAAAAGTCTGTTCCATTTTCTTTTCCAAACAATGAGTTAGAAAATTTTTTAAAAATCCTTTTAGTTAGCAGCAGAAAGAATGAAATACCTGAGAGTAAAGTTAACAAAGATGATCTATATACTGACTGAAATCTACAAGATACTATCAAAGGAAATAGAAGAAAATACAAAAAAAGTGGAAAGATAGTCTGTCATGAATTGGAAAAATATACATTGTTAAAATGACCATGTAACCCGAAGTAATGTGTATATTCAATTCAATACTTACTGAATTTCCAGTATTGTCAAGGGAACAGAGAAAACAATTATAAAATATGTATGCAACCACAAAAGGCCCCAAGAGCCAAAGTAAATGTGAGAGAAAGAAAAAGGGAGATACCACAGTCCCTCAATTTAAACTATACCACATAGTAATAATAATCATAGTAGTATGGTATTGGAACAAAAACAAAAACACAGACCAATTGGATAGAATAAAGTTTCCAGAAGACAACCAAACAAATATGGACAATCTTTGACAAAGGAGCAATGAACATAAAATTGAGAAAGCAAAACCTCTTCCACAAATGGTGTTGGGAAACATGGACAGCTACATACAAACAAAAAGAGAAAGGAGGAGAAAGACTAGATTAACAGTTAACTCCACACACAAAAAATAATTCAAAATGCATTCAAGATTTAATTAAGGATTGAAATTATAAGATACATAAAAGAATCTATATATATGTGATACAATCCTGGACATCAACTGCAGAAATATAGATATACTTAATGACATAAATGCAAACACAAGGGAAACAAACACAAACTAAACAAACTAAAACTTATTTGTAACAAAAACCATGAAACAAAATGAAACATCGAGTGGGAAAAGATAACTGTACATTACAAGTCCAACAAAGGATTAGCTTCCAAGATATATAAAGAATTTATGCAATTCAAAAACAAAATAGCATACATTCCAATCAAAAAAATGAGAAAAAAAAAACTAAATAGCATTTCTCCAAAGAGATATAGCCTGAAGGTTCATGGGGAAAAAAAAGTTCAATATCAATTATATGAGAAATACAGACCAAAACCACAATGAGGCATCACCTCACCCTTTGAGAATGGTGTATATCAAAAGCAATGGATAAAACAAATGTGTCTAACTGGTGGCGCAAAGGGTTATGTCACAGCACTATGAAGCTATTCACAGCTACCGCAGCGTAAGTTTGATCCCTGACCAGACATGGTGCAGCAAATCTCTTCTGTCTTGACCGCTGTTCCCCTCAGCAGTGTATTTAAGACCTGATTGTTCTGCTTCCCAGTGTGTCTCTGGTGACTCCTCGCATCTCTGACCTGTACCCCTGTAAGCATAAGTAAATCTTTTTCAAAAATTAACTAAAAACTGGCACGGATGATGGCAAGGAGGAACTCACCCAGTTAGTGGGAATTACACACAAAAGGAAATACTCTATGATCCAGCAATACCACAAATATTTACCCAAAGAATATGAGATTACTAATAGATTTATGCATGCCTATGTTTATAAGAGCAGCATTTGCAATAGCTAAATTGTGAAAGTAACTAAATATCCACTGACAAGACAACTGAATAAAATAATTATGAAATATTTGCTGGAATACTACTCCACCATTAAAAAGATGAAACAGTGCCTCTGGGGGTAAAATGGATGGATCCTGAAATTATGCTAAGTGGAAGTGGAAGAAAAGATATGGCTCCACCTCTTTATGAACTATACATAACCAAAAACAAAACAAAACAAAACTTTCTGAACAAGAATTGAGTCTCAGATTCTGTGAAAAAAAATATACTAGTTACCGGCAGGAAAGGGATTAGGGAAAAAGAGAGAGGAGTGCTCATAGGGACGTGGCACCGGAAATTTGGTATAAGACAAATGGATCGCGTATACATACAGAGATGTGAAGTTGGAATCCCGGCATATATAGCTATTTAAACAAACAGCAAATTAATAAAATTTGGGAGGAGAAAATACTTTAATCACCCATAGTTACCTTTACCTGTATTCTTGTTTCTTCATTTGAATTCTAATTACTATCTCACGACTTTTCCCTTCAGCCAGATTCCCGTAGTATTTGTTGTAGGATAGTTTTCTAACAACTCTCCATTTTTGTTAATCAGGACTGTCACTTCTAAGGAATAGTTTTGATAGAATTCTTGATTAACAAGGTTTTCTCCCCAATATTTCATTCACTGCCTTTGGGATTTCATGGTTTCTAATCAGAAATCAGCTACTAATCTTACTAAGGATTTCTGTATGTGCTGAGTTGCTTCTTTTGCTGCTTTCAAGTTTGGAGGTGCTTTGTTTTGGTTTTAGGAAACTCCATGCTGTTTTCCACAATATGGAAATTAACATTATCACCAAAGGTACATAAATCTCCCTTTCTTCACATACTCATTAACACTTATTAGTCTTTTTTATAACAGTCATTCTAACAGGTGTGAGGTAATAATGCACTTCTCTGATGATTTAGTGATGTTTAACATCTTTTCGTATTTCTGGATGTCATCTATGCCTTCTTTAGAAAAACTTCTATTCATATCCCCCATTTTTTAAAAGTGGACTACTTTCCAGCTATTGAGTTTAATAGGCTCTTTATATATCTTGGATATTAATCAATTATCAGATCTATGATTTGCAAATATTTTCTCCCATTCAGGTTACCATTTTTTTGTTTGTTTGTTTATTTCTTTTGCTGTGCAGCTTTTTGGTATTAGATAAAGTTTGCTCATTGCTTCTATTTTTGGTGTCAGATTCAAAAATTCAAGATCGATGTCAAGTAGCTGAATGCCTATGTCTTCTTTGATGAGTTTTATGGCTTCAGGGCTTAAATTCGAATGTTTCATCCACTCCGTATGATCTAAGACAGCAGTCCCATTTCATTCTTTCAGTCACAGGATAGCATGTGGTTACTCAATTTTTCCATCATTTAAGAAACTTCTTTCCCATTATATATACTTCCATCTACTGTCACAGACCATAAATTTGCAGATTTATTTCTAAATAAATTTATTTCTGGGTTCTCTATTCTGATCCACTCACTGCATTATCTCTTTAAATATTATTCTACTTCATTTATCTTCTCTCCTTCTGGGACTAACAAATGTTGATATTTGTGATGATGTCTCCTAGTTAAGGTTCTCTTCATGTTTATAATCTTTTTTCTTTTTGCTCTTCACATTAACTGACCTATCCAAGTTTGCTCACTCAATTTTGGTACTAAAACTCTCCAGTGAACATTGCATTTCAATTATTGTACGGTTTAGTCCCAAAAAGTTTAGTTCCACCTTTTAATTTCTAATATTCTCTATTTGATGGCACACCATTGTCCTGGCTTACTATTTATTCTATGAGCATATTTGAGATTGCTTATTGAAACTTTTTGGCTACTAAGTCCGAAGTTCATGCTTTCCAGGGATAATTTCTGTGGAAAATGCAACATAACTTTCTGTTAAAAATTGAACACTTATAATCTGGCAATTCTAGCAATCATACTCCCCCATCTAAGCCTGCTGTTACTATCATAGTTGTTTCGTTGCTCAATTACCTTTCTGAGTCAATAATATCAAGTCTGTTTTGCCATGTGTAACCTCTTACATTTTTATTCTACTAGCTTAGTGATTAATGACAGGTACCAAAACCTTTCCCAGTCTTTCCAAATGTGTTCTTTGTATAAGGATATGCAGTCTACAACTCTGCTTTGGTCTTTACTTCCTGCTTGTGTGGAGCCTCAAGATCATCCAGAAGTGAGAGCTTGGACCTTCAAAGATCTTTCTTAAACATGGGAAAAGTCCTGGACAAGTGTAGGATCTTTTAGATTCCCAAGAATTTAATCAGAGAGTTTCAAAATCCTTATTCTCCAAAGTATCTTATTCCCAGATTTTCATGTCAAGCTTTTTGGTAAGTCTACTGTTTACTCAAACTGTTGCCACTTGCACTAGTAGTGACCAATACATTTGCCTGTAAATTTTGGTTTTTTTGGCCCATGGATATTTTTGACAAATACTTCCAGGGAAGCACTTAAGTGTTTGGAATCAGGTAAGGTAAAGGCAGGTATTTGAATTATTTTTCCAGAGAGCCACCAGATAACAAAACAACTATAATGTATTGTAAAATCTATTCAGGTCTCTCTGGTACCCATGCAAAGTAACAAGAACATGATCTGGTATTTTCAGGGCTACCATCAAGTTGAAAGAGAATAAGAACAGAGTAATTTGAAATGTTACATGTTTTTTTTTATCAAGATACAGTGCTTTTTCTAGATTAAAACTTCCCCTGGTTGCTATAAACTTAGTCTCCAAAAATTCTGAAAAACCGGAGATGACAGTTTTTGCCAAGTTTGTCATTACCACTGTTGTGGATGAATGGACTTATGGCAGCCTTAATTATCATTTTGTTTTAAAACTAGAATTAACCTAAGTCCA
Organism: Condylura cristata; assembly: GCF_000260355.1. Taxonomy (NCBI): domain Eukaryota; kingdom Metazoa; phylum Chordata; class Mammalia; order Eulipotyphla; family Talpidae; genus Condylura; species Condylura cristata. The sequence continues at coordinate 48,749,604 of NW_004567116.1, read as the reverse complement.
GAAAATGCACTGCCATATGTCTGCATGATGGGTGGCAACCACCAAGTGATTCACTACAATCTTTTTATTGCCCTAGCAACAACTACCTAGGAGTACTCTGCACAGGCAGAAAGAAAAACTTCACTTTAAACCTACATCATTTATCACACATTAGTTCTTAGCAAAAACGTCCCCTACATGAAGCTAATTACAACTCTTTTTTGGAAATGGAGCTAAGGAAATATTCTGACTTCATTTTAAAATTCTCTGACAGGGCAACTTAAAAGAGTAAAAAGTGTCTGAGGATCTTTATATCTTCAAAGAGATACATTGTGCAATCTACTCATTCTTTATTCTTATTTTTAAATGGGTTCCACACAGTAAGCTGATACCCTCAAAATACAAAGACCTCGTTTACAAGCCATAAAAACAAAACAATGGGGAAACACTGTAAAGTAATATCCAATTAGTGTTTAATTTTGGAATCTAAAATCATAGCAAAGTAAAAGAAAAACAAGATCAGTTACACTAAGTCTTATCAAAAAGTAAAGCAAAGAAAGCAAAATATCTGACATAGTACTTTTTAATGCTGTTTCTGAAAGTTTATCTTTATCTAAAAAATTTATTATTATCTAAAAAATGCACAACCTAAGAAAATGCTTTTTGTTCCAGGTAAGAGGAAGAAGCTTATTATCTGGTCCTAATGGAATCTATTTAATGTATGTTTAAGTCTGTAACAGGCTCCAGTTTATCATGAGTGTTCTCCTTTATTCTTTGGAAGACCTTTACAAAAGATTAAGAAGAATTCATGAAACAGCAATCTTTTTCATTGTTACTAATACCCCAAAACGGAAACTAAAATTCTAAAAGTGAATATTTAATATTGTAGGTGTATGTTTTTGTGTTCTTTGGGTAGATCCCCAGGACAGGAATTGCTGGGTCATATGCTGGTTCCATTTTTAGTAGTCTGAGGAATCTTCATACAGCTTTCCATAGCGGTTGTGCCAGTTTGCATTCCCACCAGCAATGTAAGTGAGTTCCTTTTCACCACATCCTCACCAATATTTGTTGTTAGCTTTTTTGATATGTGCCATTCTCACTGGTGTGAAGTAGTATCGTATTGTGGTTTGGGTTTACATTTCCCTGATTATGAGATGGTGAACATTTCTTCATCTGCCTGTTGGTCTTTTGCAACTCCTCTTTGGGTAATTGTCTTTTAAGTTCTCCTACCCATTTCTTGACTTGGTTGTTTGCTCTTTTTGTTGTTGTTGATTGGAGTGAGCTCTTTCTATATTTTTGTGATTAGTCCCTTGTCCTTTGTATGATGTGCAAAGATTTTTTTTCACAGTTAAGCAGAATGTCTTAGTTAATGTCTCTCTTGCTGTGCAGAAGCTTTTCAGTTTGAGGTAGTCCCATGTGTTTATCTTTTCTTTCATTTTCTCTGCTTTAGGTGGAGTCTTTAAAAATGTTATTGAGATGTATGTCTTGTAATGTCTTACCTATATTTTCTTCTATATATTTCATGGTTTCAGGTCTTATGCCCAAATCTTGTATCCATTTTGAGTTGATTTTTGTATAGGGTATAAGGTTATCTGGATGACTTTTAATATAGCTTCTAGAGCTGTTTGTCACTAGCTTTATAAATTTAAATAACCATTTCTTAAGCACTAACTCTGTGCCAGGCACTATAAAGTATACTACATTTTCCATACTTTGTCTAATACTCCCAAAAGCACTTGACTATAGGTAATTTTATGCACATTCTACCTCAATTCTCCTTAGGTTAAATATCTTGATCAGGGTTACACAGTGATTAACAAATATCACTGAGATTCAAGTCTCTCAAGCTGCCAAAGGCAATGGTCAATCCAGTTCTTTATTTTATGATATGGATCTTAACTGGTGTTTTTCCATTACTTCACAATAAGCCATTCAAGAAAGCAAGCTAAGATAGTAAAATGTTCCTGTTCTGGCTCACTATCTCTAATTTGTGTAAGTAGACTAATAGTAACATCTTGAGCTTTTGCTGTCCTTTCCAATCCCCTTGACAAGATTAATTGAAGTTTATAGTAAAACTAGAATAAGTTTAAAACTTTCTTCCTGCCTGGCAACAGAGCTTGGTAAAAATAAGAAGAGACCATATGCCAGGTGCAGAAAGACTAAAGCTATGATATATGACAATACACCAAGAGCATAAAATAAATATAAGCAGAACTGTGAAGAAATTCAAAAGATGATTTATAACAAACTTTAATGAACACTTCTTAAAAAGTCTTCCTTTGTGCTAAGACTTTTTTAATGGGTAAGTTTACTACCACTTCAAAAGACAAAGGGCTTACCAACTATGCCAGGTTAAGACACTAAAAAGGCATGATTAAATGCAATGCATGATCTTGAGTCATGCTAGTGGAGGAAGGGGAACTGTTAAAAAGGGCATTATTGGGACAACTGACAAAACTTTAATGTAGGTTATATATCAGAAAAGAGTATTAATGTTAAATTTGTTGTATTTGCTAATTATAATGTGATTAAAAGGAAATTCTTGTTATTCTTGTTTTTTTTCTCTAATTTTAAAATTATTTCAAATAGAATGGTCTTAAGTACCTAATGCAAAAACAATATACTTTTAGAATTTCATTCCAAATTTCACACTACCTTACAATAAGGCCTTAGTCAAAATATAAAATAAGATAGGACCTCACCATAAGGCGCCTGATTTACTCTGAAGGCCTGAAATTTAAAAATAGCCTTTTTTGCATAACAAAAGTACTCTATAAAGTTCTACCATATTCATCACTCTATTTAATTCACATAAACATATGATCCTTCTGCATTATACCAGATGATTTGAGCAATTCTTAATTCTTCTACTGAGAACAATCACATATCAAAGAGTTACAGGTATAATAAAAAATATTTGTAAAGTTCCACATTCATGTCTTTATTATATCTGACCTAATGTCCTTCTCCCCCACCTGCTCTTCCATTCTTGGCCTCTTCTGTTTCCCATTCTCCACATAATTCTCCACTGAAGATGTCACTGGAATTCTCCCTGACTGAGGCATTGAGCCATTTCCTCATTGTCTCTTGAAACACTTTACAAATAGTTAACCTACAGAGAAAAGGAAGGTTTTATGGTGAAGTTGTGTGTGTGAAGGAGTATGTGGGCACGGCTTACCGCCTCAAATAGCATATGAACTCTAGAAATATTTCCCTTTAACAGATATATACACATGCATTATTCTTCCAGCTACACATTTCTGGTAAGACAAATTGCTCCTACTTCCAAATTCAAATCAAAATTATATATCTTAATTTAAAAGATACTGTACTCATGTTCTTTATATGACATGAACCAAAATTTCTTGAGCTACTATTATAATATGGCCATCTCATTATTCATAACTATTAAGATTTTAACATATTTAAGTTATATGTGGATACCAGCACTCAGTTGACCTATTATGAATGCTGAAAAGATTTTCAAGTTTTCTTACATATCTTAGTTTAATGACACAACTCACGGAAAACACTTTTCTCTAATAAAATTTCAGGAAGTACTCTGAAAAAGCACTGAGAGAAAATAAGTAAAGCACAAATACAAAAGCAAAGCACTAATTCTAATTACAGATAACCTCTGTGCCTTGATGAACATACATCAGCAATTAGTATTTAATTTAAAAAAATAAAAAATGCAACCCATTGAGAAAAATGCCAATTCTAACTGGACATATACGAAATGCTTCTCCGCACCAGATTAAATTTAAAATAAGGATGAGCAGGGCCCTCTCTGGTGGCGCAGCAGGTTAAAGCACTGCACTAAGAAACTGAAACCACTTCCACATGAGTTCGATTCCCGCCTGCCCCGGAGGTGACCACATGGCGTGGCAGACCTCTCCTGACCCGCCCGCTGCTCCCCTTAGCAGTGTACTTCGTCGATCTGCCTGTTCTGTTCCCCACTGTGGTGAAGCCTCTCACCGCCCCTGAGCCTCTGGCCTGTACCCCAGTTCTGTATGCACAAATAAATAAATCTTTAAAAAAAAATGGTTTAAAAAAAATAAATAAAATAAAAAAAAAAAATAAATCACCATAGGAAAGTATACTGGACTATGGTGATGGCATAAGGGTGATTTGGTGATGGGAAGCCCAAGGAGTTACAACTGAGATGGGAAAAGGCACAAAATGATGTAAAAATAAACTATTTTTTAAAAAAAAAAGATTTTAAAGATTTTTGTAAAAAAAAAGATTTAAAAAAATCACCATAACGTGATTTGTACTCTTAAGTTTTCCTTAAATAAAATTCAGAATTTCACTAACTAGATTGACATACTTAGAAATGAGGCCTATAAAAATGACCGAATTCAATTCATGTTTACTTTGTTAAAATTAATCCACAACACACTATGAAAAGTTAATAATGCTTATCAAAAGCCCTAAAAAAATGCAGTAGTATAAAACTAATAATCAACAAAAGAAACATGGATAAAAAAAAAAGCCTCCTCCCCCAAACAGAAAAATATAATAAAAATTTTAATCTACCCACATCAATAAAAATGATATGGAAACACTTCATTTGAAAGGCAGAGGCTATGAAGGTTTTTTTTTTTAAAGCAACAAACTAATCTGCTTATAAAAGATATACAGATTTATGTCAGAAGTAGACATATAGAAAAAATATAGCCTTGAGGACACTAACCCTAAGAAAACTAGAGAAACTATATAAAACTTAAGGAAAAAATTTCCAAAAGGACACCTATACCCACATGTTTATTGCTGCTCTATTTACAATAGGGAAGATATGGGATCAACCCAAATGCCCAAAAATAGATGACTGGATTAAAAAGCTGTGGTACATATTACACAATGGTATATTAAAAAAAAAATTTTAATATAATAAAAAAATATCAAAAAGGAACATTACCAGAGACAAAAGGCATTTTTTTACTATGAAAGAGCCAACATACCACTATTGCACATTTACAAATAAGGAGTGAACAACTATTAGGCTTTTTACTTCCTTTTTGCTTCATTGCACTCTTACTATTTCTGTTCAAAGGTGCTCAAAGTCTGAACAATGTAAGCTACTAGAACTGATAGGTTCTAATACTCAATATATGTTTATCAAATACTCAATATGTTACCCATTCCACACAAAGTCAAAAAGCAAAAGTATGTAGAGCAACAGAACTGTCATACATTGCTAGTGGGAATGCAAAAATGGTATCACTTCTGTAGAAGACAGTTTGGCAGTTTCTCAGAAAACCTGACACACTCTTCATGATCCAGAATCAGGCTAAGTATTTACCCAAAGGATTTGGAGGTGTCTGGGCACACAAAAACTACCACACAGATACTTACAGCAATAATTTTATTCTTAATTGCCAAAACTTGAAAGGAACCAAAATGTCCTTCAGTATGTAAACGAATGAATAAAATGTGGTACAGCCACTCAATGAAATATTACTCAGCTAGTAAACTTAAAAAAAAAAAGAAAGAAAGAAAGAAAGAAAAGAAAAAAGAAAGAAAAAGAAAATGAGCAGCAAGCATTGAAAAGACATGGTGGAAATATCAAGTGAAAGAAGCCACTCAAGAATGGCTAAATACTGTATGATTCCAACTAAACTGACATTCTAGAAAACACAAAATTATAGAGACAATAAAAACTTAGTGGCTGCTGGGGATAAGGTGTATGAATAGGCAATTACATAGGATAAAGAAGACTGCGGGTGCAGTGAAAATACTTGGCATGATACTACAACTTTGGATATATATTACAGATTGTCCAAAACCAGTGACTGTGATGGATATATATTACAGATTGTCCAAAACCAGTGACTGTGACTGTGATTATGATGTGCAACAAAAGTTAAACAATTTTAACAAAAGGTGAATGATGCTGATAATGAGGAAAGCAATGCACATGTAAGAAAGAGATGTACTTTCCTTTCAATTTTGTTGTAAATCAAAAGCTGTTCTAAAAAAAAATCAAGTCCTTAAAAAGGTAATTATTCTTACATATCCTAGCCAAAAGAAAATAAACCAAAAAAAAAAAAAAGGAATAAGGGAATAAGTAATCAAGCTATAACTTACAAGCAAAATGTACACTATACTGCCATTTTTAGCAGGTAGAAAAAAGTACCATATCCTCTACATCAGTGTTTCTGAAAAACTTTAACTCATGTCAATTTTCCTTTTAAATATAATCCAGTCCATCTTCTGACTGGATTAAAAAGATGTGGTATGCAATGAGATACCACCTCACCCCAGTGAGAATGGCACATCTTCAAAAAACTAGCAACAACAAATGTCGGTGAGGATGTGGTGAAAAAGGAACTCTCCTGCACTGCTGGTGGGAATACAAACTAGTACAACCACTATGGAAAACTGGAGGTTCCTCAAACTGCTAAACATGGAGCTTCCCTACGACCCAGCAATCCCACTCCTAGGTATATACCCAAGACAAAAAAACACTGATTCAAAAAGACACCTGCACCCCCATGTTTATTGCTGCTTTATTTACAATTGGAAAAA
>NW_004567116.1:48740141-48742019 GCF_000260355.1 Condylura cristata | reverse complement strand
ACACACACACACACATAAAATAACAGAAATCTGACCATAGTTTTCATCCTAAATTAACTTTGGATAGGGAAAAATATCCATTACACTTAGAATAGTGAACTAAAAACCTGAAAATCTAGATTGCAATCCCTGTTCTACTTTAGGAACACCTTTTAGTTCTCAAGAGCCTCAATACTAAAATTAAGGAACTGGAATGTTGTTAGGGCCTTTGAATTCCATAGTTTATTTCTATCATACTTGGCAATAATATGTTCTACTTCTTTTTTATGTAGTTCCAAGTACACTGTACCTTTACCATGACTCTCTAAAAACTGCCATGACAATCATGATCCATTATCCACATTCAAAATCCTTTCTCCAGGACTCCTATACTGTTTGTTTTAAAGTCCATTTTAATCCAGGAATTCAGTTCCACTTCTAAGAAATACAGTGCTAGAAAATATGTACAAAGGTATGTGTAAGAATATTAATTGTAGCATTGCTAATAAAAAATGGAAACAACCCAAATTTCCTTTAATAAGGGTTAGCCAAGTAAATAATGGTACTGCAATACAACATAAAACTGTTAGAGGTGCAGATCTGTATACACTGCCTAAAAGTTAGTCAACTGTTTTCTCTGAGCAAAATACTAAACTTCTCAGAAATCCAGTTTCTTGAAAACCAGAAGCTATTAATAACCCCCTCAAGTGTTTATGATTAAGTAGACAGGCAATAACTGTGAGTTTTGCACAGTGCACTGCACCAGCAGATATTTAGTGTATGCCTTTATGTCTGTTTCCTTCACCCTTCAGTCATTATAAAATCTTTGACTTTTCTGACTTTAATCTCAACATTCATCAAGCCATCCCAGACAATTTCCCCGTCATTATTTTAATTATGTTTTCTTGCCCAAGCACTTTTCTACTAGAAAAAATTTAAGCCCCACACAGCATGACTACAACACAACAGCTCTACTTTACCTTTAAAACCTTACCAAACATATCTCCCATATAGGAACCTACCATGCCACTCTAAAATTTCCTTCTCACTGTTTAAAGATACAAGGAATATAACCACTTTTGATTTTTATAACTCCAAATGAAATTCCCTTCTTCCCATTCATGTTATTCATACTTTAAATTCATGCTTCAGCATAATTTTCCAGAGCCATTTTCAATTAGCTCACTAACCTGTTTCCTTTGAACACTGTCTTAGAGAGATTTTAATATTCAACAGATAACAGATCCTAACTGAGAGCAGTCATCATTCTGAAGGATAGGTGCTAAGAATGAAGTAGATAGTAACAATTACTTGAAGAATGAGCTACAAAGCAATGTCTTAACTGCAAGAACTTAATTGTTCAATAATTTATTTAATGGAAATGCTGAAAATAATTTCTGGTATAGTTTCCAGGATTTTATAATGTAAACAGAGCACTTAAATATCATGATATAGAAAAAGACCTTTAGTACTTAAACCATAGGACCTACAGCTACCCAAATTTTCTAATAGCACTTCCATCAATATTTCTTCTTATGTGCTCACTGGAGTTTGCATATACTCCCTATAAGAAACCTTATACAGAACTCCCAGCATTTTGTAATTGTTACTAAGTTTTTGGTTAAATCTGTTCTACATTCTAAAGACTAAGGGCAATATCTAAAAACAAAATTGCAAAAGACTCATTCAAACTTTTAAAGTTTCCTAAGGACCAAGTCTTAAACCGTAAGCTTGTGCTTTAAGGATTTATAATTCTGATGCGCACATATAGTAAAAGAAGTTTATTCTTATTTTTTAGTATCAAACCCTTGTTTTATATTTTCAAGTTTAGTTCTATCCCAATTCTTAACCATCAGCAGACCCAGACTGTTTCAAAATCAGTATTAAAATGTATTAATG
>NW_004567116.1:48729871-48739681 GCF_000260355.1 Condylura cristata | reverse complement strand
GTACAGGCCAGAGGTGTGGTAGGTGAGAAGATGCACCACAGACAAGAGTTGGGAGCAGACCAGGCAGATCTACTGAAATACACTGCTGAGGGGAGCAGTGGGCAAATCAGGTCTGACACACCATGTGGGTCAACTCCCTGGCGGAGGTATCGAACTCGTGTTGCGGTGGCTTCAGAGGGCTTCATAGTGCGGTGCCTTAACATGCTGCGCCAACAGGGAGAGCCCTATATAACTGCTTTTAAGAACCCAAGAGTCACAAATATTCTACAACCAAAGTGAATTCACAGTAATTGGTATCAAGACCCCATACAAACTGCAATATTCCCAGTAAAGCTCTCTTATACTTCCCAAGCCAGTATTATTCTTTTTTATATCTATATAAAGATATTAACAAGTTTTATGTAAGTCACATATAGAAACTTATGTAGAAAATGGAAGAATATACTGCATTCATACTGGCATCACAAAACAAAAAGCAGTCAGAATTAAAAATAAAAATGACAAAGGACATGGCCTCCCGGATGGCCCATGGGGTTAAGTCACAGCCCTATGAAGCTATGCCAGCCACTGTAGCACGAGTTTGATCCCTGTCCAGGAAGCTGACCCCATGGTGCAGTAGACCTCTCCTACTTCCTCTGCTGTTCCACTCAGCAGTGTATTTCAATTAGCCTGTTCTGCTTCCCACTCTGTCTCTGGTGAATCCTCTCACCCTCTACATCTATGGCCTACACCCCTGTTCTTGTATCTGTAAAAAAATTAAATTTAAAATAATTTAGCTAGGGCCCAATCTCACTCCTAGGCATCTACCCAAAAGGCACAAAAATACTGATTCAAAAAGACACCTGCACCCCCATGTTTACTGCTGCTTTATTTACAATTGGAAAGACATGGAAACAACCCAAATGTGTATGCCCCCAAAAGTGTATGATTGGATTAAAAAGATGTGGTACATATACACAATGGAATATTACTCAGCAACCAAAAAAAAAATAAGCACATGCCTTTTGCAGCAACATGGATGGAGCTTGAAGGGATCATGCTTAGTGAAATAAGCCAGAAAGAAAAGGAAAAATACCCGATGGTTTCACTCATAGCAGGAGTATAAAGGATCAGGGGAGAAATAATAATAATGAACAACTATATACCAGAGACATTTTACAGGGGTGGAGTGGGGAATGAGATCAAAAACGGTGGGGGGAGGGAAGTGCACAGGACTATGGTGATGGCACACGGGTTATTTGGTGATGGGAAGCCCATGGGGATCACAACTGAGATGGGAAAAGGCATAAAATGATGTAAAAATAAACTATTACATTATTTAAAAAAAAAAATTTTTTGGTTTTTCCTTGTTGGCCCAGGGGTTTGAACCCCTTTTGGCCTTTTGAGGTTTCCACTGCCACTGCAGCACATGGCACAACAGACCTCTCCTGTCTACTGCTCCCCTCAGCAGTGTATTTCAGTGGCTCCCCCAGTTCTGTTTCCCACTGCCTCTGCTGGATCCTCTCACCTCCCAGTACCTCTGGCCTGTGCCCCCGTTCTTCTGGGGCATAAATAAATCGTTCTTCTGGGGCAGAAATAAATCGTCTTAAAAAAAATTCCTAGGGCCCTCCTTGGTGGCACAACAGGTTGAAGAGCAACACTAGGAAGCTACCCGCCACCACTTCAGCACCAGTTCTATCTCAGGACAGAGAGGGAGACCTACAAGGGGCAGCAAACTTCTGTCTCACCCACTGCTCCCCTCAGCAGTGAATGTCGTCAATCTGCCTGTTTTGCTCCCCTCTCTGTCTCTGGGGAAGCCTCTCACCACCCCTGTACCTCAGGCCTGTACCGCAGATCTGTATGCATAAATAATTCTTTTTTTAAATTGCTTTATCTGGTAAATTCTCAGTTCAATCGCACTGTAGGCAGTTACTGTAACAAGTCTCTCTCCCCAAAATGTGCTAGTTATCTGGGTTTGCCCAATATTATCAAACTTATATCCCTAAGATTAAAAGGATACTTCATAAGTTCAAAAATGTAAACCTAAGGCTATCTTTTTTATACTTTAATACCACACCATTCCTTAGTACAAAAAACAAATTCAACTTTTCACATATAAGAATTCTAAACCTCAAGCAATCAAAAAGTGCTTTTACAAAAAAAAAACTAAAGAACCAACTAAAACATTTACTAACCTTCATCATCCATTTAATGTTGACATAAAATAAAGTATCTAAATATCTTAAGCTGCTTTACTTTTTCTTTAATAAAGCTTTTTGTATTTTTAAGATTTATTTATTTATGCATATAGAACTCAGGTACAGGCCAGAGGTGCAGGGGCAGTGAGAGGATTGACCTGAGACAGAGTGAGGAGTAAAACAGGCTAACTGATGAACTATACTGCTGAGGGGGGGGCGGTCAGGAGAGGTCTGCTGCCCAATGTGGGTCACCCCAGGAGCAGGCGGGGATCGAACTCATGTGGAAGTGGCTTTAGCCTTCCAGTGCTGTTTTTTAACCCGTTGCACGACCAGGGAGGGCCCTAAACAAAACTTTACTACCTTAAAGTTTTGTTTTCATGGATAAAATGATTAATAGTCATATTGTAATGAAAATTAGGAATGTTTTTTAAGGCAGAGAATGAAAGAACTAATATTATTATTGTGGAAATTATGCACTATGAAGCTATACACAGGCACTGCAGCACGTGTTCAATACCAGCCAAGGAGCATTTAATATACATGGCAAAGCAGACCTCTCCTGTCTAGCCCTTCACTTCCCTCAGCAAGGTATTTCAATAGGACCATCTGTTCTGCTGTTCAATAGTGCCACTCTGTCTCTGGTCAATCTTCACAGCCCTCTTCCCACCTCCTGCACCTTTGGCTACAACCCACCTCTTGTATGCATAAATAAATAAATCTTTTTAAAAAATTGAAAACTTCTCATCTACAAAAAACACTGTGAAAAAGATAAGTCAAAGACTGGGGAAAATATTTTCAAATCACATCTCCTATAAAGAACCAGTATCAATAATACAGAAAACTCTCAAAACTCAGTAAGAAAACAGCCAACTAAAAAGCACAAGCAAAATACTTGAACAAAGACTTCACCAAGAAAAAAGAGAAATATCATTAGTTACTAGGGAAAGGCAAATTTAAAACAGCATGGGATATGAATGACCACACACCTTACAAGTATGCCTAAAACTGACTATATCAAATGTTGACAAGGAGATAGAGGAAATGAAACTTTCGTACATGTATGACTGAAATATAAAATGGAACAACTATGTCACAGAATAGATTGGCGCTTTCCTATAAAGTTCAAAATATAAATTTCACATAATCCAGTCATTCTGCTCCCAGTATTTACCCAAGAAAAAGGAAAATATACATCCAAACAAAAACTTGTATATAAATATTCATAGTAACCTTATTTTTATCAGCTTCATTTGCATTTTCCTGAACTGTAAGTGATCTGAATCTCCAGCAACAAATGATGAAAAAAATCTGGGTAAACAAGCTATGATACATCCATACAATAGAATGGAATGCAGCAACAAAGAGGAATAAATTGCTAATACACAATAACACATACATGTCTCTAAAAATCTGTTGAGTGAAAAAAGTCAGATCAAAAAGAAAAGTACATACTGCATGATTTTATTTATATAAACACTAGAAAACATTATTTTACAGTGACAGAAAGTAGATCAGTAGCTGCCTAGGATGGGCAAGAGCTAGTAAAGAGGATTACAAAGCAACACTAGGAAAATTTTAGGATAGTGATCGTGTTTATTACGTTATCTGTGGTGGCTTCACAGTGTACACAAATATCAAAATTTATCAAACTGTATACTTTAAATATTTAGTTTACTGTATGTCAATTTTAACTCAATAAAGCTATTAAGATTGTTGATGACAAAAAAAATTAAATATTCTGTGATGTTTGGAAGAATTTTTAAGAATGGATAAACTGGAAAATTAAAATTAGATTCAATAAATTGTGATGATAAGCCAACAGTTCCAACACATCAAACATACATATGAAAACATATCTACAAATTCATAATGTTTTTTAAAAAGTTTACTTTTAGAGGACATTAGAAAATTGACTCATTTTTTTGGAACACTGTTATGTACATAAAGAGAAAAAAATCAAGTACTTATCCTGCCTATGATTCTAACCCTGTGTAACCAAACAAAAAGATATACAAATATCTCTTTACAGCAAATAGAGAATCACCACTTTGAACCCCTACTGAATAAACAAATCTAGGCACTGCATAGAAATGAATGCTAATTGCATAAAAGAGGTAACCGTAACTACCACAAAGACCTACCACTACCTACTGTAGTAAAAATAACTCAAGTCAAATCTGATCAAACTTATAAACCCAAATAATTTACTAACAATAGAGAATACTAGAGAATGCAATTATCTTTGATTTTTATATACAATACTTGAAATTTTTATGAGCCAACTACACTGTAAGGACATTATATAAACACTAGATAAAAGTACTTGAAAACTATATATAAACATAAAACTTCTGAGATCTTTGTAAATCTTAATAATTGAACATACTCAATTCAGTATAAAGGTAAAATTCTTTGTTTTAGGTGTGACAGCAGTATGTTATGTTTTTAAAAAAGGAAAGATACTGTCTTTTAAAGACATGTGCAATATATTTATAGATTACATACTGTGATTAAGGAATTCTCTTATCACCTATTGGGTCACAAGACATCAACAGATATAGAAAGATCAAATTATACCAAGTATCTTCTCTGATCCTAAAGGTATCAAACTAGAAATGAACCATGAAGAAAAAGCAAGGAAATCTCTCACTTAAGGAAAATTTAGGCCCTCCCTGGTGGCGCAGCAGGTTAAAGCACAGCACTGAGAATCTAAAGCCACTTCCGCGTGAGTTCGATTCCCGCCTGCCCCGGAGGAGACCACATGGCGTGACAGACCTCTCCTGACCGGCCCGCTGCTCCCCTCAGCAGTGTACTTCGTCGATCTGCCTGTTCTACTCCCCATTCTGTCTCTGGTGAAGCCTCTCGCCGCCCCTGAGCCTCTGGCCTGTACCCCAGTTCTGTATGCACAAATAAATAAATCTTTAAAAAAAAAAAAAAGGAAGATTTAAACCTACATTACTGGAAGACTACTGTATTATTGAAAAGATCAAAGAAGAAATTTAAAAATATTTTGAGCAAATGACAATGAGGATATAACTTTCCAGAATGTATGGGACACAGCAAGAACAGTGATAAGAGGAAAGAATATAGCAATACAGGCTCACATCAAGAAACAAGAAAGAAATCAAAGAAACAACCTAACCTCCCATCTTCAAGAACAAGGAAAACAAAAACAGAAACCCAAAAACCAGTGTAAGAAAGGGAATCACACAAAGCAAAGCATATATGAATGAAATATTAAGTCAAAAAAAAAATTCAGGTACCTCCCTGATGGCTCCATGGAAAGGACAATGCTATGACGCTGTCTGCAGCCATAACAACACAAGTTTGATTCCCAGCTTGGGAGATGACCCACATGGCGTGGCAGACCTCTCCTGACCCTTCGGTTGCTCCCCTCAGCAGTGTATTTCACTGGATCTGCGTGTTCTGCTCCTAGCTCTGTCTTTGGTGAATTCTCTCACTTCCCCTCCCACCCACACCCACTCCCCGCACTTCTGGCCTGTACCCCAGTTCCTGTATACATAAATAAGTAAATCTTAAAAAAAAAATCCAAAAGGTCAACAAAGCCAAAAGTTGGTTCTTAAAAAACAAAAGACAAAGCTCTACCAGACTCATGAAGAAAAAAACCATAAATAATAAGGATCAGAAATGAAAGAGGCAAAATTACAACAGAAATTGATGTCAGCAGAAATCAAAATAACCATCAGAGATTACTATAAACAGTTATATTCAAACAAGTTCAAAAATCTAGAAGAGAAAGATAAATTCCTAGAATGGTATAATCATCCAAAGCTAGATAAAGAAACAGAACACCTAAACAGACCAATTACAAGCAGTGAAACTGAAACAGTAATCAAAACCCTCCCCAAAACAAAAGCCCAGGCTTCACAAACGAATTCCACCAAACATTCAGAAATCAACTAGTGCCTACCCTACACAAGCTCTTTCAAAAACTGAGAAAGAATACTACCAAATATGTTTTATGAAGCCAACATTACACTAATACCAAAACTAAAGACAACACACAAAAAAGAAAACTACAGGCCAATCTCCCTAATTAACACTGATAGAAAATTCCTAGTCAACAGAATCCAACAATGCATCAAAAGTATAATACACCAAGACAGAGTGGGATTTATTCCAGGGGCACAAGGACAGTTCAAAAGCCAAATATCAATTACTGTAATTCAACCAAAAGAAAATTAAAAACATATGATCATATCAATAGATTCTGAAACAGCAACTGCCAAAGTTCAACATCCATTTATGATGAAGGCACTCAAATTCAGTATAGAAGGAAAATAACTTAACATAGTAAAAGTCATATACAACAAACCCACAGCCAATATTACTCTCAATGGTGAAAAGCTGAAAGTATTTCAAGATCAGGCACAGAACAAAAATGTCCTCTCTTACCTCTGCTTTTCATGTAACAGGAAGTACTAGCCAGAGCAATATGACAAGAGAAAAACATACAAGCAATCCAAATTAGAAAAGATGAAGTAAAATATAACTATTTGCAGCTAATATGCTAATATAGTTAATACTAGGTTCTTTAGAAAGAACCTAAAAACACAGAAAAACTAATCAAAATAATAAACTAGTTAAGTAGGATATAAAAATCAACACACAAAAATCAGCAACCCTCCATATATACAATTAATCAATCAATAAGAAATAGAAGAAATTAAGAAAAGCATGCCTTTACAACTGAAATAACCTGAGAACAAACCTAACCAAGGAGGTGAGTGACCTATACAAAGAAAATTATAAAACATTGTTTAAAAAAAAAAACAGAATACACAAAGAAAGGGAAACACATCCCCTGCTCATGGATTGAAAGAACTACTGAAATGGCCATCCTACTAAAAGCAATTTACAGATTCAAAACAATCCCAATAAAAATCTAAATGACATTCTTCAAATATATATAAAATTCATATGGAACCACAAAAAGTTCAAATAGCCAAAGCTCTCCTTGACTAGAAAGGAGAATGGAGGTTTCATACTCCCAGACTTCAAGCTATACTACATAAATTTTAATTTAAAAAAATTTACTTTCTTGAATTCATTTTGAGTAAAAAGAATTTACACAGGCCAAATTTCTACCTTATATTAGGAGTGGAAGTTCAATTAGCTTCAACATATAATGTAGGTAACTGTCTCTGCCTGTTTTCTGAAAGTTTATATAGATCTGAACATTTTTTCACAAAGTTTTAAACTTTGTAAAAGCATGTGATTGATAGGTGTATGTGGAAGGAAAAGGTGTATTTTTAATTACTGATTTTAATTTCTTTATTGATATTACATCTATTCAATATTTCAATTTATATTTAGTTTTGTTTAGTGTACTTTTCCAGAAAAGTCAAATTCATATTTGGTATTCTCAAATGTACTCTCATGGAACTCATGCAATTAGCTTATAGTTGTTTCCATTTTCACATTTTAATGTGTGTCTTCTCTTTTTCCTCAATACCTATGTAGAGTGATTCATTATGTATCCTTCACAAACAGCCGATTTCTTGGTTAAACAAAAATTTCTCGTTTCATTTCTCTGCTTTGTCATTAATTTCTCTTCATAGCACTATCATTTTCTTTCTTCTTTCTTTGGATTGCACATGTTAAATACTTACTTCACGCCCTGTACTTTCTCTTCACATAAACACATCTAAGCCTACCAATATTAATCTCTTCAGTACAATTTGATCTGAATTCAAAAATTTTGCTGTTTTCATTTTGTTTTGCTTTCTGTAGAAATCTAATTTTCCATGACCATTTCTTTTCTAAATTTCTAAATGACAATATTTTATCTTTTGATTTGCAATTATACTACAGTGTGGATCCATCATTCCATCATTTGCTACAACTTACTTTATGACTTTCATAAATGCTTAAAGATTTCATAAATGCTTAAAGATTTCATAAATGTTTTGAGCTTAAAAAATGTACAATCGGACCCTCCCTGGTAGTGCAACAAGTTAAAGTGCAGCACCATGAAGTGATCCAGTCACTGCAGCCAGAGTTCAATTCCCAGCCAGGGAGGTGACACACATGGCATGGCAGACCTCTCCTGTCTTGCCCACTGATCCCCTCAGCAGTGTTTTTCAGTACATCTGCCTGTTTGCTCCCCACTCTGTCTCTGGTGAATCCTCTAACCCCCTTGCACCTCTGGCCTGTACCCCAGTTCTTGTACACATAAATAAATAAACCTTTAAAAATAATGTACAATCTAAATATTAGTTGCAGGGTCCTATAAATGTCCACTAGCTTAGGCATGTTAGTTAGTCAGATCTTTTATCTTTACTAGTATTTACTGGATATATTATCAAGTACTGTATCAAAATATTAATTTAAGAAAAAATATTAAGTTTCTCCAATTATCATGTTAAACATATTTTATATATTCTGAATTTATATTACATGTATTTCTCACTTGAACTCTTCTAGATATACTTCAGTCTTCCTAGTATGTATGAAAAATACATTTATTTCATCTTCACTTTAGAATGACAGCTTTAAGTTATTTTACTTTTTTGGGCACTTTGATCTATTGGATTTTGGCCTGTTTTCATGCTTATGATTAATCTACTAAACAGTCTATTACTATTCAGCTATAAATGACATATCTTCTCTCTGGTTCCTTTATTACTTATTCTCCTGTAATTTTACTTTAATGTAAATGTAATATAATATAAATGAATTATCTATTTTTTCCTACTTAAAGAATGCCTATTTTACCTGTTACCTTTTTTAAAGTAGCCACAGAAAATAGAAAAATTGTTTGAATCTTCTTCTAAATTAATATCATCCTATATGTATAAGAGATATTAATTCATTACATACTTATAGTAGATACCCTAGGGTAGTGCTTCTCAAATCTTACAACTTAACACAAATGGAACTTCTCTAAATATACAACTACTGTACTCCACCCTTGGCTTCCCATTCAGAAGATATGGGATTCTACCATGAATCTGTATTTCTAACAAGTTGCCAAATGATTCTGAGATTGTTAGTTAGCAGTTTAAGAACTTTAAGGATTGGGGATAATTACCTCATGGTAAGGATTTGTCCTGTTACTTAAATCTAGAGATTAGTATTTACTATTGATTCTAAGCAATTTTTAGTTTTAATATTGCTCTCTCCCATTTCTTGCTGCAGAATTCCAACTACATAAAATAAAAGCAACTAACTAACAATGCATCATCCGGCCAGAATTGTTACAGGTTACTTTTTACCCATCTCGGCTGAAAACAAAATCTGCTCACATCATTCTTTTACCGGAGACTATTCACTGCTTCCTCTATAGCTATGAGACAGTTCTTTATGAGGAGGTATACACGGATGGATTTCAGAATACATGCAATTTTTTTAGCATTTGTGAACTCTGATATGTGTGCCTTTAATGTGCAATATGATCAACTAGGTAAGTACATTAAAAATTGCTGATCTACCCATGGGGATTACAACTGATATGGGAAAAGGCACAAAATGATGTAAAAATAAACTATTATTTTTTAAAAATTGCTCATCTATTCTGGATTAGAAAGATGTGGTACATATATACAATGGAATATTACTCAGCAACCAAAAAAGAGAAACACATGTCTTTTGCAGCAACTTGGATGGAGCT
>NW_004567116.1:48695198-48729511 GCF_000260355.1 Condylura cristata | reverse complement strand
TGTGCTTTCCAACTTCCATAATTATATCTGTATTACTTTCTTCTAGAAAATAATGCCCATAGGTCTGACAAGTTCCTACTTATATCTTCCCAAGAAAACCTGTATCACCTCCTCCAAGAAAACTTCCCTACCGCACATAAGTTAATTATTCCCTTTTCCACTCTCTTAGCACTTGTACAAACACCCACTATTACTTCTCACCCTCTAATTACTAGTCCGCAGACATATCTTTCTTTATAAAGATATAAGTTATCTCAAGCAAGACCTTAATTATTATCTTCAAGGGCCCATAGTAGATACCCAAATGTTTCTTAAATTAGTCTGTTGCCTAAATACAATTTTTCTTTGGGCTCTAAAAAATTATATTTCTATATTCTAAGAAATTTCCTGTCTATCTTCATCGTGATTATCAAAAGAAACAGAGATTCAATATAAGTAAACAGTACCTAGCTTAGTTCTCACTTTTATTCATAAAATACCAAGGCATCAAAGCAAAGATTATGTCCCTGTAATGTGTAACATCTGCAATGTCAATACAAACAATATAAGAAAACTGAAGAGATGGTAATCAAATCTAAAAGTTCAGAAATCATTAAAAAAAGACCTAATTGTCTCTGCAATTCTACTTAGTTTCTGTTTATTTAAAACACAGATGTGCATTATTACAAATGAGAATTTTAATTAAAACCACTAATTCATTACTACAATGAGGATTTTAATTAAAAAAGCCACTAATTCATTATTACAAATGAGAATTTTAATTAAAACAACCACTAATCCCTTTACAAAGGTAGGTCCCATACAAAAAGAACATCAGTGAGTGGTTATCTCTGATGGCAGAATGCACAGGTTATCTTTCAAACACTTCACTATCATCTAGTTTTTTGTAATGCTATATATCACTTTAGCAACCAAAAACTCTAATGAAAAATCTGACATGCCATGTTAGTTTACGTTAGTTAGGGAAAAAAGTTTAATTATGAGACTATTTTAATATATTTATTATTCTTACCAGATTTTAGACCTGAAATTTTGAAGATGGCACTTGGTTTTCCATTTGTGACAAATCCTAGGAGTTGCCATACTGGCATTCCATTTGAATCAGGATAGGAAAAGTAGACAGATCCTCCCATCCCCTCAGGAAATGGGATGGTTCCCAGCATAAAAACCACTACACGGTTGATATTTTCATAATCAGGCAAGTCAAAAACAAACTTATCCTCTGCCACTTGCTGTGCTGCTGTTTGTACCTAGAAGATAAGAAACTCTCCTTAGTTCAATGTTTTGATGAGTTTCTCTAACCCATACAGTACTGCTGTAAACGCCATCAGTAGGTATAGTAGATTACAGTCATTATACCAACTACAATCCGAGAATCTACCTATGGAATTCTCAAATAATACCAGAGTACTTATTTTAATAATAAAAAAAAACCCACATAATTAGCTGCAAAATGATCACTTAATAAATACATCAATCTTTTATAAATGTAGCTTTACTTCAAAAGTGCCTGAAGGCATTCTAAACACATAAACAAATCATTATGGTTTCAGAATATTATAAAAAGTTGCTCAAAATAGGGCCCTCCCTGGTGGTGCAGTGTGTTGGAGTGCTGCACTATGAAGTTAAGCCAAGTTTTGGCTGCTTCAATGCCAGTTCAATTCCCACCAGGGAGGTGATCCACATAGGCAGCAGACCTCTCCATTTCTGGATGAATAAATAAAATCTTACAAAAAAAAAAAGTTCACCAGAGATTTATGCTTTAGCTTAAGGATAAGTACCCTTAGATTACTAAAATAGGTAAGCAATCCAGAAGCAAGTACAATCAATCCTCATTATTTTCACAATCAGTATCTGCTAACTTGCCTACCTAGTAAAATTTGTTAACTCCAAAATCAATATTCACTGAGCTTTTGCATTCATTCAGACATGTTCATGCGCAGAGTAGAAAAAAATTTTAGTTACCTGATATGCATGTTCCCAGCTGAGGTGGAACAAAGCTATTCTATGCTTATTAGCTTCAGCTCTCATCCTATAAACAAATGTCCTTCTAAGTCTCTTTAGGGCCTCATTAGGTTAATTTTCATTTTCCAATGATTTTGTTCCTTAAAATAGCCAACCTGAAAAGCTGACTACTGTTTCTAAGCCCAGGAAAGGTGTTGAGTTGTTTAGACAAGAATTACAGTGCTTTTGGCTGTGAATTCAATGTTAAGGAATCAACATTACATATTTTAAAATGTATTTTTAAACAGAAAGGTTATGTAACGGTAGACTGATTAAAATGAGATCACAGGCTTCCTCTATGGGCAATAATTTGGCATTTACCAATTAAGTATTCAGTGTGACTTTATAAAACAAAATCACTGTGAATGAGTCACAGCAATCAAAAAAGGACAGAAACTGGTGCCATTTGCAGCAACATGGATGGAGCTGGAAGGGATTATTCTAAACAAAATAGCCAGGAGGAAAAGGTAACTATCAGATGGTTTCACTTTTGGTGGAATAGAGAATCGGAACAAAGGGCCAGGAAAAAGAAAACTTGCTAGTTGACAATAGATTTCAGGCATACAGTGGGGGAGGGAAGAGCACAAGGGACTAAGATCACAGGTGCTATGGTAGTGGGAGAAAACAATTACTGTTCAAAAATTAACATGGGGGCCCTCCCTGGTGGCTCAGCGGGTTAAAGCACAGCTCTAAGAAGCTAAAAGCCACTTCAGCATGAGTTTGATCCCTGCCCAGAGATGATCCACATGGCGCCACAGACCTCTCCTACCCCTTCCCCTTCTCCCCTCAGCAGTGTACTTGTCAGAAGGTCTGTTCTGCTCCCCACTCTGGTGAATCCTTTCATGGCCCCTGCACTTCTGGCCTGTACCCCAGTTCTGAATGCATAAATAAATCTTTAGAAAAAAAACAAGGGTGTGGACCTCCCTGGTGACAAAAGGGTTAAAGTCTCAGGGCTATCAAGCCATCACCAGACAGTTGCATGAGTTCAATCCCCCAGCAGGGAGCTGACCACATGGTTCAGCACACTTCTTTCTCACCAGCTGCCCCTCTCAGCAGGGTATTTCAGTAGATCTACCTGTTCTACATCCCACTCTGTCTCTGGTGAATCCTCTTGTCCCAGCACCTCTGGTCTACACCCAAGTTCATGCATGTATAAATAAACATTAATGATATAAAGAAATTAATTTTAAAAATGAGTCAGCTATACATAAAATGCAAAATTTATATTTTGAATATACTAAGTTGGAACTTACTTCTTTTTGTTCACTTCATAATCTAATTCCCTGTTTCAGAATTAAATGTCAATTCATAGAATAAGGTCTTATTTTCATTTTAAGGGAATGGAGACTGATGTAAAAAATAAATTGAAAAAGAATGAGATCTTATTTTGAAATCTGAGAAATAAACTTTACAAGAAAATTTCTTTTTATACTTTTAGGAATAATTGATAATTACTAAATCACATCCATCAATAAAAAGAAATAACAGTTCTTCTAAAAGTACACTCAGGTGGACTGACTGAACAGTTTACCTTATCTAAGGTTTTTTGGTTTTGTTTTTTAATGGCTACTACCACTCTATTCACGAAGCTATCAATTCTAAAATACGAATAATATATCTTAAGACTCTAAATGGACAATTTTTACTTACCTTCTTCATTTTCTTTCCTATATTCTTTCTAAAATTTTTACTTTTTTCCTCTATAATATTCTATCTACAGGTAAAAAAATATAGAGAGACTACTATATGTAACTGCATCTATTTACTGGCAATCAAGCAATATGAACACCCCTAAATTTGCTCCTAAGAGATGATGAGTATTATTTAAAGTAAGATTTGATTTCCTCTTCTGAAGTTTTTGATCCAATTGAAAATACTTCAGTATAGAGAGCAAAACAAAGGAAGAGCACAAACAAATCGAATTGCCTATAAAAGTATTAAATTCAGTGTCACCAGTTTCTAGCACACATTTAACCTTAAAACATGAAAAATTGTAGTATTTGTAAGTCTTGAATAAGGAAAAATATTTCTTAAATGTCAATTCTGTACAAACACCAAACATTCTGTACGTCTGTATTAGAACACTCTAACACTGACCTTTAAAACAAAAACAAAAACTTAAAAGAAAAATTTCACAGAATTAAAACTGAACCCTTGTTAAATGGATTTTTCTAGTAGGAGAATGTTTTGAGATTTGCTAGATCTACTTGTCCTTTGTTTTTATTAGTGTTTTCCAGTACTCCAAAACAGTCAATAAAGGGATTACAACATTTAATAAAGCAGGGATAAAGAAAAAAAAAAACAACAACAACTCTAAATGAAAGGAGTTAGGTCCGAAATGGACTTCTGGGTGGTTTCTAAGGAAGGCAAGTCATATTCACCCTCCAAAATTATTCCTTAACAATTTCAGGTGCTGATCTCATTTCTTTCAAGTAATCTTGCAAGATGATTATCGCTTTTGACCAAATAAGGAAACCACTATTCACGTCCTTGTGGGTCATATCAGAAATTATTTACTGGCGTTTCCACCAGCCCACTCTTATACCCAAGCTTATTTTCACTAGGGTCTTTCTAAAAGGAGCCCTCAAACATTGTCCGCGCACCTTAAACTTGGGGGGAAAGGATGTTACAGACTAGATTTAAATGTCGCGTTACCTCTAACTCACTTTATGAGTTTAGAAGGTTTCCACTATCAATTGAGCTTTAGTACCTCAACTGCAAAATGGAAATGATAATGATCATCTCACAAGTTATCATTATCAATGATCATTACCACAAGTTATCATTATCAATGATCATTATCACAAGTTTGAGATGCCAAATAAGTGCTACAGAATGGCTGATACGACGGACAATTTTTTGTTTTCAAATTGCCTTGCCTTGTACCTAATACACAATCAATAAATGGTGGCTAGTTATCTGACTACTGATTAAATGACTGAAAAGAGCTGAGAGCAAAGTAGAAAACCACAGCTTCCCACTCTCCACCCTCACACTCTCCACCTAAAAGAAAACACGAAACGGCGCCCGCATCCCCTGCTCCCGCGCACCCTCCCCTTCCCGGGGCTTAGCCTACGGGGCCCTGCCCCCTTCCTGTTAGCACCCAGCCCCATCCTCACCAGCCTCCCAGCCACCAAGCAGCCAAACATGGCGGCGGCGGCTCCGCTCAGCTGGCAGGCGACTAGAAGTCCAGGGACTATTGCCCTTGTGGAGCCCAAGACCCTTCCAGAAAATCCAGGAGGGAGCCTGCCCCTCCACTACATAGCGACTAGGCCGGCGGCAGGAACGCCTACTGCCCCCGTGACCTCCGACCCTCCCTTCCAAACCATGCCGCTCCCGCAACAAGTACTTCCGGGGCTTCTGACCAGCCCATCCAACCAGAGGAAAAAAAGCGGACCGGAGCCAGTGCTAAAACTACAAGTCCCAGAGAGCCCTGCAGCTGTTTCCGGTTAGACGGAAACAGGACTCGCGTGGTGGGATTGTTTGGATCCCGAGTTCGGAATCCAGTCGCTGAGATGTTTTACTAATGTGTAAAACATTAGAAAGTACAGTGCGCTTGTGCAGGTTATACTCTCTATTTGTGGGTGAGGAAGATTAATTTGAATGACAAACCCCAAACCTTCACACAACACGAAGTATTGGAGCCTGAATCCTGAAGCAAATACAGGGATTTTTTTGTGTTGCGATACGGTATCTTCGAAGTACCAATTGTTAATTAGCTGTTTTGTACTCATTGGCAACCTTACTGTAGTTTTTCCAGCTTCACCTAACTCCCCTATTGCTTTAAAACGTAAGCAAGTTAACCACATACCTTTAAGCTTCATTGTTCCCATTTGTGAAATAAGCATAATAAATATGCCTAGGGTTGCAATGAAGGTTTAGTGAATTAGCATACAAAATACAGACTAGAGCTTGCCAGTGTATGATTAATGGGAACTTTATTGTAAATGTTTTACCTTGTTCTATATGCATTTGCAGGGGAGGTTCTTAGGAAATAAAAAATAGGCATAATAAACTTGCCTTAAGTCCTGATTGCTGGCTATACACAGTCTCCCTTTCAGGCTTCAGTTCCCTTTCTTCTTGAATAAGATAGGATATCCCCTCCCCAGGAATCTCTACCCACCTTAAAATATATCAGCTTAGCCCACCCTCCCATCAACAGATCTGCCCTTCCAGGTTATATATGGAAGTTCAAAAGTGTTTAGAACAATCCTCTGACCTCCAATCTGACTCTTTAAACTCCGAGAACAACCTCTTTTATTTCAGACACTCCTTTTGAGATAGCCCATCCAAAGACAAACAGAATATTTCTACCTATGTCTCCAACCTTCGATTTAGGTCTCCAACCTTTCTACCTATGTGTCCAACCTTCGAATCCAACCTTCAGAATGAATAGGCCGTTTTTGTTTTTGTTTTGTTTTTGTTTTTGATAAAATGGCCTTAGGGGCAGCCTCACTGCCAGAGTTCAGATCTCTATCATTTATTAGCTATATAATTTTAGGCTAGTTAACCTAACACCTGCCCTCCTATTCCCTATCTCTATTATGTAATAGTTAAGTACAGCATAAGTTCTTAGAAAGGTTCTTAAACATATAATACCAGTTTCCACAATAATCCTATTAAAATGTTAACATTTAGTATTATGACTTTTCCTGACTAATTTCCTGTTTCCCCCATACCCACTTTGTACCCTAATCATTCCCTTAATTCTTTTAACATACATTCAGCCATCCTGTGCTTATGTAATTTTTCTAATTTGCCTGTAATACTTGGTAAATTCTTACACATTCTCCTAATCACTCAAATATCTTTTTTCTTTCTTGTTTAATTTTTCTCCTCTTTTTTAAAAGTATAGATTATTTATTTATGGGTACATAATATAATTATGCAGGGGCAGTGAGAGGGTTCACCGTAGCCAGAGTAGGAAGCAAAACAGTCAGATCCATGAGTACCCTGCATCCATGGGGTGCAGCAAGTGAGACAGGGGAGGTCTGCTGCACCATGTGGATCACCTCCAGGGTGTGGATCTAACTCACATCCAAGTGGTAATGCGCTTTAAACCCCACAGCACCACCAGGGAGGGCTCCGAAAAAATAATTTTGCAAGCTGCAATTAATGTTTTATTAATTGTCCCAACCTTTATTATGTAGGATTTGAGATTATCTCCTTTTCACTGGTGAACTATGTCTAGAAATTAATTTAAGTGTGTAACTAGAAGAACAGAGTTCAGGCCACTTGTTACCACTGAATGTCTATAAAGTAGAAAGAGGAACTGAATCTTTAAGGTACACTTTAGTCAGACAGCCAGCAATCTGCAAGATGTGGGATTAACACCCTAAAGAAATCTCCTTAATGTCTCATTTGCAACTGGTTTTTTTAATGGCAAGTTGAATGTATACAGTTCAACAGTAATCAGGCCTTCACTGCTGCTAGTAACTTGTTATGCCCAGTTCCTGCAGCTCCTTATCGCTCTCCTGAACACCTAGTCGGAAGAGTATCCCAGTGTGCTGAGGCAGGTCTTCAGTGCACTGGCTCCCTGCACTCCTCCAGATGTGGCCTTAACTCAGGACCAACAAGCCATAAGCAACATGTGTGTGCAGATTTCCTACAATCCCATGCATAGTGTCTTACCTGATCTCCTCCCCCTCCCTAGCCCCTATGAAGTACACTACATGTAGGTTAAGAATACTAATGAAATTAGATTCAGGCTAGGTAGAGCAAGGTGGAGGCCCCACAGAAAGTTAAAGTGGCAAAAAATAATTATCAAAAAATAGGAATTTATAAGCATGTGCATGTAAGCAGACCACCAAAATCTCAACAGGAAGAGGAGGGGGTGACAACCCTGCATTTTTGGCTATGAATGTTAATCTCTAGCAAAATGTCTGCATTTTTAGTTGCTTTTACCAAGCTACCTCCCCAAGTGTGTATTCAATAGATACAGGCCCCTTAATGAGCTAATTTGGTATAAATGACCTTAGAAATAGCATTTTGTGGGGCCTATTCAGGTGCCTCCTCTTTGTTACTTTCAGGGAGATTTCCTGCTTTGCTATCATTGAATAAACTGTCTAAATCTCATCCCTTGTGCTACGTCCTCAATTTTTGGCATGAGACAAGAACTCAACACTGTGCAACACTCACAGCTAGTGGAGGCCATGCCTTCTGGCTTGAACACTGAAAGAAGGGCATTTTCAAAAACAAGAACAAAGAACCCTGTTCTCGCTTTTATTTTTTGTATGAACCAGTCACTTACACTGAAGATAACACAGAAGAAAAGCGGAATGCAAGGTGTTGCAGGGAAAACTGGGGTGTTGGCTAAAATCACCAGAGACAGAATGAGGGACAGAAATGGCAAATTTATTGAATACCCTGCAAGGGGTATTTATTACCTACACTGCAAAGGTACAAGAAGGGAGAAGTCATAATGTAGGAAGAAGGGTTTGCGACTCAGGCTCCATTTTCCCAGGCTTTGACAAGTCTTCTGGAATGTCTGGTCTTGGGTGTTTACCTGAGGCACTGCTTCTGCATTCCTGGAGCTCTACTGGTCATGGTCAAGGTGATTGGGCTTATTGCTGGATCCCATGGCATCTTATAAATTCCCTTTATCTATTCTAGTCTTCCACACTTGCCTTCTGGGCAAGGAGTGGGAAATTTTTATCCTTAGTAATCCCAACTCTGGGTAACTGATTAGTTTCCTTTCAGTTTATCCTTCCACATCATTAAGACACAAAAAATGCTGACAGTGTGTGGTACCAAAAAGCGAAATAAATTCTCTTGCAGCAGCAATGTGTGTGGAAGTATCTGGAGCCTGGACTCAGACCTAACTTCATGGATTATTCTAGGAAAATGTCACACAGCTGGATGCTGGAGAAACTTCCAAACATGAGACCACTGAGAAGTGGAGTTAAATTTCCTAAGAACCTGAAGGATTCTGCCTCCCAGTCATCTTCACCACCTGTCATGATTAGAGTCACCTTGCAAGAAAATGCAAAAACAGAAACCCAAAATTTGTCTTTGACAAGAGATTTAGTTCATGGGAAGGGTCTGAAGACTGTAAGTTGCTTTTGACATTTATTTCTAAACTTGTCTAAGAGTCTCTTTCAGGAAGACCTAATCACTGTATCTATTTGACTAAGTATATTTAATTTTCCCAGTAAAAGCCTTAATTGAATGTCCCTTCCTCTACAGCCTCCATGTCCTAGCCAAGCTATTTAAAATAACTTCTAATGCCAAGTAAGTAAGTTTCTGTCATGTTGGATCTCACCCATGTATAGAGAAGATATACTTGTTACTATTGAATTTCTGTATGACTTTTTCTCTTACCAAGAAAAAGTGCTTCATTCATTTACCATCCAAGACAACCCTGAGAAGTGTAATTTCCTTTTGTGCCCCAACAATGGAAATGAGCAATAGGCTGCACTGTGAAGCCAGGTACTCCCATGTGAATCCCAAGCTGTGGCCCTCTACCCAATTGGACTGTCAAATCCTTTGCCCTGGGGTATTACAGAAAATTACTATATAATGAAAATACATATACCTCATGTCTTGACAAAAAAGTATGAAATAACAACTACATGCTGAGACAGCTTAGGTAATAGAAACTACAAGTCAGTAGGACAAGTTGCCCTAAGTCCTGTTTGAACATATGGACAAGATCAGAACTTGGCCCACCACACTGACCATAATGTGTCACACTAAACAAAAAGACTAGGCTGGTGATCCTCTCACAATTTCCTATGGGAGAAGGCCGAGAGCCTGCATGCACAGTTGGAGTGTAACCTGTCTGTATACATTCCAATGTAGCCCAACCCAGGACCAGTTACGTGTTCACTGCCCCTCCCTCATGAACCTACCTTTTAAGGATCTTAACTCCCTTCCCCCCCTTTTTTTAAACATATTTATTTACACATACAAAGCTGGGGTACAGGCCAGAGGTGCAGGGGCAGTGAGAGGATCCACCAGAGACAGAGTGGGGAGCAGAACAGGCAGACTGACTTACCACTGAGGGGAGCAGCGGGCAAGCAGGAGAGGTCTGCTGGGCCATGTGGGTCACCTTCCTAGCTGGGGATTGAACTCATACTGAAGCAGCTGCAGCCAGCCTGCAGTGCTGTTTTAAACCACTGTGACCCCAGGGAGGACCAGAATTTTAAGGAGTCAGGTTAAACTCTTTCCTGCAATGGTGTACTTGCACACGAGTCTCTAAGGCCTTACCAGGTTCAAATAGACATGTGCTTTCTGGGGTATTTGATAGGATAAAGAACTCACTTTTATGGGGGTTGGACCTATAACTTTTGTCCAGTGTATATTGTACTGGCACGAAGAAAATACACATGAACATATGAGCTACAAAATACCCATGCAATCTCATGTAATTTCAGTGATTGCAGTTGGTTTAATGCTTTAATGTTTGCATTGAGAGCTAATATACAGTATGAAATTGGATGGTAAAATTCATGTTCATTAATTACAAAATTTTACTTAGTAAGTAAAAGAAAATACCAAGTTGAGAAAGTTACTATGGAAGAAAAGCTTTGTTTTATGACCTCTTAACCATTTTACTGTTCTTTCAATGATAGGGTTGCATTTTCATTTTGCACTGGGCTCTACTACATGAGTAAAATAGGAACAATAGCATCCTTATCTTTTATATCATTTTACACTTCTTTTACAGAGATCACTGGATGTGGTGGTTCCAGGAATACTTTTGAAATCCACAGGCGAGAATCCTCATGTGTCCATTAGCCAAACTCTTCATGTGTATCAAGACTGGGTTCCTGGATAGGACAGAACATGACTTTGGTCTGTGTTGAGTGTTGCGGCATGCAACACCTCCGCTGTACAGGATCTTAGTAACTTTTAAGTTGGTAGTCCAGGCAAGCTAATGACTTTCAAATTGGTAGTCCAGAAAAGCTAACAGAATACTTCCATTAAGTGCCTACTGCCCAAATGCAGTTGTAATCCAGGAAGAAAGGGATTCCACATGTGAACTGCATGTGGCAAAGCTCATCAACTGGAATACTTGTAGTGAGTGACTAGGAAAGGAAGTTTAGATCAAGTGTCAAGGCCTCAGTAGGCCCAGAGATAGCAATTCCTAGTCAAGAAGTAGAAATAGGAAGCCTCTCTGGTGGCCTAAAAAAATAAGTCTCAGCACTATCACACTATAACCACTGCAGCCCAAATTTGACCCATATGGTGCAGCAGACTTCTAGAAGTCTTGTCCAGTGTTTCCCTTGGAAGTGTATTTCAGCAGATCTGCCTGTTTTGCTCCCCACTTTTGTGTCTGGTGAATTCTCTTCACCCCTTGCACCTCTGACCTAGACCCCAATTCAATGCTTTGAATAACTCTTAAAAACAACACTGGAGGGGGCCCTCCCTGGTGGCGCAGCGGGTTAAAGCACTGCACTGAGAAACTAAAGCCACTTCCGCATGAGCGATCCCCGCCTGCCCGGGAGGTGACCACATGGCGTGGCAGACCTCTGCTGACCCGCCCGCTGCTCCCCTCAGCAGTGTACTTCATCGATCTGCCTGTTCTGCTCCCTGCTGTCTCTGGTGAATCCTCTCACCCTCCGCATCTCTGGCCTGTACCCCAGCTCTGTACAAATAAATAAATAAATCTTTAAAAAAAAAAAACACTGGAGCTTTCCCACCTTATTGTCCTTCAAATTATAGGGCAGGTGGCCTTCAAACAACCTGTAAAACTTGAATAACCTTGTCTAATTACAAAAGGCTACAACTAGAGCCTTGTTTACTTTTCTACCTAGATATAAGTTGAGGTGGCTTGCTCCCATGACAGGCAAGCCTGGGATGAAGTTCTTTGCTTGGCACACTGAAGCAGACCAGCTGATTAGTGGCTGACTGCAATAGAAGTGGGAGGAGACATGACAAGTAAATGAAGATGCCAGAACCACCAGCTCCCCTAGCTCTAACACACATAGTACTCTTACATATGCGAACAGTAATTCTTCAGTATCATCTTTCCTTACTTTTTCCATTTCCAATTAATTGTATTCAACATTTTAGTTTATCGTTCTTGAGAACTCGTGTTCATGTCCTTAATCTCTGGTACATCCTACGTAGTTTAAGATCTCCTACAGTTCACTAATTCAGCAGTTTGTCTAGGTCATTGCTTACATCAACACCATTTTAATTTGTAAAAGTTCTGCTTTTCAAATTCTCCTGATCAATTTTAGCAGTTTTTGTTCACTACTTTTGTGACTGCACATTTTGTTCCATTCATTTTACAAATACATTGTTCTAGGTGCTGGAATTTTATGAGTGAAATCAAACAAGGGTAAAAAAGTCCACCCCCTGGCTCTCCCTGGTGGCACAGCGGGTTAAAGCACAGCACTAAGAAGCTAAAGCCACTTCTGCATGAATGCAATCCCGGACTGCTGCAGAGGTGATCCACATAGTGCGGCAGACCTCTCCTGACCTACCCACTGCTTCCCTCAGCAGTGTACTTCAACGACCTGCCTGCTCAGCTCCTCATTCTGGCTCTAATGAAGCCTCTCACCGCACCTGCACCTCTGGCCTGTACCCCAGTTCTGTATGCACAAATAAATGTTAAAAAAAAGTCTGCCCCATAAAGCCTATATTCCAGTAGTAAAAGTAACACAACTGAATATATTATGCAGCATATTAGGTAAAAACTGAAATGGAGAATACGCAAGCAAGAAAGAGTAAAATATGGACCAGGAGGAAGTTGTAGTGGCTCCTTTACATCTAAAATTCTGGTACTTTTAGTCTCTAGTAGTCTAAGTATGTAATGTATAGTCTAGTGGATCTTTGTGAGCTATTTGGTTGACCTTAATTTCCAGCAACCTTAGGGGCCTCCCAGAGTCTTTTAATTAGTTGTAATGCCTACAGTCCACAGGATGGATCAGCAAGTTACAGCTTGTGGGCAGAAAGTAGCCCACTGCCCATTTTCACGATTTGTTTTACTGGAATTCAAACATGCCTATTTGCTTACATATCAAATTTGCCACATTTGCACTACAAAAGCAGAATTGATTGTCTGCACTTGAGGTTAACCCAGATCCTAGTGGTAAACTCTTGGAACTTTCTGGTCTTTTACTTCTCAATTTGATTTTTGCTGTTTCTTATGCATAAATATACACAAAACATTCTGTTAGGGTAAAAGAACCACTTCTCATGACTTTATGATAGCCTCTATTCCTCTATTATAGTAATTTCTTGTAACCACACCCTTTAAATATATGAACATTTTTAAACATCTGCACCTAAGGTTTCAATATCCTCTCCTTTTTGTTTTAATGGTAATTACATTCCCAGTAAGTTTACCAAAATCTTTTTGCATAGTGAATGGCAGTTAGACCTGTAAGAAAGGTTAGTAAAATATAAACTTAAAACATAAACTTTGAGTTTTGTATACTTCAAGTACTAATCTCTTCTCACTACTTTCTTCATACATATTAAATCACTTGATCATAAAAATAACCTTATGAAGTAGGTATTATTATGCCTGTTTCACACCTGAAGAAACTATAACAGAGATGTTAAGTTTTTTTAGCCAGGGTCAGATAGTGGCAAAACCAAGAGTTAAATTCTGTACTAGAGCTTACATCTAACCACATTATAAAGCTTTCTTTAGATAAGTGAACAAAAACTGATCATTACAAAACAGATATATAATTTTATTACTTTCAACAGTTCTTTGCATCACAATGAAAATAAATTAAAATAACACACAACTTTACAAAAATAAATTTTTATTAAAAGCAGTAAAGTCTGAGCAGAAGACAGTACAAAGAGTATAAACAATGTAAACATCACTACATTCAGCTCAGCTGATTGAATGCTGAAAGACAACTCTAAATGCTCTATGTGCCCTTACTAGCAAGATACATTAACTCTATTGTACACAGAAAACACACTCTAGTTTTGATTGGCAAAAAGTATTTTATCGAAGTCGGTCCCAGCGCCAAATGCTGGCGTCATCACAAACAGCTATAAGAATGCTGCTATCCCTGCTAAAACTGGTTTGCCGAATAGCAGCACCACACTTATGATGAGTCAGTGTTGTACATCTAGGGGGGAAATACAACAATGGGTTAAGTAAATACCATTCACACATAATGTTGTATTTAACACAAAACAGTTCATTCGAAATGGATACTCAAGTTACAGAGAAAAAGCATTTAAAAACAGAATATACTTCAGCAAGAGCCTGATTTCAAATTTAGAAAAATCTGGTTCTATTTTAAATTCAAGAGGCACTACATATATTATATAAAGAAAAATATCATGCTATCAAGGAACTCATGAACAATCATTACTTAGAATTTAAAAAGAAACATCTTAAATTAACTCTAAGACAAAGTAAATGTTCCAAACAATTTGAGGGTGCACTGCAGGTTTCAACCACCTCAACACTCTACACTAGCATGGCATTCGAAAGAAAAAGGTAGAAATTTCTGAATACTTACTTGGCTTTATGAGGATCTTCCACTTCTAAATCCCATACATAAAGTTTGCCAACCTGATTGCCCAATGCAAGCATCTGTATAGAAATTATTAAAAACATCAAATTATCAAGGTATTCAAGTCATCCTATAAAATCTAATTTCAGAAAAACTCTAGTCTCTGTTTTGGGTTACTTTTTATATTTCTGACTCATAAGTGTAATTAAGAGCAACTAACACAGTAGTTTCCTCTTACTTATGATTTTGTTCTGCTGTTTTTGTCAACTGCAGTCTAATTATATATAATAAGGTAGTTTTTGAGAAAGAAACCGTATTCATGTAACTTTTACTATATTATTTTTATGAAGGGTTTTAAAGTTTATAGTTACTACACTTTGTTTTACCTTAAAGAATGTAACAAATGCTATATATATTTTAAAAAAAAAGCCCTTTTAAAACTCCTATAGGAATGAATTCCCAGGTAATCTGTTATCGCAAAATCCTAAGCTCCAAATTTCTTTAAAATTTCAGACAATTAGCATTGTATCTCTATTATTCATGATGATTTTTCTTCTAGGCTTTTCTGGGAAAAAGCTACATTAACCAGCTAACATTAATTTTTAGCAACAAATGTTATGTAAAGTAAACCTAACTTTTACTGCTGACACCTGCGAATTTTATTTACAAAGATGATATGCAAAGCCATAAAAGCAGAATAAAAAAATACCAAGGGCTAAAGCAATCAATGCAAAACATTAATGTTAATTCTTGGACAAACAAGATGTATAACACTACAATTACAATGGTTTCAAATCAAACAATTTCAAAATCAAAATATGCTACCTTTTGCCAGAAATCCATAGAAAATCTCATATACCAAATGTCACACTGGCTGTAATCAAATCGTCCAAGAATAGTCACATTGGACTCGCTGGGTTTAATTTTATCTATATCATCTTCCATTTTGCCAGGTTTCCAGCACACAATGGCATTTTCACAAGACTTTAAGAGAGAAATGAGAAAAAAAATTATTTATAGAACTGAAATCTAAATGTTAAAAACAAAGTTCTTTCCTTATGACCATTTTCAAATTGAGAGCTCTTAAAACTTGGTTATCCATCTAAGCACAATGACATACATTCATTCATATTTACAGAGTCAGTGTCCACACTTGAAGACAAGAAGTTTGATTACCAACAGAATCAGACAACACAAGAGCATTACATCATCTGGAATATTCATTTTGGAAGTCACGATTTCTCTTCCAGACTAAACCAAACTCTACTCTAGATCCTCTGACATCCAGAAATGTAGTGTTTTATAGAAAGGTAAAAATACAAACACTGGGTTAGAAAACATGGTTCTGCAATGTGGCCTCTTCTTACTTTGGTGGTTTCATCTTCACCCATCCAACTACCCATTCCACTTTTAATCCCATGTGGTTTCCTTTACCTAGTTAACTATTAAATCTTTTGTCGCCAGAATCTATACAACATTGTGCATGCTTAATAGATCTTACAGGAAAGCTAATAAATTCATTGAAAGGGTCACAGAAACCAAATTATACAAGGCAATAAAAGCAGTGATTTAACATCAAGACAGTGATATGGGAATGGGTAGGAAGACTGAGTTACACCTTCCTCTATCATCAAAACTTTGCACACATGATACCGAAGCAGCAAGCACTAAAGAATGTAAAGAAAAAAAATTGGAGAACACTGGGAACTATTCATATTACTGTGTAAGTCAATGGTTTGCCTACAACAGAGAACAGAGATTCTGCTGAATACCTTACAATGCATAGCATAAAAAAGTATCTTAATCCAATTTAATAGGTCCAAGATTGAGAAACTCTATTGTAATTGAAGAGTGTAGGACAGAATCTACTTAATCAATTGTGACAGCCCAATGGGGTTCACTGGCATTTAAATGACTTTACAATAGGGCCACAGGAAGTTTAGGGAAGGGCCAACATTTTTTTCTTTTCTCTGCATGTTTTAGACTATATAAAATCCCAGGGCTATATGCCATACACTTTCTCTCCTACAATATACCTCAGAGGTCATTTAGTCTGATGACTATTAACTAAGTGTATTATTAAATCATTAACTTGTAGAATTTTCTCAAAGTATTTATCTTGATCTTAACCCTACCACAACAATCTCTGAGAAAGAAGGCTAAGAACACAAAGATTGTAAAGTAGCTGTTCTAAGTGCTTCTTGCTCACTACACTAGTAGAGACTTCTTAACTAATAAAGTCCCCTCATGGAGAACTAAAGCACAGTAAGATAAAAAGAACTTGGCCATGTTAACAGATGGTTGCACTCAGAAAATTATATGGACAGCTTTTTAAAATTACAAATTCCTAGGTCTCGTGCCAGATTTAGACTATCTGAGGATGAGACTTAAGACTATTTTCACAATATTCTCCCAATGATTCTGCTGCAGTCTGATTTGATATTATCAATATAGTTCATTCAGTTCAACTTCCCACTTAAAATGCAAAAATCCTTTTCTTACAGTTTTAAAAGCTTCTGGCTTATTACTTCAGCCTCTAGGTGTCCTGCTAAATACAGTTTAAAAGTCTGAATATCAACAATATAGCAAATCTCCAAGACTCTGAAAGGTACAAATCACAGAATGGTCAAGAATATTTGGACATGAAGGAGAGAATTTTCTGACCTTTTTTTTGGGGTGGGGGGGAGAAAGGGAAGGACCTTATTAATGCATTCCATACTAATGCTGTTTGAAGGCAGCAACTCAGCAATGCTAACAGATGGAGAAATAAAAGCCCTAACAAAAACCTACTCTCTAGATAAAAGATACAGGAACGTGGTTAACCTTGCAAGAAAGAATTTTCCCTCTACGCCAGCCAAACATCACAGAAACAAGTAGACTCACTACCATACAAACTAGCAATGCCCAGAGTCACCGTTCTCAGGTGTTCAAAATGCACATATTCCTTACTCTTCACTACCTTTTCTACTAATCAGGTCACTCATTTCTTTCTCTCGGGCTGGGTTGGTATCAAAGGAGCTCTAGGGCATCAAGATGTTCACAGTGCTAATGCCTATCATGTCAGTAGGGAGCAGTAATGGGCATTCTAGCCCTTATCAGCTGAAGAGATATCAACTGTAGAGAGACAGTTACCAAGTTCAAGCAAGTAGGAAACAGACTCACCCTGCTATTTGCCAATCATGAAGCTGTGCTCCCCTTACCTATTTGAATATTTATCCAAGGAAGCCTGCTATAGAAAATCTAAATAAGATCCAGAATTGTAATATAATACTCAATATATCCAGATATCAGTAATAAAATCACTCATACCAAGAAACAAAAATCTCAATTTTAATGAAGACACACAATAGATACCAACACTGAGATGATACAGGTGCTTAACTATTGACAAGGATATCAGAGCAGTTATCATAAAAAAATGCTTCAGTGAGCAATTACAAATACCTAAAACAATAAAATAAAAAACTATAGTATAGGAAAGAAAATACAAAGAATCAAATGGAAATATCAAAACTTGAAAAAAACTAAATCAAAATTAAAATTCAACTCAAGGACCCAATAGCAAAATATATCAAAGAATCAGTAACTTTAAACTTAGAACAACAGGAATTTTTCAGTCTGACCAAGAGGAAACAGATTTTAAATACAACAGTCTCAGAGATGAAAGGAAAGATTTAACAACATTCAAATCTTCAGTTACAAAAAAAAGGGCGGGGGGAGGAGATGACAGCTAAAAAAGAAGTGCAATAATGGCCTTATTTGGGCTAAATGATGCCCTCAAAAAAAAAAAAAAAAAAACCATAATTATTCTACAGGTTCATCAAAGTGAATGAACCCTAAAAAGGTAAATTCAAAACACCCCTATTGAGACACATTATAGTCAAACTTCTGAAAAAAACCCTCAAAGTAGTTAAGACAGAAAGAAAACCTTATCTATAAGGGAAAAAAAAAATCAACTCCAATGAAGGCAGCTTCTTGTTAAAAAGCAAAAGGCCATTTTCCAAATGTTTAAAGAAAACAACTGTCAACACAAAATTCTATACTAGATGAATACAATATTCAGGAATGAAGGGGAAATAAGGACAATTCTCAGACAAAGGAAAACTAAGTGGATTTTTCTCCAACAAACTTAACCATAGTTACAGGAAGTTTATAATAAGAAAGGAAATGATATCAGAAGGAATTTATAACATCAGGAAGAAAAAGGGAAAGTAAAACGAGTACAGTATTTTATTTTCCCTCTTGAATTGTTAAACTATGTTTCTATGGTTGAAACAAAAATATACGTATTTATAAATTTTGTCCACTGTACATAAATATTTACCAATTAATGTAATAATTAATACCTCAAGGTTCCTGTATAAATGCTCTGAACACACAAAATAAAAGACTGTTTGGTAAGCAGACTAAGAAAACATTTGAGCTGACTTCATGCCATCAGCAAGAAACCCCCAAGGTAACAATATAGGTGGATTCAAAGTATCTTGGAAGAAGATACAGCATGCAAGCATAATCAAAAGAAAACAAAACTGGTTTTACTACAATAAGATAAAGAAGACCTCAAAGTATAAGATAAAGATGGACATTATTTAATGATAAAAGGATCAAGCCATGTTAGTTATAGCAATAAGTATATAGGTACAAACAGAGCTACAAAATGTCTTCAAACTAAAAAAGAATTAAACCACAATTATAGCTGGAGAAGTTTTAACACCTGTCTCTTAAAAACTGATAAAACATGGCCCTCCTTGGTGGCATAGCGGGTTAAAGCACTGCACTAAGAAGCTTAAGCCACTTCTACATGAGTTCGATCCCCGCTTGCCCCGGTGGTGACCACATGGCGCCACAGACCTCTCCTGACCCGCCCACTGCTCCCCTTAGCAGTGTACTTCCTCTATCTGCCTGTTCTGCTCCCCACTCTGTCCCTGGTGAATCTTCTCACCTTCTGCATCTCTGGCCTGTACCCCAGTTCTGTATGAATAAATGAGTATATCTTTAAAAAAATTGATAAAACAAGTAGACAGAAAATCAACAAAGTCACAGAAAAATTCAACCACATCATCAACCAAAAGTATTTAATTGTCAGTTACAGAACACTCCAACCAATAGCAAAAGACATTCTTTTCACGCTCCCATGAACATACTTAAAACAGGGTCATAAAACAAGAAATTTAAGACACAAAAAGCATTATTCTAGAAATCAACGGGAGAGTAAAAAACGCAATACTTAGCAACTGAACTATCTAAACTTGTGAGCTGTAGCTAAATTAGTGCTGCAAGGGATATTATATCAATAGCCCCAATAGAAAAGTAAAGTATCAAACTCACTAATCTGAACTACCCCACTAGCCCAGTGAAAGAGCCGACATAAACTACCTACCAATTTCATGAAACTAGCTTTCACCTGAAAACCCGCAGATTTCAAATGTATAAGGCAGTACCACAAACAATCCTGTACTCATAAACTTTACAACAGAACCAATTCCTCAAACAGCACAAACTACCACAACTTTACTATGATGAGTACACTTTATTAAGGAAATTCAATTTGTTACTTAACCCCTCTCCCCAATTTCGAGACACAAATAACATAACAAAAGAATTCTATCAGTCATTTAAAGAAATGACAGTAATTATACATAAACTCCTGCAGAAAAGAGGGAAAACTTGCAATTGTTTATAAAGTCAGTACTGATACTGAAACCAGACAGACAATACAAAAAACAAAACTTCAAACCAATATTATATCCCACAAATACAGACACAAAAATCTTTAATAAAATATTAAGCAAGTAAAGTCTGCAACATATAAAAAGAAGCATGAACAAGTAAACTTATTCCAGGGATATGAAGTTGGATCAATACTCAAAACCATCCAATGCATTCCACTCCATTTGTAGGATCAAGAACACATGAGCCTAACAACTGGTGTGGAGAAATCACTGACAAAATAAAACACTCATTCATCAGAAAATTCTCCTGAAAATTAGGACAAGAGAGTTCTCAACTTGATAGGTAATACGTAAAAAAAAAAAGCACGCAGCTAATAAATGTAACTGGAAAAGACTCATTCTTTCCTTCCCAGTACCAGCCACAGGCCTGCTCCTAACACTGCTTTCAATACAGGACTGCAAGCTTGCAGTGTAAGAAAAGGAAATTAAAAAGCATCCAATTCAGACAACATAATGTTCTACATAGAGAAATCCCACGAATTTGTCAAAAATTACCTTTAGTTCAGCTAAGTCACAGGATTCAAAGTTAGTATGCCAAAAGCAATTTTATTTCTCTATACTTGCAATGAATATATATGAATGAAAATTAGAAATACCACTTATAATCACTCAAAAAAAGGACATATTGAGCTATATAACTCTAAAAAAGTATGTATGTGACTTCCATGCTTAAAAGTAAAAAAGACAAATAAAAACCAAAGATCTAAAAAAGACATGCCATGTTCATGGACTAGAGGACTAAACAGAATAAAGGTATTAATCCTCCACCAAATTGACTTATGAGTTTAACACAATTCCAATGAAAATTCTCTCCCTCCCCCCAACATGCTATCAAGGCTTAAAAAAAAAAAAAAATCTCATGTATGTATATATATTATTCAGAAACTCAAGTGGAAAAGAGAACTTATATAGGTAAAATACTTCTGAAAATGCATAATAAAGTAGAATTCCAATTCCAAGGCTTACAAAACTACTCTATTTATTTACAACTATGTATATGTACTGGTGGAAGTAACCAAAAAGAAAATCCAGAAAGTCTCACAGAACTAAAGGTACAAAGGTACAAAAGCAATTCAAAGAGAAGACAGTAAGTCTTTCAAGCTGACAACAACTGGATATCAATATGCAAAAAATTAAGATCTACCTAAAATCTCACAATTTAAAATAAAACAAAACTTTTAGAAGAAAATACAGTTAAAAAATTCTTTAGGATTTAGGCTTTGGTAAAGAGCTTTAAAAATATCGTCAAAGTATGGCCCATAAAATAACTTAAAAAAAAAAATCAATAAATTACACTTTGTCAAAATTAAAAACATGTGCTCTGCAAAAAGACCCCTACTAAGAGGATGAGAAGACAAGCTACAGGTTGAAAGAAAGTATTTGCAAACTACATACCTGACACAGGATTCATAGAATATATTAAGAATTCTCAAAACTCAATGTGAATAAAGAAAAAAAAAACAAAACAAAACCAACACAACCCAATTAGAAAATGAGAAGATATGAAAAGACATAATTGAAAAGGATATATGGATGGTAAATAAGCACATGAAAAAGATGTTCAACACCACTTGCCATCAGGGAAATGCAAATTAAGACCATGATGAGATATCACTACACACCTATCAGAACAGCTAAAATAAAAAATAGTGACAATACCAAATGCCGGCGAAGATTCGAAGACACTGGATCTTTCTTACATTGCTGGTGGGAATGTAAAATGGCACGGCCACTCTGGAAAATAGTTTGGCAGTTTCTTAAAAAACTAAACAAACTTAACCATGACCCAGCAATTGCCCTTCTAGGCATTTAACCCAGAGAAATGAAAACTTAAGTCCACACAAAAAGAACAATTGTTTATTAGCAGCTTTTTGGGTAACAGACCAAAAGTGGAAAGGACCAAAATACCCTACAATAGATCAATGTTTAAATAAACTGTGGTACATCCATACCATGAAATGCTACTTAGTAAAAAGGAGAACTACTGATACACATGACAACTTGGATGGCATTGTACTGAGTGAAAAACCAATCTCAAAAGGTTCTCTATGTTCTTGAAATGACAACATTCACATGTCATAAACAAAACTATACACAGACATTGTACAATGTTAATTTTTTGGATTTGATGTTGTAAAAAGTTATAGAAGTTATGTATGCATTAGAGGAAATTAGGTGAAGGGCAATTTGGGACCTCTCTACACTATTATTGATACTTCCTGTGAATCTATTTCAATATCAAAAGCTTTAAAAAGGGGAAAGGGTATAAAACTATACCAACAAAGCCAAGAATAAATAAATTAGGTGCTGTCCAAGAAAATATGAAATGTCCTGAAATCCACATCAAGAAAAGAAACTGGATAATGACTATCTTAAGTGTGCCAATCCTAAATGTTCAGATGATATCAACAACTTCTCTCAATTATCAGCAAAAAATTTGTAAATATATATACACCAATATACTAGGAGCAAGGGCTCGCAAACTCCAGCCCATGAGCCAACTCCAGCTATCCCTTTTTGTATATAAGTTTACTGAAATGACACAAACATACACACACATAAACCACACACACACACTACTGGCTTAAATATTGGTTATTTTACAACATCGGATATCAGAGAACAGTATCACTTGACAAGTTAATACTTGCCCACAAATTTTAATTCATCAGGATGTTTTAAGCCTAAAACAAATTCCACATCTATCAAAATACCATTAGACATAAAAAAAAAAACCCCAGCAATTTCCCTTCTACCATCCAATTTACCAACTGCACAAAAAACCATGTTCCCTGAAAAATTTCAACTCATACAAACAGTGGAAGTACAGCTTAACAGCAGCTACCATACCTTGGAAAGTATCAAATCACCTAACCATCGCACACAATCGACATAATTCCTATGTATGTCTCTGGTAGAAAAGTCAGGAAAGTGAATTTTCTGAGAAATAAATGGCCTGAAATGGAAATGTCAAATGTTAAGTGGAAAAAGTAGTAGAATCACACTAATTTTCATTTTTGGATTTATTTAAACACTGAAAAGTAAAATACATGATTCTTAATTCTTTTATATTTGTAGAAAACTAGATTTCTTATCTATTTACTGAGAGCTAAAGTGTCATTCCACTTATCTTTTTACATTTTTTACATTATCTGCCTCAAATTTGATGTATAAAAATTACAGCTTCCCATCCTATTACACACATATATAATTAATCATTCAATTCTTGTATCCCACCAGTGATAAGCAATTGCATTCCATACTCAGTATTTCTAAGAGAAAAATTCTAAGCTACCTGAGTACTCAAGTCTTTTAAAATTAAACAGTAATTGTCCACAAAAGTCAACATATCTGAATTATTTCAAAAGACAGCCATCTTTACAGGAACAATGACACATCATTCAAAGGCTGCTAAAGATAAGGTAGATGAGTTTTGCTTGCAACAGCACTTTCAAAAAATGTTATCTGACAGAATTTTGACATTTATTAACTAGGACTTTTCCTGTATTTAGGAAAGTATGGCAGGCACTGTTTGCTTAAAGATGCTTATGAGAAAATTACAAAAATGAGTTGCTACCAATTCTATATTTAATTAACAGCATATGTAGTATTTCTGATCTCGTATATGATTATATTTTAAACTGAAATAACTACAGATGAATGATATGCCATGAATCAGAAATGTGTTAGGCATCTCACATGTCCCATTTTTCCTCAGATGTAAAAAGGATGTTGATTTAAGTCATCTCTAACTCACCTAACTTATCTTACAACTCAAATCCTGAAATTTTTATTAAAATTATCAATGATCTGATAAAAATTTTAATGTAGCTACACTTAATTGTTTTTCATTAACATACATAGGTAAGGATAGTTGTAATGAAGGTATTAATAACAGACTGGTCAAATTCTGAAAACAGAATGACTGAACCAAGAATCAGGACATTCAAAAACATATTTA
Organism: Condylura cristata; assembly: GCF_000260355.1. Taxonomy (NCBI): domain Eukaryota; kingdom Metazoa; phylum Chordata; class Mammalia; order Eulipotyphla; family Talpidae; genus Condylura; species Condylura cristata. The sequence continues at coordinate 48,705,377 of NW_004567116.1, read as the reverse complement.
AAATCGATCAAGTTCCCATATATAGTTATCTATATAGCAAGAATTCTGCATTGAATTTTCTGCATTTAATAAAGTGAAAGCATCCTTTAATGCAAAATATTAAAATACCATGAGTAAAATTAAGTCCCCCAACTTAATTACGATTTACTGTCTTGAATTAGAATTTACAGTGCTGGCAAATAATGCTAGTTAACATATTCTGAAGGGTCATTATTGCACAGTTAAGTTTAAGTAACATCAAGCATTTGTAACTTCACAATATAATTTCTAATATGTGCTATGCTATACAGAAAAAACAACAGATGAACTACATAAAACAAAAAATAAGGTCAATTGGTGGTTACCAGAAGGGTAGACAGGTGGTTAAGCTGGATAAAAGGGGCCAATTGTATGAAGGTAGAAGGGTGGTTAAGCAGGATAAAGGGTCAACTGTATGAAGCACAGACTTGGACATTTAGTGGTAAGCTTAACATGGTGAAATCCACATCAAGCAAAGAAATGGGATGTGTGTGTAGACATACAATATATATAAATATCTTTTTATTTTATTTTTGCATAGGAGAACTGGGATGAAGGTCAGAGGTGCAGAGTGGGTGAGAGGATTCACCAGAAACAGAATGGGAAGCAGAACAGATAGATTTTACTGCAGTAGACTGTAAGGGGAGCAAAACAGGAAAGGTCTGCTGCACCATATGTGGGTCAGATCCCTGGCCAGGGATTGCACTCAGGCCTTCACAGTGACAGCTCTGAGCCTTATTAACCTCTAGGTCATGAGAGAAGTCCCACATGTTGGTTTTTAAGGACACACACCTTAAACTTTATTATAATGCTGTGTTTATTTCACGAAACCTTGAAGTGAAAAGTGCTACAAAATGAAAATCAAAACATAGTTTAAAGTGGATCTTGAAAAAGGAGCCACAGGTTAAAAATAAAGGATTTCCATTAGAAATTGGTAAATTTTACAATATATAAGCTATAATCTCTATATATTTTTTAAATGGTGCCTTCTAAACTCATGTTGGGGGTTTCCATAACAATTTTGGGAAAAATAAAACACATTCATGAGGTAGCATATTATTTTAAATACCACAACTGTTACCTGTTAGTTTTATTTGGGTTATAATCATAAGATTCCTTAATTGCATTCATCATTCTCTTTGAATTGATCCTCCAAAGTTTGAGAGAGTGATCCATACCACAGGACATTATTTTTTCACCCAAAAGATCATAATCCTGTATGTAAAACAGAAAACAACAATGTGTATTAAATATATATTATTTTTATAAATTAAACCACCCAATTTTCATTTGACATATAATATAGGAATAATTGTACTTTAAACCCCAACATTAACATTTTGGGTCTCGCCTAAAATATAGGGTTGTTACTACTGCTTTCAAAACTTGGTTTAACTGATTTATCACCACCATAGTTTATGAGCTTATACAAAAGTGGAAGAAAGCAAAATCTTTTAATTCAGTTTTATCTATTCACTTATCTTTAAATACTTCCTTTACTTAATGATGAAGGTATTCAATGCTTAGAGAAAACTATTCTCTCTTTTTTTTTTAAAGATTTATTTGTGCATACAGAACTGGGGTACAGGCCAGAGATTCAGGGGTGGCGAAAGACTTCACCAGAGACAGAGTGGGGAGCAGAACAGGTAGATCGACAAAGTACATTGCTGAGGGGAGCAGTGGGCGGGTCAGGGAAGGTCTGACACACCATGTGGTCACCTCCGGGGCAGGTGGGAATCAAACTCATGTGGAAGTGGTTTCAATTTCTTAGTGCAGTGCTTTAACCCACTGCGCCACCAGGGAGGGCCCTATTCTTTTTTTTAAAATGTTTTTTTGTTTGTTTTTTAAGATGTATTTATTTGTGCATACAGAACTGGGGTACAGGCCAGAGGTGCCGGGTCTGTGAGAGGATTCACCAGAGACAGAGTGGGGAGCAGAACAGGCAGACTGACGAAGTGCACTGCTGAGGGGAGCAGCGAGCAGGTCAAGAGAGGTCTGCACGCCATGTGTATCACCTCTGGGGCAGGTGGGGATCGAACTCATGTGGAAGTAGCTTTAGCTTCTTAGTGCTATGCTACCTGCTGCGCCACCAGCAAGGGTCATAAAACAACTATTCTGACTGAAAATACCTTCAGTTACATTTTTCTTTATCAAACCCTAATCTAGCAATGAAACTGTTATCTTTATATGAAACTATGAATCTTAATCAAAATTTTATTTCATCTGTGTATCTGAGTCAAAACAATTAAGTTACAAAGGTTTACGAGTACTTTTAAATGTATAAAGAAAAGATGTCTAACAAAGGAAACCACATATTTTAAAATTTCTCATGCGAGGTTTACCTGCAATCAGTACCTAGTTGGTCTCTATTCTAACAACTTTATTCCACTGTATTTCACAGATAAAACATTGAGATACAGATATGCTACTCCATCTAGCATATATGGTACATATTTTAGTGAAAAATCTCAAACATCAGTCCTTCTAGCAGGAAACTCCTGTATTACAGACTATCTCCTGCTTTCACTTTAAGAAGTTACAAAAGATTGTTTTACACGAGGACATTTTCCTTACTGATTTGGATATCTTAATCTAATCTAAATTGATCATGAGCACTTTTTTTACAAGTGCCTAAGAGCTTTAGGTATGATTTTTACTGAATTCACAGTTCTAGTTGCTGCTAATTCTCCTAATTTACTCACGTCAATGGCAGTAAAACTTCCAGAGTCAGCAGGTTTAATTTACAGATCTTAATAAAGGAAGGTAGGCTTAGATTTTTTGAAACCAGACAGAGAATGTTACTGCAACTTCTCGAAAATCCAAGTTGACAGGATATCTTACAGTAGATATAATTCTTACAAAAGCATGCAAATCCCAGATAGAAATATTTAATTGTAATTAAAATACCATAGCTTCAAAATATGGTACACCTTTACACTTTATTGAACGATAACTGATAACACTATAAAATCATTAAATAAGCTATATAAAAAAGTTAAGTAAAGCCAAATGTGTAAAATGTGAAACATAACTTAAAACATGTGTCATATCATTATGATAGGTAACATAAAAGACAATACCATGACATTTAAAATGCAACACAAGCACATATACCACTTCCTAAAAATGGGTGACTATATTTCAATTTCAAACGAAAGATGGAAAGTTTCTGAAATCCTACCTGCTTTAACCTTTTTTTAAGATTTATTTTGCATACAGGAACTGGGGTACAGACCAGAGATGCAAGGGTGAAAGGATTCACCAGAAACAGAGTAGGGAACAGAATAGGCAGATTGACTGAAATGCACCATTGAGGAGAGCAGCAGGTAGGTCAGAAGAGGTCTGCTATACCATGTGGGTCACCTCCCTAGCCAGGATTTGAATTCATGCTGTTGTGGCTGTGGATAGCTTCTTAAGAAGTGCTGTGCTTTGTGACCCATTGCACAAGCAGGGAGGGCCCTAATCCTTTCCTTTTATAACTGAGACAGCAAAATAAAAATTAATGTAGTGACTTTAGATTAGTAAAGGAAAAATCACAAGTTCATAGTATTCTTCAGGAGAGTCCTAACACTGGTATAAAGGATAAGAATAGATATAAAGCACAGAGATTAAGTTGATTTACTCCTTCATCTGTTAAGATAAAAATTTTCTGTCATATGAATGAAATGACTACCTGGCAGGCTCTATGAAACAAACCACATATTTTATAATAAAGAGGAACACAGAATTGTTTACTATGTACTCTGCAGCTTTCCACTTACAGCACTTAGAACTTCATCTCTGTGGCCTTCCACACCTCCAAATATTGCCACCAATGTGTCCGTTTGGATATTCCATAAACGTAAAGCATGATCTAGTATAGGAAAAAAAAATTAAGATGAACAGTCATAGGATTTTCAAGACCTTTTTAAATAAATAAAACTTTAAAAGCTACTTTACATAATTATGTAACATGTAGATTTACTAGAGATCAAGGTCAAATTTTCAAGATAAAATATTCATGTTTGTTTTTAAAGATTTATTTATTTATGCATACAGAACTGGGGTCCAGGCCAGAGGTGCAGGGCTGGTGAGAGGATTCACTAGACACAGAGTGGGGAACAGAACAAGCAGATGACGAAGTATACTTCTGATGGGAGCAGTGGCAGGTCAGGAGAGGTCTGCTGCGCCATATGGGTCTCCTCGGGGGCGGGGATCAAACCCAAGCTGAGGTCAGGCTTTAGCTTTTTAATGCTGTGCTTTAACCCACTGCACCACCAGGGAGATGATTTTTTTAAAAAAAAGTTTTATTAATTTATGCATACAAGAACTGAGGTATAGGCTAAAGGTGCAAGGGATGAGCATACTCACCAGAGACAAAGTGGGAAGCAGACCTGGCAGACTGACTGAAATACATTGCTGAAGGGAGCAGCAGGTGAGACAGAAGCTCCCTGGCTGGGAATCAAACTCATGTAGCAGTTGTTGAGGACAGCTTGATAGCACTGTGTCTTTAACCACTGCATCACCAGGCCCTATTTTTACTTTTACATTTAATGTTTTATTTACTTACTTTCATACATTTTTTAAAAAAAATTTGGCATGGTATTTGATTTCTATACACCAAATGTGATTCCCGTAGTTCTCGCACCACTATCGATTTAGTGGTCCTTTTCCCAATGCTTGGCTTAGGGATGCTAATGTAAACACAAGATTTTTCTACTGAAACTACTGTAAATTCTTTTTAAAATTGGATTTCTTCTTTATGTGTTTGTCCCTTAAGAAATCAACATTTCTAAATTAAAAGGACCAAGAGAAGCATTTCTTGTCTTACCTTTACTTACTGACAGGAGAAGATTGGGATCTCTTGGGTGGAATTTCAGCTCATTGATAGCATTTCCATGGCCAACATAGTGCTACAATTAAATTTCAAACATTTCAGGTTTCACATCTAAAAATCAATAAATTCTTTTTCATTAATCTTAGTTTCACTTAAAATGGTATTTCTCAAATTTGATTGCATATTAAAACTACCAAACAAACACAAAGAAAAAAAAAGCTCAAATCACATTTATAGATGTCCTGGTTTGATAAGATTAGTGGAAGCCCAGCTCCTTTAAAGATCCTTAGATAATTTCAATATGTCCCAAGGATTAAAAACTACTAACTTTAAATGATTTATAAAAGTTCTCCTAATATCGTCTTTCAACTATTTCACCATATTGGCTTATTACACGGTACTTTTGACTTGGGTTAGAAAATAAATTCAGTATTTTGTTAATGGTCATTTAGAACTTCTTAGAATAAGGAGCGAGGAAAATAATTTAAAAAGAAAACCTTGCAATTTTTCCCAGTTATTCTTTAATATGTATTACCCAAATGTGACAGGCATCAAAAAACTTTTCTAATTGAAACAATAATCAAAGTACAAATCAAATGAAAAATTTTACAGTTACTGGCTCCACCAGTTTAAAATCCAACAAAAAAAATTTTTAGATAGGCATTTAAAAAAAAAAGCTGGGCTATAATTTCATGTGGCAACCTACCTTTATGCACTGCATTGTTATGGGATTAATAATCCTAATTATGCCTCTAGATCCAGCCACTGCCAGTAGAGGATGGCTTGTATTGCTATCATACGTCCATGCACAAGTATAAAAATTTTCATCAGCCTAAAAAATGTCAGTTAAGGAACATAATAGTTTTTGAAAAGTAAGCACACCAATGATTATAACAGTACATGGAAATCCACTGTGCATTGATACTACCAGATTTAACATCTAAAACTTGTATCAAATAAACACAACCAAGCCTTCACCTCAATTTTGATTACTTAGCTGTTTATCTACTAAATGCTGTTGTGGCAGCTATAAGACAATAAATTGAATGGCCATTGCATACCAATAAAACTTTTCTTATTAAAACAAGGGTCAGGTCCAAGAATTTGCTGACTTTTGCTATCTCTCAATACTTATGATTGTATGTCTCATGATCAAGGTTAGTAATTACTCAATTTTGCACTGTTTCCTAAGTGAGACATCTCAATATGGCAACAGATGATGTATTTCTCTATTATCTAGGGGAGAATGAATGTGTTGGGAAACCCCTTAGAGGCATGAGGTGCAGAGATAGGGAGAATGTCGGGGTTTGTGATTACAAGACTGGTTAACATGGGCTGGAAAACTGACCCGTGTCCAAACCACGGTGTCCTTTTCCATGTCAGCAGAGCTAAGCCTGAATCTTGCCAGTGAATGTGAGACTGGACAAGGATAAATACTAAGAGAATGAGTAATTCATTGTCTAGTAACTAACAAGGGGGTGGGAAGTGTGGGAGGTTTATATCAATAAAAATGAGTTCCCCCTGGCACTAGGGATGATTGAGCTCAGAATGAGAAGCCATGTGTCCTGCTTCTTTTAAATTCTATTTTGTGTCTGTCAGTTCTTTATTTCCAAGTTTTTCCGGATCCCTTTCCTCAACCCTGTTCACCAGAGCTGGTCTCTGGCAGAATGTACTTCTCTTTTCGTATTTGTTAAGTTTTACAAATGGGTTTGGAATAAACACCTTCAAGCTTGAACTGACACTATACCTTTTTAAATCTTTTTCTTTATGCACCCACATATTGCAATAGTTTATTTTCTAAACTACATGGTTTTTTTTTTTTTGGCTATAGGCTGTGATCAAATACTTGGCATGACTGCCAGTTACAGGTTCTGATTAAACCAAATTCAGCAAAATACTATTCTAAAATGACACTATTCTTTAAGTCAAAGAAATGGCAGCTTTTAGTTACTCTCTGCCTATTAAACCTTAAGCCACTTAAACCATCCTCTTACATCCACCCTACACGGATTCCTAGGGATCAGGAAAATGACTTAAAATAGTTAAAATAGTTATGAGAAATCTCTTGGGTGATAGTGATAGTTACAGAAGAGGATATGAATAAAAACCATTATAACTTTAACAAATTCATCAACTTAGAAAAGGTTTAGTGTAGTTATTTAAAATCAATTTCTTTAGCCGACGATTTTAAAACCCCAAGAAAGGATACGTCAGCATCCACATAAGATTGCAACAACCGGATTTCTCCTTGTGAGTGACATTCATATAAGGTAACCTAAAGAAAACAAAAATATAATAAATTTTATTTTAAAAAGAAACAGTGTCTTCAGCTTTTAAACTTACTTTTGTCACAGATACGCATTAAAAATACTACAGAAACTGGGCCCTCCTTGGTGGTGCAATGGGTTAAAACACAGCACTATGAAGCTATCCACAGCCACTGCAGCACAAGTTTGATTCCTGATCAGAGAGGTGATCCACATGGGCTAGCAGACTTCTCCTGACCTGCCTGCTGCTCCCCTTAGCAATGTGTTTCAGAACATTCTGCTCCCTACTCTGTCTCTGGTGAATCCTGTCACATGCCACACCTCTGGCGCCTATACCCCAGTTCTGTTTGCATAAATAAATAAATCTTAAAAAAAAAAAAAAAAAAAACAACTACAGAAACTATTGCCTCAAAAGATCCTTTAAAATTAAGGAAGTCATTATACTGGATTAGAAAGATGTGGTACATATATACAATGGAATATTGCTCAGCAACCAAAAAAGAGAAACACATGTCTTTTGCAGCAACTTGGATGGAGCTGGAAAAGATCATGCTTAGTGAGATAAGCCAGAAAGAGAAAGAAAAATACCGGATGGTGTCACTCATAGCAGGAGTATAATGGACCAGGCGAGAAAATAACAAAAATAATGAACAACCATATACCAGAGACAGAGACATTTTGTGGGGGTGGAGTGGGGAATGGGATCAAAAACGGGGGGCGGGGGGGACGCACGGGACTATGGTGGTGGCACAGGGGTGATTTGGTGATGGGAAACCCGCGGGGATTACAATCGAGATGGAAAAAAAATGTGCAAAATGATGTAAAAATAAACTTTGTAATAAAAAAAATTAAGGAAGTCATTATAAAGTTTAATGCATTATATAATTTTTAAGGTATGTTAAACATTATAATAACAATGTTTTCTATCTTCCAGTCTTATATCTATATTGCACCAGTGCTTCTAAATGATTAAAACTGAGTATCTTAAAGTACAATACTTAATAAGGCATAAATACTTCCTAAAGTTGTGCTTTATCACCTTTCAATCAAGTTCTTAAAGTCTTAGAGAAGGGGCCTGACAAGATGGCAGCAGAGTAAAGAGCTGAGCTTATCCCCTCCATATCTCAAATAAAAGCCCAAACCATCTCAAGGATAACCACATCCTGAATGGATGACCACAGCACACACTGAAGAAAGGGGAAGGAAAAGCTTTAAGTGACCAGTGTTTACAGTGAGGCTGGGACAGTACAACTCCCAAGAGACAGTACAACCCACAAGAGGGAGAAACAGCTGCAATGTAGAACCTCCTACTGACTCAGGAGCACAAGAAACATCAAGATCATTAGTGACCTGGCACTACACAGAGGGTGTACTGTTGGGAGAGCTACAGGCTCTAGGTACAGAGTGAGGATTACTGTTCTGAGCTTGAGACTCTCCATAAAGAACAGCCCAGGGCCTGAAACAGTAGAAAGAAACAAGTTGGATTACTTGTGTCTCCTCAGTTAAGAGGCTACTACTAAAGCCAAGCCTGGGACATTCAAAACATCTACTACCTCACACTTCAGGGCTAACCCAAGAAGTCACAAGAATATTTGCATAAGCCAGGATTTAAGCACTTGTTAACAGAAGAAAACACTCCAGGATAAGGCTCTGAACTGAAAAAGGAAAGAAAGTAACTTTTAGTCTATTGCTCCTATCAACAAGTACAAAGACAACAGTCTGAAAGTCTTATCTCCACTATAATCCATAAAGAGTAAAAATGAACAGAAGAACACAGCAGGCCTCCCTGGTGGTATAAGGAGTTAAGCAGCAGCACTATAAAGCTATACAGCCACTACAGCACAAGTTCGATCCCAGGCCAGGGAGCTACCCACATGGCATATAAGCCCTCTGCTCCCTATTATCAGCCATGCTCCCCCAGCAGTGTATTTCTGTTTCTCTGATCTGCTCCCCACTGTCTCTGGTGAATCCTCTCATCCTTCCATCTCTGCCTGCACCCCAGTTCTTATATGCATAAATAAATAAATCTTTGGGGAAAATAACACAAAACACAGCACAAAAGTAGGCATTTCAATGCAGTACAATTATAAAATGTAACTAGAGAGGGCATGAAGCTCACAGTTGTAACAGCATTTATTTTTTCAAACAGAAAAAATAAAACAGCAAGACCAAAATATGGTACAGCCACAGTTAGATGTAAAGGAGTTAAGAAATACTATAACTGATTAAAAAAAAAAAAAATGAGGGGCTTTAACAAGCAGACTAACACAAGCAAACAAAATGAGCTCAAAAGCACAATGTGAACACACAAACAGGACATCATAGGAAAAAAAATAATAAAGAGTCCTTTGAAATAACCTAAAGAGAAATAACATAGGCATCATGTAGTCCAGTAGCAGAAGAAAAAAAAAAAGCACAAAAAATTTATTTCTGGGGCCCTCCCTGGTGATGCAACTGGTCAAAGCACAGCACTATAAAGCTTAAGCCACTTCCTCTTGAGTTCCTCCTGCCCCAGTGGAGATCCACATGGCGCAACCTCTCCTGACCCGCCGGCTGCTCCCCTCTCTGTCTCTGGTGAATCCTCTCACCCTCTGCATCTCTGGCCTGTACCCCAGTTCTACATGAATAAATAAATAAATCTTAAAAAAAAAAATTCAAGACAGAAGGAAGATTAAGGAACTTAACTGAAAAGCAAAAACTAAAAGAATTTATCAAAACCTAGTTACACATGAAAGAAGTCTTATAGTGGTTATTATAAAGCAAAACAACATACCCAAACCCAAACATTCAAATGGTGGAGAGTAACAAGGTCCACCAGAACAAATTGGATACCAGGTCATCTAAAAAAAATCACACAATTAGCCCACCTAATTCTAACCTCAGCAGAACCTTCAAGCAGAAATAGCACAGCAGATACATAGAAATGAAATCTAAACAGAACATTTAAGACCTCAAAAATTAAAAACATAAGACAAATCAATAAAAAAGAAAAGGATAATGAGTACCTGTATCTCAATGATAACCTCAAGTATACATACTTGACATCTGATAAAAAGTTCAACATCCATTTATGATGAA
>NW_004567116.1:48694476-48695006 GCF_000260355.1 Condylura cristata | reverse complement strand
AGATTGACTGAAATGCACCATTGAGGAGAGCAGCAGGTCGGTCAGGAGAGGTCTGCTGTGCCATGTGGGTCACCTCTGGGGCCAGGGATCAAACTTGCACTGAAGGGGCTGCTGCTAGCTTAGACTGCTGTGTCCTAACCCACTGCACCATCAGGGAGGGTTGAAACACTCTTAATGATGAAAAACTGAAAGCTTTCCCTTTAAGATCTGGATAAGACAAGGATGTCCACTTTCATCATAGCTTTTCCATAAATACTAGAAGTCCTCACTAGAGCAAGTAGGCAAGAGAAAGACAAACAAGAAATTCAAATAGGAAAAGATGAGTAAAACTTTCAGTATTTGTGGAAGATATGTTAACATATATAAAGACTGCTAAACAATCCACAGAAAAATTAAAACAATAAAAAAGTTTTTTTTTTTTTTTTTGCAAAGTAGGTCATAAATTCAAAGAAAAATCAGTAGCCTTCCTATATGGAAGCCATCAGTATGGAGAGGAAGAAATCAAGAAAACCATCCCACTTACAATTATA
>NW_004567116.1:48676746-48694376 GCF_000260355.1 Condylura cristata | reverse complement strand
AAAAAAAAATAGAGGAATACACAAACGAATGGAAAGACATCCTTCTGCTCATGGACTGGAAGAAATTAACATTATCAAAATGGCCATTCTATCAAAAGCAATTTATATATTCAGTTCAATAAAAATCTCAATGTCACTTTTCAAAGAAATGGAACATTTCATGAATGTTGAACTTCACATGGAATCAAAAAAACTTCAAATAGAAAAACATAGAGGTACTGATCTCCCAAGCTATAATAAAAAGCCACAATAATAAAAACATCATGGTACTGGAACAAAAACAGGCAGGCCAATGTAATTTAACCCAAAGTCCAGAAATAAAGTCAACATAAATGGATAACTAATCTGGGACAAAGGAGCAAAGAACATAAACTGGAACACAGAAAGTCTCTTCAAAAAATAGTGCTGGAAAATTGGACCACCACATGCGAAAGAATGAAACTAGACTACTACCTCTCACCATGCACAAAAAAACAACTCAAAATGGATAAAAGGCTTACATGTAAGACCTGACACCATAAAATACATAGAAGAAAGCATAAGCAAAAGACTTTCTAATACATCTCAGAAACATCATTGAAAATTCATCTCCATAAGTAAAGAAAATGAAGATAAACAGCTCAGACTACATAAAAGTAAAATAAATGAATAAAAAATAAAATCAATGAATGTAAAAGTTGGCTTTTTCTGAAGATAAAAAAAGATAAAACTACTAGCTAGGTAAATAAAGAAGAGAGAAAAAATTAATAAAAAAGAATTGTAGGCCCTCCCTGGTGGCTCAGCGGGTTAAAGCACAGCACTGAGAATCTAAAGCCGCTTCAGCATGAGTTTGATTCCCACCTGCCCCGGAGGTGACCACATGGTGTGGCAGACCTCTCCTGACCTGCCTGCTGCTCCCCTCAGCAGTGTACTTTGTCAATCTGCCTGTTCTGTTCCCCACTGTCTCTGGTGAAGCCTCTCACCGCCCCTGAGCCTCTGGCCTGTATCCCAGTTCTGTATGCACAAATAAATAAATCTTAAAAAAAAAAAAAAATTGCAAATAACAGAGGATAAATTACCATGGATAATACAGAAAAACAAAGGATAAGAGGTTATTATGAGCTATTATATACCAAATAAATTCAACAATTTTAAAGAAACAAATTTCTGGATTAATATAATCTACCAAAACCAATCCAGGAGGAAAATGCACGATCTAAATAAAATGATCAGAAGCATAGAATTGAAGCAACAACAACAAAAAAATCTCCCTACCCCAAAATAACAGAGCAGATGACTTTACAAATGAATTTTATGCATTTTTTGAGAAGAACGAATGCCTATCTTGCTCAAAACATTTTTAAAATACAAGAGGGAGGCCCTCCCTGGTGGCGCAGTGGGTTAAAGCACAACACTAAGAAGCTAAAGCCACTTCAGCATGAGTTCGATCCCACCTGTCCCAGAGGTGATCCATATAGCTCAACAGACCTCTCCTGACCTGCCAGCTGCTCCCCTCAGCAGTGTACTTTGTTGATCTGCCTGTCCTGCTCCCCACTCTGTCTCTGCCCCCTGCAGCTCTGGCCTGTACCCCAGCTGCAAATAAATAAAATCTTAAAAAAAAAAAAAAAATACAAGAGGAAGTACTCACTAATACATTTTTCAACGACAACACAGCTCCATACCAAAACCAAAGATAGCAAAAGAAAATTACAGATCATCAAGTCTGATGAACATCAATGCAAAAATCTTCAACAAGATGATTAGCAAATCAAGTTCAACAAAGTATCTGAAGGATTATATGCCATGACCAAGTGGGATTTATCCCAGGGATGCAATAATGGTCTAATATACCTAAATTGAAGTAAAACATCATTGTTTTAATACAACAAAGATAAAGGTCATGGGAATATCAAGGTGCAGAGAAAGCCACTGATAATATTCAGCACCCCCTTATGACTAAAACTCGTTAACACAGTAATAAAAGGAACCTACCTCAACACAATAAAAGCCACATAACAGAAACTATCAACCAATATAATACTGTAAAACTGAAAGCTTTCTCCTTAAGATCAAGAACAAGGTGATATTCACTGCCATCACTTCTGCTTAACTCAGTGTTAAAGGTTTTGGAGTCTGAGAAGTGAAACTATCACTAACTGAGACATTGACATATGGAGGTGTAAGGACATTCCATGTTCATAGATAGGGGAAATCAGCAAAATCAAAACCACTATTCCACCTAAAACCTAAGTCTTCATTAAAATGCTAATTTTTCAAAGAAACAGAATACTGAAACTTAAAGAAAAGTACAAACGGTTTTGAATTGCAAAGATAATTCTGAGAAAAAGAAATGGAGGTATCATGTTACCAAATTTCAAACTGTAATAAAAAAACAACAGTACTGAAAACAATACAGTATTGACACAAAAATGGATACAGATAGTGGAAAAGATCTGAAAGCCAGAAATAAACCCACATATAGGTCAATATATAATCTCTGATAACAGCAGTTATGGAGAAAGGACAATCTCTTTAATGAAGGTGCTGAGAAAATTGGAAAGCCACTTACAAAATAATGAAGTTGGATCACTTCCTAACTCCAAACACAAAAATCAATTCCAAATGTATTAACAACAATAAAATACATTAAAGAAAACATTGGTGTTATCTTGCATGACATCAAATATTTTTTGGTGGCTCAACCACTATGCAAGGGAAATAAAAATAAACAGTTGGAATTAACTCAAGTTAAAAGTACTTACACAGCAAAAGAAAATATGAAAAGATTAAAAAGATACTTCAGGTCCTTCCTGGTGGCAAGGGGTTAAAAGCAAAGGTGATGAAGCTTTCAATAGCCACTGTAGCACAGTCCAACCCCCAGGCAGGGAGGTGACCCACATGATACAGCAGACCTCTCCTGTCTCACCTGCTGCTCCCTCTAGCAGTGTATTTCAGTAGATCTACCTGTTCTGCTCCCCACTCTGTCTCTGGTGAATCCTCTCACCTCCCACACCTCAGGCCCACACCCAGTTCTTGTATACATACATAAATCTTTTTATTTATTTATTTATTATTACAAAAGTTTATTTTTACATCATTTTGTACATTTTTCCCCCATCTCAATTGTAATCCCCGCGGGTTTCCCATCACCAAGTCACCCGTGCATCCTCTCCCCCATTTTTGATCCCATTCCCCACTCCACCCCCGCAAAATATCTCTGGTATATGGTTTGTTCATTATTTTTGTTATTTTCTCGCCTGGTCCATTATACTCCTGCTATAAGTGAAACCATCCGGTATTTTTCTTTCGCTTTCTGGCTTATCTCACTAAGCATGATCTTTTCCAGCTCTATCCAAGTTGCTGAAAAGACATGTGTTTCTGTTTTTTGGTTGCTGAGTAATATTCCATTGTATATATGTACCACATCTTTAAAATCTTTTTTTTTTTTTAAGGAGGGACTGTACTGAAGATAACAGCCATGCAATGTTTACTTGATAAGAGGCTAATATCCAAGAAATATAAAATTCACAATTTAACAATAAAAACAAACACCCTAATTAACAGGCAGCAGATATGAAGAAACAATTCACCAAAGAAAATGTAATAATAATAAACAATGCTCATTGCTGTTTCCAATGAGAGCGATGTAGTTAAAACCATGACATACTATCACAACTGGTGAGACTGACATAGTACTAGAAAACCACCAGGTGCCAGCAAGGATAGAGAAAAAGAGGAACCCTATTATTCTCCTGGTAGGCGTATAATACGGTAGTTCCACCATGGAACACAATCTGGATTTACCTTAAAAAATTAAAAACTGAAGAAATGTACAACCAAGCAACCCCACTGGCGCATCTATCCAAATATGAAACCATCAACACAAAAAGCCACACGTTCCACAATGTTGACAGCAGCATTATATACAATAGCTAAGACATAGAAGCCAACTGAATTTCCATCAGTAGAGGACTGGATTTGGATTAAGACGAGGTGGTGTATCTGTACTCTGTAGTATTCATCATAAGAAAGGATGAAATACCATTTTCAACACAATGGAGGAAGTTTGAGAAAATTACTAGCAGTAAAGCAAGTCAGAATGATAAAAACAAATACCGGACATTTACACAGCAGACAACTCAATAAAGGTAAAATATTTAGAAAAATTGGTCAAATTAATAAACACTATAAAGGCTCTCAGGTTAAAAAGGGAAGGGGTTAAGGAAAGGAACAGAGGATATAAAGGATGGTGGCAGGGGAAAAAAACAGTAAAAAAAGGAAGTTTCTTTTCCAATGATACTACATGACTCTAAATAAAGCAAAGATTATGGAAAAAATAAATACATGATCTAACTTGGGAGAGAAAAGAAAGCAGAGGAAAAGAAAAAAATCTTAGGGTAGGCATAGGGCATTTATGTTTTAATTACAAAGACCATATATTTTGTCTACTAATGACTATCTCATGGGCCTTTATTTGCCATATAATCTAATCTAGCATTCTGTAATTCTAAATGTAAATTTCTGTCCAGCTTTTTTACACCTATAGTTATGTTAGCATTGCCTATAAGTACAGAAGAACTGAGTTTCTGAATCATCTACCATTACATATTAATAAAATCTCATCTATATTGATATTTTTGAAAAATATTCTTTATACGACTGCTAACTAGGTTATATTCCAAGAGATATTTCCTTTTTTTCCCTTATTTTTAAAAAAAAGTCCAAACTTTGGGGCAAAGTACAAAGCAGAAATAGAAACCTGTTTCATGAGCAACTGGGAGAAAAATATGAAATAAAATGTAATTTCAGTCATTAATACTAGTTTTGATCTGACGATTCCTAAAAAGCTTTCCTTTTATATCAGAAAATACTGTCAAGAGATAAATAAACTTTACTTCAAAATACATTTCAATATTTATAAAATACCAGTCTGATAATAGCCAATAGCTAACGAGAGCCCTCAGTACTTACTCTGTTGCTTCCTACAGTTGCAAACACTAGTGGGTCTCCTTCTTTACTGTGCCAGTTAAACTGAACTCCAAACAAAGGTTGGTTATGATCTTCCTGTAAGATAAGCATGAAATTTAAAACAAATTAATACATTTTAGAAATAAAAATTGGTTAATGGACCATCCTCCTAGTGGCTTTTTCCCAAAGTGCAAGCTGCTCTTTTGTATACGAAAAGTTGACCCGACACTAAAGACATCTACTCTAGTTCTGACATTTTCAAATAGTGACATGGCTGTTTTTTTAATAACTGACTTAACTGAAATCAGGTTAGGGAATTAGTACCCATCGATGAAAATACTTTGATATTTGTCTTTTACCACCTTAACACCAACCATAGACTTCTGAATCAAAATAAACCAGGAAGTTATATTTTCCTGATTTAGGAAACAAATTACCTAAGCATTAATAAAGCTAGGCTTGCACTCACTAAATTTTTTTTTTTTTAAAGATTTCTTTATGCTTACAGAACAGGGATATAGGCCAGAGGTGCAGGGGGTGAGAGTATTCACCAGAGACAGAGTGGGAAGCAGAACAGGCAATCTAGTAAAATACACTGCTGTGTAATAGTGGCTTTGGAGAGCTTCCTAATGCGTAATGCAGTGTTTTAACCCATTGGCCACCAGAGAGGACCACACTCACTAAATTTTATTAGGTTCAAATTTCCCTTGGTAAAGTGAAGCACTTCAGAACTCCACTCAAATTACTGTTTTATATTAGTTTTATAAAGACAAGTGTAAGTTAACCCTAAATTTGAGTTCTAAACGTGAAACATCCAAAGAAATTTTATACAAACAAGACTACTTAGATAGTGAGGCAAATAGGAGTGAACAGAGCATAACTTGACAGTTACCAGAAATTGTAAAGAGGTATACAAAACTACTCACTGTTGTTCAAGAAGCTATTTTTTAGCATTAGGATTTCACTAGCAATCTCTTGGTATTCAATAGTAGCTTTCATAGTTAGCTGAACACACTGTTTTCGTTTTTAAGGTACAACAACTTTTATTTTTATCCTTTGAAAAGTCACATCTTGACCCCAGTGTGCAATGGGTTGGGGAACAGCACTATGAGGCTGTTCAGTCACTGCAGCATGAATCAATCCCTGGCCAGTGGGTGACCCACATGGCCCAGTTAATGCTCTCAACCCCCTGTATCTCTGGCCTGTATCCCAGTTCTTGTATGAGTAAGTAAATAAATCTTTTTTATTTATGCATACAGAACTGGGGTATAGGCCAGAGGTGTAGGAAGGTGAGAGGATTCACCAGAGACAGAGTGGGGAGCAGAACAGGCAGAACTGGCTAAAAACACTGCTGAGAGGAGCAGCAGGCAGGTCAGGAGAGGTCTGCCACGCCATGTGTATCACCTCCAGGTCGAGAATCAAACTCATGCTGCAGTGGCTTTGGCTTCTTAGTGCTGTGCTTTTACCTGCTGCACCATCAGGGAGGGCCATAAGTAAATAAATCTTTAAAAAAATTGACACCTTTAGGTTTTTGAAAAATTTAAGCAACAGTTAAAAACACCCTTGGACATGCTACCTAAAAATAGGTTTAATATAATTAAATAGACACAAAGTGGTGTTATTTTGCTGTTTTTTTTTTAAATATTCTAAGATATTTCCCTTTTTTAAGACAGTCAGTAATGAATACTGCTCTACCAAAGGAAAATAATTTCCATAGAGGTATAGCTTCTTCAGCTTTCTGAAGACTACTTAAATTTTTTTACATCTGTTGTAATGTATGCTGGTTCAAAGTTAACAGTTTTTAGAAACAGGTACCAGAAAGTGGGTTATGTTTATAGGTTATTTCAAATTATGAAGAGTAGTATTTCCCAAAGTCTTTTTACTAGTAAAAGCATTTAAAAAATTATAAACAGCCTACTTTACTATTACCCATTTTAAATCAAAACAAAATAACCAGATGTGGAATGGACACAAATCACTTTGTAATCTGCACTACAATAAAAACATAAAAGTACTATAATTTTAAAATATTTAAAACTTGACTAATGTCTTAACCATAACGTTACTACTGAGAAATAATTCTGAAGGTTATTAATAGTCACATGTACCTTTAGACTATTTACACATTTGAAGGAGTATTTGCATTTCTTTGACTTCCATTTTCCCTTCCCCCAACTCTTCCTTCCAGGTGCGTTTGGCGTATTTGTAGGTGTATCAGGGCGTTCAGTGTTGGTACCACTTTCGATACTGACAGCATCATCCTATAAACAGTAAATTAGGAAAAATTATATCAAACAGCAATATATTTAGAAGCAAATTATTTATTCTTAGTAGCTGCTGAATGAACTAAATGAACTTATTAATAATTTTTACAAGAAACAGAAAAAGGTACTTCTGCTCCAAGTAGGGATAAAAAGTGAACCTGCTAGCAGTAGAATTTGCTATACAAGTGAATTGCCCCTCTGCCACATTGATTCATAAACCTTCCCAAATGGTACAGCTGGATCAATATGGATTGCTTAGAGAGCCTATCTGGTCTCCTACTAGTTTGGTTTGCTGGGTTTCAAACCCAAAGCTCTGGTTCCTAAATAAAATTAAATCTGAAGATTTGAACACAAATCTTCGTAATTTCTTTAACTGCTGCTCAATTTGGAGCATAGGGGTGGGTAACTTTGAGGCTGGAGTGTTAGTGCTCCCTACTCTAAATTCAACTTTTGAAAACCCTGTTATTTTCTTCAAATTCTACTGTTTTTTTAACACTGAAGTCACTTAGAATTTTTTTAAGTCTTATATCTTTTGTGCTACTTGCAAGTAAAATTTGCCTCATAGCTCTAGAGTAAAAATGATACTTATATTAGCTCTTCAGTAACTCTCTAGTTAAAAGTAAATCTCCTAAATGTAGGGCAGAATACCTTGAAAATTTACTGAATTTATACTCTCTCTAGTCCACAAGATATTATTAGTGGCCCTCAATCCTCAAAAGAGGGTTTTACAACCTTCTTTCATTACATAGTCCTATAAATTCTTCAGGAAAAAGAGATCTATTTTAAACCTATCACTTTAGAGTAATAATTCCTCAATTCATTACAGAGGAAGTCTATTTCCATGTAATACCTATTAACTTAGAACATAGTCTAAGAACCACTGCCTCAGTAATTTACTTCTAAATTACTACTTTTAAATTTGTAACAGGGTGGTCCCCAGGAAAAGGGGAAGTTCCAGGTTCCTTGCCCTACCCAGAATGAAGGTGGAGCTGAGGGGAAGAGAAAGGGGAGAGGAGTGGAGAGAAGGAGTCTGAAGAATGAAGCAGGATGGAGCCAGAAGGTGACCCAAGGGAGCCACATGGAGCAGAGACATGTGAAGAAACCATGCTTGTTTCTTGGCCCTGACTGATTGAAACAGATGCGGGGTGAGAGTCGCATGGGGAGGTTAACTATGGCAGCGTTTATCTTGATTTTTATTTTGTTCTTTTTCTCCCAGACTTGTCTGGACATATCTGACCCCTTTCTATGGGTCCTGGCCAGAAGGTGCTTTAGGCTTGTGGCGGGCTTTCAGGTCTTGCTTTGGGCCAGTCCCTTTTGGTTGGACTTTTCCCACGAGGGGATGGGTAACTTTGGGTGTTTGACTTAGAAACTATATTCTTTGTCTTTTCTGTATTGCACACCCTTTATATTTAAAGTTCCTTTCCTTATTAAAGCTCTTATGCCTTGTCTTGATGTGGTGGATGGCAGAACCTATTTAGAACAGGCAGGTTTAGGGGTTCAATGGTGCCTCTCTCCCTGTCCTGTAACAAAACTAGTTTTGTATTACTGAAGGTTAAAAATTAATTGGAATGTCAAAACCTATATTAAAAGTCCATATTAAGTGACTTAAAAACAATGTTGTGCAACATTTCTTGAGCGTGGTTTTCAAACCCTCAGAAGGTTCCTACCAAAATGAAGTGCTTAAAAAAAAAATCACAAATATATATTCTGAAAAATACTTATTAAAATTATATAAGGAATGAGTGGATAGTTGGCACAGAGGTGCTCAAATATATGAAAAGTAATTTAATGTAAATATTATCAGTCCAGTGTTTGGTTGAAATCACCTTTTCTATTTCTCCTTGTATTTAGATAAAATCTAGTGCAGAAACTATTTTTTATTTGCTCTTTTCCCAAACTCCATCAAACCACTTAGTTATACCCCATATCTGCAAATTTTGAAAACAATTTTGTTTCTATGGAAAACCATACACTATGTATAACCCTTTTCACTACCTTTCAGCGCTCTTAAAATTTTTAAAGATGTCTTTCCAACGAAAAAAGGTTTGTCTCCATTTACAATTTCACCTCTCCTTTCATTTATATAATGTGTACTGTTTGACAAAATTTTAACACTTATTTACTTAACCTTTTTCTGAAAAGTATCTTGTAAGTACAGAAATAAAACAAAACTTTTAGACATATTCCAGCTCCTTTACATTTTTGCTAAAAAGTCAACTAAGTAAGCCATGTATTGAGAATGTTAGGATACACTGCATATTTTTATCTACTCTTGTCCAAAAGGGAATCAAAAAGAGATCAAATGAAACTGTCACATAGTCAAAATGTTTTCATTTAATCTATAAATTAAATTAAAACCTTGCTGATTAATATTGTATACAGGGCGATTCCACCTATGCAACATAGAAGATACTGTGCCCAAGACGCGACTTCCATCTTCGCGTGCCAAACAAGGATACAGACAGGGGTTGTAATTTTCCTTTTCTTTTTGCTAGAGGGTTTACTTAAGCAAAAGTCTTTGGATTCAGTCAGCTAATCTTACTACCAGAGTAAAGTCTTACTACCAGAGTAAAGAGTACCTGGGGTACTCTTCCCGAAACTACTGTGCGGGACCTTAAAAAGGTGGGGATAAGTAGTCAATAAATTTAAGCATGCCCTTTCAATTATGTGATTCACTTTAACAGTAGTCATTGCTCAAGATACCTTAACTTAGCTTAAAAAAAGGAAAACGGGACCAAAATGGAGTTTATGCTAAACCCCATCAAAGTTTAATAACTAATTTAATTGTAGTTTCAGCCTCTCCCAAATGTGAAAATTTAAAGGAATCAAGGAGGAATTTCCTGTCAGCACTAGAGTGCATTGATAAGACCCCCTGCCTTCCCTTAAGGGAAGGTGGCTTTCTTTCTTTTCTTGTCCCACCCTCTATTAAAACCATCCATTTTGTACAACTCCGCGGGGCACCTCTCTATTTGCAGCAGTGAGATGCTGCTAGATTCATTAAAATGTCAATTAGATCTCTAGATTTACCCAGGTTTTTTTTTTTTTTTTTAAACAATTCCAACTCAGAAGCAGCATTCTTTCCCACTTGCTTTTGGCCCTCATTATGCTATCCAGGCACAAAAGATGTAGTAAATCCCTACCCAAATGGAGAAACCAAAACAAAGACTTAATCCAACCACACTAAATACAATCCCTCCAGGGTCTGCAAAAAGAAAAAAAGTTTTCAATTATTTGGACCTTTGAAATTTTCCTTAGTCCCAATAGTTATTGACAGTATCTGTGCCCCTAACATAATCTTCCTAGAGAAATTTAAGGAAATGCAAAAACAGGGTTCCAAAGTCTGGAGTGAAGAAAACAAAAAAAAATGTTAGAACCCAATACATGCCAAGCTTGAGAAGCACAAGAGGAAAAAGAGATTTAAAGTACTTATTCAACATTCAAACTCTCCAGAAACTTCCAAGTTCAAATCCCACATACAATTCCCACAACATCTCTATCTACAAAACTTCTTTCACATTATAGTCACGACACTATGTCATATTTATGCTTTAGTGAGTGAGAGTGATGCAGAATTTTAGACTTGGGTGTGTAAAAATGTAAGTTACTCCTAAAACCAGCCAAACGGAGAACTTAACACCATTTCTCCGTAATACTTTAAATTAGATTTTAAACAGATAGATGCTACTGTCAATTATTATGAGAAGTGGGATCACGTTTGGGGGTAGTTGTTTTGAATGAATCGTCAAGTCATTTTTGCTAACCTTAGTGGATGTAAACTTAAAACTCAAAAAAGTATTTATCTCAATTCGGTTATCACTGAGGATTTACTTAAACAAATCTGGGTCAACTGTTGGAACGAGATGATTACAGAACTTAAAAAAATCTCTGATTCCAAAACTTCTTACACTTGCGAGGCCACGAGTCTACACTACAGACATTTATCAGTGCTTTTTATCACCGTTGCCTAAAATCTTCCAGGTCGTCCCTTTTATCTTAGTCAAAAGTTTCAAAAAGAATCACCACCGTCCGAGCTCTTTCCTTCCTCGAAGCCAATCGCTTTCCCTCTCTCTGGGGAAATTCTGCTCCACCTGAAAACCGCCTGTCAGGAACAACATCTACTGACAGGACAGGCGTTAACACAACCCCCCCTTTAAATGAGTCCTCCAAACTCCCTCACTCTTCCCACCCCGCACAATCCTAGGGTCTAAGAGTGGCGCACACAGTCACTAAGCTTCTTCAGCAGAGTTTCTAACACACTCTGGCCTCCCTTCCAACTTTCTCACAATCGCCTCTCGTGCCTTTTAAACTCGCGGACTCGGATTCGCACGCCTCCCCCGATCCCCCAAGGCCCGACCATTCAGCCTCCACAAAAAGGATTTCAATGCACCCCCTGCGTCCACCTCTCTTTCTAAACCACTCCGTCGCCGGCCCTCGGCCCAAGCTCAAAAATCCCCAGAGAACAGCCCGACTTTCTCCTAGCACGCCCGCGTTTTCCAGAGGTGGAGGGTGACACCTCTCCCTCCCCCACAGGCGCCCGCCAGCCCCCGCGCCGAGTTTCAAAAGAACTAAAAACTTCGCTCCAGAGTCCCTGTGGGACTGCTCCGGGCGGCACTCACATTCTCATCCCCGGAGAGGTCGGGGTTGCTGTTCTCGTCGCTGCTCAGCTTCTGCTTCTTGGCCGCAGGCATGTCTGTTCCCGCCGGCGCTGTCGACACTTCCCTCTCGGACATATTCCTCCGCCTCCCTCCAGGTTCCTGCCGCCTAGGGCGGGGCCTCCGCCACACCGCCGTCAAGCAAGCCCGGCCCGAGCTTGCCGCAAAGTTGCCGCTGCCGCCGCCACCGCCACCGCTCCCCCCACTGTCGCAAACCGCGCCCAGCCGCCGAGGCGGGCGAGCGTGCGACCCCGCCACACTGCTGAAAAAGGGGCGCGCGCGCGCGCCCTCCCGCGCGGCTGCCCGGCTCCTGCCCCTTCCCTACTCCCGTCTTGCCCCTTTCCCGCCGCCCTCCCGGCAGTTCGCACGGGGAGGTGTGATCCGTCGGCTTTCTAGGGCTGTACAGCGTTCGTCCCCCTTCCCCACCGCCGCCTCGAAGAGGGAGAGGCGGAACTCAAAGGGTTGCACCCTTAACCCCTTCCTCCTTCCAAAGACGTTTCAGCCGCAATTGGCCCAATCCTTCGATCCCCGACCCGCTGCGAGGTCTCGAAAGTCGGCGGAATGGACTAGACCACCAAAGTCCCAAGGGACGGGGAAAACGACGAGAAGTCACCTCCTGCTGGGGCGCTGCATGCCAGGCGTCCTTAATCTTGAGCTCGGAGGAGAACGTCCTCCCGTTGTTCACGGAACTTTTCACAACCTAGTTTCGGTTGAGAACGAATAGTCAGAAACTAGACTGCTTCTCACTCGCCTCCCCCATCTCGCAAGTGGAAGTTACCGTTCAGCGGTGCGCATGCGCCGAGAGCATTCTCGCGCTGGGTTCTCCGGGTCGGCCTGCCCCAAGCCCCACCCCTTCGAAATCTTGGTTGCTCAGCCAGGTGGTTTTCCACCGGGTTTCCGTAGCCCGGGATGGATTTCAAAGCGTTGCCTTCTATAGCTTCTGGACGCATCCTGAATTCTTGATGAAATTCTGATGTATGTTTATAGCGACGAGTGATAATCCTCACCCGGTCGGTGCCAATATTGGGTAAAGTTTAACTAAGAACATCCGAAGACTATATAATACGATTCTAGGCTGGAAGAAGTTACCAACCGAAGAGCTCTTTTTAACCGGTAAAAGCTTATCAAGGCCCTGAACAAGGCTGAGGCCTAAAAAATCAATGGTCCTTTCTCGATATGATACTGTGAGTCTTAAAACGATGGACAGTACATGTTGGCATATCAAATGCAATAAAATTTGGGGGAAGGCAACAAAACTGTTAACACTTCACCAAAATATTTTTCTCTGAGTGTTACCTTATCTGGGGGGCTTGACAGGTGCCAAATACAGTTTCTTGAATTTGTTTAGGTGGACCATTAAACCACATAAGCAAATGAGCAGCAGGGAAAAGAGAAGGGTGACACAAACCGAAGGCGGTCGCTACCCCCCTCCCCCCAACTGCATTAGAACTTAGCTGTGACTGCTTATCTTTCTGGGCCTCATTGTCATCCATAAAAAGAAAATAAATAAATCTTAAAAAAGAAAAGAAAGGGACCTACATTTCATGAGCACCTACTTGATCTATATATATATTTTTACACTTCATTACATCACTCAGTGGATACTTATAAAGTCTTCATCCTTAAAATTCTGGTGTACTTGAACTGTCTCTTGATGATTTTAGAAAGTTTCAGTTTCACTCCGCAGTTTGCAAGTCACCTCAACTTGGAGATAAAAACGTTGTTGAGTAAGAAAGCAACCTAGGACAGAATGAAGACTAGGAAATGGAAGGTTGAGATGTTTAAGTTTAGGTCTTATTAAAAATAATAATAATATTAATATTTAGAGCTTTTTCTTGAGCTCTTCTAATGTGCCAGACACTCCTCCAGTGGTGACAGAGAAATCAGAATGGAGTCAGCCCTGAAAAAAGTAAGTAAAATGTGTGTTGATGGACAGAGACAAACATACTCCCTAGTCATTTAAGAAGAATGTAAAATTGAATGTTTCCCATTCAAGTTACTTTGTGTGTCTGGGATTAGTGGGAGCTGGTAAGTGGGGAGTCAATGCATAGTCATAATTAGAAAAGTGCTGAATATTTTGAGAAAGGGTATATATGGAAGGGCAATGCATTTCAACATGTATGCTATATGAAACAAAACAAAAATGTTTTTGAGTTTTATTAAAATTTGCTTAAAATTTTTTCACAAGTCAGGTATAGTAAACTGATGCTAATTAATTACATTGTTAATGCCAAAAGTGTACTCTGACAATTGTTAAAACAGTAAGGGACTTTTTTTCCAGGATTGTTATAATAGGTCAAGATTATACTCATAGGAGAAAGAGGTAAGGGGCAAATCTGATTATAGCAAGGACAAGTGGTGGTTGTAGTTAAGAAGCTGAGGTGGGAGGTAAAGGAATTCAGGGCATGCTACCCCTCAATATGCCATTTGGAAACATTGATTATTTTGAACTCCACACATTTGAAAAAACAGGTTTTCTCTGAAGTTCCCTGGACTATTTAAAGAGAGATCTTCCAAAAGGAATTTAGTTAGCATAAATCCCCCCCCCCAGTCTCATCAACCAGGAAAGACTGACTGACTCTTAGCTCTTAGCTCAGAAAAGGAAATGAGAAATCTACTCCACAAATGGACAAATCTTGTCTCAAGCTATCACTACTCCCATTTGTTCTGAAGATCCATTCATTTCTCAAAAAATTATTTCGTATATGGAACATCTTCCTTCCCCTTCCCTATTGAAAAAGTGTAAGTGCTCAAACCTCACTGCTTTCCCCCCACCCTTACCATACCCGGGTGCAATAATATTAGAAGTTAATAAATTTGTACACCTTTTTCCCTGTTGTCAGTTTAGTTTATAGACACAGCTCTCATAACTAAGACAGTTTGATATCTTACAGGTAGTTGGTGGATGAAAAACTACTAAACACCAAGGATAGTAGGACTTAGATATTTTACAGTGTTCAGTGTTAGTGTCAATTTCTGCACTGACCATAACGTCTTGAATAATACTTAGGTTTGCTGGTATTCAAACTCATAGCTCTGGTTTCTAAATCAGAATGGAGCACAGCTCTTTATAATTTCTTTGCTGCACAATTTGTCACATCAGGGTGGTTATTTTGAGGTTGGAGTGCTAGTGCTCGCTACTTTAGATGTAATTTCTGAAAACCCCGTTATTCGAATTCTGTTTAACTCTTAAGTCATTTAGAATGTTTTTAAGCCCTACATATTTTGTGCTACTTGCAAGTGAAATTTGTCTTATAGCTCTAGAGTAAAAATGACATTCATATTAGAACTTCATTAGCCACATAATCATGTGTTGCTTAATGATAACTTGTGTATGATGGATCACATATCTGATAGTGGTCCCAACAGGTTACCTCACATAGTTTACATGTGTAGTAGGCTCTATCATTTATTTACATTTGGTTATTACACTCCATAACATTTACAAACAAAATCACGTAGTAATGCATTTTTCAGAACATATTTCTGTTATGACTATAGTTAAATAAAACCAGAGTAGGGGGGATTCTCTCTAAAATACTTAGGATTCTTGATACAAAAGGAGTTAGTAGCTCCAGATAGAGTAAAGTGCAATTCTTAGTTGAGAAGAGGACTGAAACGGGTTCGACTACAGTTTGGTCAAGGGGAGAGTGTTTACACTAGTTGAACATAAGTAAATCATCACAGGTATTCTGTTTAGAGTGCTATTGTTATAGGGCACCTCAATTCAGAGAGAGGCACCCTTGAAGCCCCAAAACCTGCCTGCTCTAAGTGGGTTCTGCCATCCGCCGCAACAAGACAAAATATATAAAGCTTTAATGAAAAGTGACTTTAATACAGTGAATATACAATATGGAACACAAAGAATGTAACTTCTAAATCAAACACCTGAAGTTCCCCATCCCCTCGTGGGCAAAAGTCAACCCAAAAGGGATTGGCCCAAAGCAAGGCCTGAAAGCCTGCCACAAGACTAAAGCACCTTCTGGCCAGGACCCATGGAAAAGGGTCAGAAATGGCCAGACAAATCTGGGAGGAAAAGAGCAAAATCAGAATCAATATAAACACTGCCATGGTCACCTCCCTACAGGTATCTCACCCACATCTGCCTTAACCAGTCCAGGGTCAGGAAACAAGCCCGGTTTCTTCATCACATGCTTGCTGCTCCATGTGGCTTCCTTAGGTCTCCTTCTCCATCTGCCTTCCTTCTCTCTTCTTCTCTCTCCTTTTTCTCTGCTCAGTTCCACCCTCCTTCTGGGTGGGGCAGGGAACCTGGAACTTCCCTTCTCCTAGTGACCACTCAGTTACACTATCATTATATTAATTTAATGAATATAAAAGGATACTTTCCTATTTAAAATCATAATTTCTCAACATGAATTTACTATGAATGGTTTCAGGAAGAAGCACAGTTGGAGAGACCCACATTTTACAAATGTGGAAACTATGGTGTGGTGTTATTGAACAATTTGTCCAAAGATACACATCTTTTTAAAGTGGACAAGCTAGGAGTCATATTCATGTCTAATTGATTGGAAAATCAAGATGAAGGGCCCAGTCAGCTATAGACATATGTAATTCTACTCAGATTTTTATATACACTCTCAATATGTTATACACTCTTAATCTTTATATACACTCTCAATATGTTAGACACTTACCAAAAAACATCAAAAGGGGGGCCTTCCTGTTGGCACAAGGCTTAAAGTCTCAGCACTTATCACCAGCCACTGTGGCATGAGTTCAATCCCCTGCCAGGGAGGTGATCCACATGACCCAGAAGAACACTCCTTTCTTGCCCACTGCTCCCCTCAACAGTGTATTTCGCTAGATCTGCCAGTTCTCCCCACTCTGTCTGTGGTGAATCCTCTCACCTCCTGCACCTCTGCCCTACACCCCAGTCCTTCTATGCATAAAAAATAACAATAAGTCTTAAAAAAAAAAAATCAAAGGCTATCTCACTTAAGGAAGAAAGAAGATATAACTGGAGAAACTGGGAAAATCCAAATAAAGTCCAGAGTTTAGTTAATAGCTACCTACCTACTTCATTTTCTTTGTTTTGACAAATTTTCCTTTGTAATGTATGATGCTGGCAATGATAAAAACTGGGTGAGTGGTATACAGGAATTCTTCACACTCTCATTGTAATTTCTTGTGGTAAAAAATCCTTATTTTAAAAAAAAATGTATCTCATATTAGACTTTAGATCCGTAGTCAAAAATACAGTCTTAAAATAAGTGGATGGTCTATCTTAGAAAACTTGCAAGCATCATTAATCTATAGAAGAAAAGAAAATCCAGGCTCCCTTGATATTGTCTCCTAGTATCTTATAAGCTTCATATCAGAAAATAAGTTTTAAAAGCTAAATTAAATACTTTCTCATTTCAACTGAAGTTTATTTCTCATTCATTCAACTTTTTTTTTTTTGCCTCCTCTGCTTCATCAATAGCAACTGCTTATCATCACTAGTGCACTGTGTATGCTTCCACAATCAGTTTTCTTGAAAAGAACATCATATGACTGAAAATTTAAAATCAAGCAGGGGGAATTTACGCAATGTCACTTATGTGCAAAATAGTATGTAATTTTGGAGGGAGGGGTCAAGGTGGAGATAAACAAGGAAAATATGTCTCTACCTCTAAGTTTTGTTAACTTCCAACATTAAAAAAGATAGGTCAGATCATGCAGAATTTTTTTTTTTAAGATTTATTTTATTTGTGCATACAGAACTGGAGTACAGGCCAGAGGCTCAGGGGCGGCGAGAGGCTTC
>NW_004567116.1:48672300-48675576 GCF_000260355.1 Condylura cristata | reverse complement strand
TTACCTATGTCACTGTTTCTCAAATTGTAACTGGGATAAGAATCATCTGGATAGCTTCTTAAATCTGTTTGCTGGACCCCATCTCCATAGACTCTGGTATGCTATGTTGAGCACGGTCTCTCAATGTGCTTGTTTAACAAACTCAAGATGATGCCTGTGTTGCTGGTATAAGAATCACACTTTGAGAACTATTGGTCCACATTATAAAATCAGAAATTGTTTATAAACAGTTTCTAGGAATTTATTTTTTCAGTAAACATATTTTTACATATCTGCTATGTGCCAAGGACATTTGTGGCATGGACTGCAAAAATAACTGAAACATCATGCCTTTTCTGTAACTGATACTCTTAGTAAGAGTAGACAGAAATCAACAATTAAGTATTTTTTAGCTGTCTTAGAAAGTCTGTCCACTAAATAATGGACAAAATCTTTTAAAAGAGAAATTGCCCTTGCTTTCCAAAATAAATAAACTATTAACAGTAAAAAATGAGGCAATATATAGTGGAGTCCTTCCTAGATGCAGAATTTCTCACTGCCAAGTTGTATGCAAAGATAATCAGCAAGATCTATTTTATTGTTTTCCATGTCCAGTGCTTGACATGTTTTCCATGTCATTGGTCATTAAATCCACAAAATCCTTACTTTGTAAGCCTGGTACCACATCACTCACCCTTTATGGATGAGGGAACTTTTGCTTAACCTCCGAGAGGTTAAGGGGCTAGAAAAGGTCACTCAGTGATTAAATGGAGAATCAGAAATCAAAGCTAGATCTGTCTGAATCAACTGTTGTCCCTTTTAATCATCAACCCTTTCAACTATCTAAACAAGAACAATCTTCACAAGTAATTTTAGTGCTAAAAATACTGTTATAGAAATTGTAAATCCACATGTGGTTTTATATCAGGAGAGGTATAGATATAAATAATTTTAACTGAATAGAAATAGGAAGTTTCATATGAGGTAGGAATAAATTTGGAAATAAAATTTTCAGTGTTTTCTTAATAGTCTGAGTGGCAGTGGCAATGCAGTAGATGCAAATAGCCCTGTGCTGTTGTGAATAAAAGGAAATTTATACAGATCATAATTTATGGGAAAATTTATAGCCTGAATGAAATATCCCTTGTGATTTACAATGCCTTTGTTTACCAAGTTCTACTTCAGATTGCTTGTTCAAATTTTTCCTTGAAAGTAGGAAGAGAGGGGCCCTTCCTGGTGGTGCAGCGGGTTAAAGCACAGCACTAAGAAGCTAAACCCACTTCAGCATGAGTTCGATCCCCACCTGCCCTGGAGGTGACCCACATGGCCTGGCAGACCTCTCCTGACCTCCCCACTGCTCCCCTCAGCAGTGTACTTCACTGATCTGCCTGTTCTGCTCCCCGCTCAGTCTCTGGTGAATCCTCTCACTGCCCCTGCATCTCTAGCCTGTACCCCCAGTTGTGTATGCATAAATAAATAAATCTTTAAAAAAAAAAAAAGAAAGTAGGAAAAGAATGCTCTATAGGCAGGACATTTACATTTCAGTCATTGGAGCAGCATATTCTACAATGTAACTCTAATACTTGAGAATGCTATTTATAAATAAGTATATGTCAGGGACCATGATTTATTGGTGTGTGTATAAAAGAACTGGGGTGTAGACTAGAGGTGTGTGGGATAAGGGGGTTCACCAGAGACAAAGTGGGAGCAGAACAGGCAGATCTATAGAAATACACTCCTAAGGGGACCAGTGGGCTAGACAGGAGAGGTCTGCTGTGCCTTACATGGGTTAGCTCTCTGTCCCTGGAATGGAATTCAGACCATATCTGTGATAGTGAAGAGACTTAACCCCTAGGCATTAAGTGGAAAGAGTGGTGGGGGAATGAAGGGAAAGGAATGGAATGACTTAGGTTAATAGTTCGGCTAATTTCCTGGATTATGATATCTCTAACCAAGACAGTAGAAATAGGAAGAGAAGCAGGTACGATTTTTAATTTTTAATGTGGAGCAGATAGAACTCATATAATCTTATTTCTTTCCAAATCCAGATAGTCTTCAAGGACAAATGCAAATGACAATGGTCTATCATTAAGCTAAGAGAATACGTATGTCTCAAAATGGAGATGATTCTAATGTCTCACTGAGGCAATATGTGTGGGAGAGATAAAAGCATCTGTTATTTTATGAAAAATTGTTGAATGATACATTTATGTTGACTTTGAAATAAATGCTTGATCTTTTAAATTCATCAGATTGGTTTTAAGAGTAAGATTTCATCTACATTTTCTTCTTTATACAATATAAAAGTGTGAAGAAAAACCTATTTTGATTACATGACTTTTTAGACACAGAAATATTTTTTCTAAATGTAAACCAGAAGCAATAATGTACCTATTTGCAAACAGTAAGGCAAAAAAAAATCTCTGCAAGTAGAATTAAGAGCTAACATTCATCTAAGACTAGCTATATACTGGGTACATTGTATAATTCATCTTGTTTAATCTCCACAACATCCTTGCACTTCTACTTTACAGATGAGAAAGCTGAAATAGGGAAGTTACATTATTAGCTCAAAGTCACAGAAGTAGCAAGTAATGAGAGATGGTGTGCTCAGTTTGACTGCACACAGCCTAACTCTGTGACCTGAGTTCTTAAACCTGTACCATATAACTTCCCATTGAGTTGTCAATATGTTTACTTCTGGATAGGTGGGCCTAAATATATTCATTGTTTACTTATCCAGTTTTTGGTAATAATGATGTATTATTTTTGGGTGAGAAAAAGTGGGTAATTATAAAGCAATCAGATAAATGAAAATTTTTAAATATCCCAATTAGGTTGTGTGAAAAGAACATCTGTATTTCTAATTTTGATTTTAAGCATTAAGTACATTCAAATTCCAAGTTTTACCTGGTACATGGCTCATATTTTCTGTTTAATTTTTGAAAAATAGAGTACAATGATTGCCAGGCTAATTAATTGTCATTATTTTAGAGTCTGGTGTATACAGTTCGAAACAAAACTTGATCTACTCTTGGGGTGCAAATCATCCCATGTACCTTAGGTGGGCAAAATCTGCCACAGCAAAATATGTCTAGCAAAGGTTGTTTTAACAGATTATGAGGAGAGGCTCTGAAGATTGGGTGAAGTTTGCTTTTGACTAATAGTAGCTTGTTAATTTTGTTTTTAAATGAACTTTTTAAAAGATTTATTTATTTATGCACATAGAACTTGGGTACAGGCCAGAGGTGCAGGGGCAGTGAGAGGATTCACCAGAGACAGAGTGGGGACAGAACA
>NW_004567116.1:48665525-48671940 GCF_000260355.1 Condylura cristata | reverse complement strand
CAGGAGAGGTCTGCCACGCCATGTGGTCACCTCCTGGGCAGGCAGGGATTGAACTCATGCTGTAGTAGCTTTAGTTTCTTAGTGCTGTGCTTTAACCCACTGCGCCACCAGGGAGGGCCAGGGAGGGTCCTTTTTAAAAATTTATTATTATTTCTTTTCTGATCCAAGAAGGGAAAATCTTAATGTGCAGTGAGGTAAAAACTATTGCTAAGGAAATCCTGAAAATCAAACTCTGGTGGGCCTGGACCAAGCATTGAAAAACATTTGTCACCTCAAAAGAAGTTGGAAAGACACATAGTGGACTTTGGTGGTGAACTATTGGTACTTTTTGGTGGCAGTACTGATGGTGGTATTGAAATATTACCTCAATTAATGATTAATTAAAAATTGTGGACAAGGAAATATTATACAAATTAGGCCAATCCATCATGTTGTAACTTCATGGAAAATGTTGTAATACAAGGAGAAATGTCTTGCCTTTTTAGCATGTATGTGGATATTAACATCAGTGTTCTCAAGATTGTATAAATGATGAAGCTGCCAATTGTTTCTATACCCTGCACTCAACTCAGCCATCCTGGACTGTGTAGAGAGCCAAGATAGTGCAAACCTCAGAAAGATCACTGCCATGTTCAAATTGCTGATATATAAAATTTGTAATAATGAAATGGTTGTTCATGCTACTAAGTGTGAACAATTTATTATGTAGAACTCAGTAATGAAAACACTAGCAAATGAAAGTATTTTCTTTTCCCTTAATTTTGCAAACATTTTATATAAGAAAAAGAAGAGAAAATGTGGCATCTTGCAATCCTGAGTGCCTTCTAATGCTGTACTTTTTGGTAATCATTACGAAGATCATGGGTAATATTGTCATATTGTATGTTTTTATGGAAGATCAAATGAAGTGACATAAAGAATTAAGCAGCATAATACATAATGAAAGTAAATATGAGCATCATTTTAAACATGCTACAAAAAAAAAGGTTATTAAACTGCTGAAGAGTCTGGTGTGCTCTGGTATAAAATTTCTTGTCAATTGGTTTAGTAATCTACAATATATGTTAGAAAATTAAGCAAACTACCTTATCAATTGTGGTATAATCAAATCTTATGGTCATTTTAAAGTCTTTTGGCATTTAAGAATTACTTGTTCTAATTTGCTTTCAGAAAAACTGAAGGGTAAAGGACCTTTACAAACATTCTAGACATACAGGTTTATTGTGGTATTGAGGATAAGAAATTTCAGAGTTTAGGGGGAGAAATGGACTCATGAAAATTGATAACAAAATGTTGAGCTTTTCAACAAATTAGGCCAATCCATCATGGTCTGAATGAGACTGAATGAACTTTGGAGGACTAATATAATTTTAATGACCTATTGTTTGAAAGATTACTGTTATGTTTTGCTTTTTCCAGAATTAAGAAAATCACTTCCTTTTTTTTTTTTTGAGCTTATTATAACCTGCAGCACCAGTCCATTACATTTTTGTTCTCGAAGAAGTGTTTTGTTTTTATGGTTTATTTATATATATATATATATTTTTTTTTTTACATCATTCTTCTTCTTTTTTTTTTTTTAACAAAGTTTGCTTTCTTTTCTCAGGTGTAGTTCTCATAGAATTTCTACCTCTAATTCACCCGTGCTCCATCACTATTTGTGCTCCACCTGCCCTCATTTTGGCCCCTCTCCCTTCTCCCCCCTGCAGAATGGCTCTGATTTATGTTGTCTGTTTATTTTTGTTTTGCTTTGTTGTGTTTCTTTATTGTTATTATTTTTCTTCTGATTTCATATTTGGTTTCCCTATATTCCACCTATAAGTAAAAAGATATTCTCCTTTTTCCTTTTCACTTATTTCGCCGACCATAATCCCTTGGAAAGAACTCTTCTTTCATGCCCTAACACTCTCAAAATGTGAAAACTTTTGGCATTTCTCTTAGTAGACTATTGGAAATGGTGTTGTATTACTAAGATTTGATTGGAATGTCAAATTTGAGATCAGGTTGCTTCCAGAAACTAGACAGAACCAACAAACAAAAACAACCAGAATACCTTGCTTTCATGGTTCCAGTTATGAGGAAAGGGTAAGGAAGATAACCCATTGGCAGCCCCAGAAAGCCAGGACCTTTGGGTACCTCAAAAAAAAGCAACTTATCTTAAGGTACAGGTATCATAGGTGAAGTCTGATGATGAAAATTTGACATGGCCCTGAGTCATGAGAGGGCATTAAGAGTTTGACCCTCACAAAAAATTACAGCAAATCAGATTAAAAGTCTGTATTTATTTTGTGCCCTGACATCTTCTGGGTTCTTCTGGCCTGGAAAATAATTATAGAAGCATCAGACAGACTGACAAGAGAAAGAGTGAAAAAGAAGTTTAATACCTCTTCTACACATGGAAAAAACCAACACTGAATAACTCACCCATATCGCTTCAGATATCATCAGAAATTGTTTAGCTAAGACAGAATTTTGGAGGACAGTAAGGGAAGGGCAGTAAAGGAAGGGATATTAGACACATAGATTTAAGTTTTGCCCTCTCTTCTGAAAAGGTTAGGTCTTCCCAGTACATGCCTTTATAGAATTTTACATGAGAATATCATTTTCAAAAGCAACATTTACCCAGTCTTCGAAGCCCTCCCCTGAAATCAATGTTTTGTCAAAGGACTTATTTTGCAAGGGCTGGCATTCTTTTGTCCTACATTATCAAAGTCAGAAAAACAGGAGTTTCAATTTTTTAACATTTGTTAATTTTAAATTGTCTGAAAGTTTGCTAATCAGCCTTTAGAAATTTAAAGTTGAAGTCCATGCCCAAGCTGACCTGAGATCTGATCTGTGAGGTTAGTATTTTAGAAGCCCAAAATTGCATTTGTAATTTTTTTGGGTCAATATTGGCTTTGCCTTTTCCAGTGTTCATATTGGTTTATATTTTATGAAGTCTCAGGAGTATTAGTCTGTTGTGTCAAATTGTGTTGTTTTGTCGGAGTAAGGCATTATCAGGAAAGTTTTGTGTTGAATGGTTAATTATACAGATTAAATTTCATGGACTTTGCAAGACAACAGGAGGAACTTAAAAGAAAAAAGCTACCACTAAAACTTGTTGCACTTGAATTCAATGACCGTGAATATAATTTACTATCAGAACATATAACCAGGCAAAGAAGAAATATATTTAATACAAATAATATTTTATGAAAAAATATTTTCCCTTTTTTTCAGGTATGTATATATTTTAAAATGAATTTGAGAGGGAATGTTGAATTGCATTAAGAAACAGTGCATTCTTTTTCAATTACTATAGGTTAAGTTAAATGTGATTTTATAAATGGTAGTACAAAACTAAAATGGGGAATGTGCGTTTTGAATTTTCTCCAACTTGGGTTCTTAACTTTATTTTACTTCTTTGAGAAAGTAAAAGGGGACTGTGGTTCTCAGAACAAAGACTTGGTATAGCTAATGCAAGCATTCAGAAGGCTCAGAGTGACAACTATGGAAAGAAATTTTGATTAGGTAAGTGTAAATAAACTAGAAACATATGGATTAAGTTCTTTAAAAGTACAGAGGAAAATATGTTCAGGGACCTTCTGAAACTCATGCACCTGAAATGTTATTTATGACTGAGGTTGCAGGAGATGAGAGCGTGATATTTACCCTGTAGCCCAGGGTAAATATCATAATTTGCTTTAACCTCATTTCTACCTACATCTTTCTAAAGTTTATGCTCAATGATAAAGATGCTGTATATATTAATATATGAAAAGATTTTTTGTAAATATTCCAATCCACAGGGATAATGTTGTAACAATTTTTAGAACTGCCTATAATTTAGAAATTAGGAGATTAATAGTTTAAGGGTTCAGAGTCCTAATTAACATGATATTAAAATTAATGACAACAATAAAGGAAGTGACTCTGTATGTAAAACAAGTTAGATGTATATGTTCATTAAAAAAAAGAAAGCATAAGATAAAGAGATATTTTGTTTGGGGAATATCAGACTGAAATTGGTTACTTTGGAATGGGATAAGAAAATTTGGAAACTAAAAGGAGTATGTAGATTTGTGCAAGTTGTTTTTCTGTCTTTGTATTCCTAACATTGAATCAATTATCTGATATGAAATAGGAGTTCAATAAATATTTGTAAAGTAGGTAAACTAGGAGAGAACAACATAAAATAAAGCAAACTTACACCTTTACTAAAAACTATGCACATATTATAAAACATAGGGAACAATACTATTTTATCATCTGTGTGTCCCACAAATCTTTAGTGCTATACTTCCCATGCCCATTCTCATAATTTGTTCAGGTATAGTTTATAGTATGTAATTCAGTGAGTTTGACACCAGCAGTTATATATGTATTATATATATGTAAAAATATATATGTATATATAAAAATATATATATAAAGACATGATATATAATATATAACATATAATATTATTATATATAAAGATGCTAAACATTAATGCCAAAAGTTCTTTAGTGCTCCTCTGTGGTTAATCATCTTCCTTCCTCTACTTCCATCCCAGATGACCACTGATTTAAGTCTGTCTCTATAGATTAGCTTGCATTTCCCAAAATTTTGTATACATGAAACTAGAGTGTATACTTAGTTTGTCCCTTTTTACAGCTAAGTAATTGTGAGGATATATAATAACTTACTTATTTACTTTTAAAGTTGAATGTATTTTGTTGTGCAAGCTGTTTAATTTCATTTCTAGCTATATACAATAGAGAAAAAGCTCCCAAGACATTGAATATGAATTGAACATTTTACTAACTATATTATAGTCATATTGTTTAATGTAGCCATGTAATACATTATAGTGTATCTAATTATATGATATATAATACATCCAATGTAATATATATGATATATATAATAGTCTTTTGAAATTTTTATTTCTTTTCCTTACAATATTTACTTTCTTTTCTCAGCAGTTGTCCCCATAGAATTTCCACCAGCAGGCCCTCCCTGGTGGCGCAGAGGGTGAAAGCTAAGGACTAAGAAGCTAAAGAAGCTAAAGCCACTTCCACCTGAGTTCGATCCCTGCCCCGGAGGTGACCACATGGTGTGGCAGACCTCTCCTGACCCGCCCGCTGCTCCCCTCAGCAGTGTACTTCGTAGATCTGCCTGTTCTGTTCCCCACTCTGTCTCTGGTGAAGCCTCTCACCGCCCCTGAGGCTCTGGCCTGTACCCCAGTTCTGTATGTACAAATAAAATAAAATCTTATAAAAAAAAAAAAAAAAGAATTCCCACCAGCAAACTGACCCTGCACCATCACCATAGTCCCTCTGCTCTTTTTTCCCATGTTCTGATCCCTCCTCTCCCCCTCTGCTGCAGAATGCCTCTGATTTCTAGTTGTCTGTATATTTTTTTAATAGTCTGTATATTTTTGTTTTGTTGTATTTTTTTGTGGTTGTTGTTGTTATTTTTTCCCTTGATCCCCTATATTGTTGTAGCTAAACCTACAACAATTTTGAAAGAAAATATAAGAAAAATATCTTTGCACAGGCCTTCTGAGGCAGAACAAAAAAGAAATCATTTACAAGTTTATAATTTGTATTTCATTGAAATTCAAACTGTTTGTGTTTTTTAAGTTACATTGTAAAGGAAGTAAAAAGAGTCATACTTAGAGAAAACATTAAAAAAATCCATAAGTGAAACCATCTGGTATTTTCTTTTTCCTTCTCACATTTCACTGAGCATAATCCTTTCAAGTTCCATTCATGTTGTTGCAAATAGCATTAATTTATCTTTTTTGATAACTGAATTAAGTATTCTACTGTGTATAAAACCACATCTTTTTTTTTTTAAAGATTTATTTATTTAACACATACAGAACTGGGGTACAAGCCAGAGGTGCAGGGGTGGTGAGAGGATTCACCAGAGACAGAGTGGGGAGCAGAACAAGCAGGCCAATGAAGTACATTGCTGAGGGGAGCAGCAGGTGAGACAGGAGAGGTCTGCTAGTCATGTGGGTCACCTCCCTGACCAGGGATTGAACTCACCGTACTCACTTGTGAAGCAGCTACTGCTAGCTTCACAGTGCTGTACTTTAACCCGTTGTACCACATCTTATTATCAGTTTAATGTGCATTTCCCTGATGACTAATATGTTGAATTTATCTTTATACTTCGTTTGTGAAGTATCTGTCCAAGTCTTCAGTTTATTTGGAAAGTTTGCCTTTCTGTTATTGAGCTGTAAGAGTATGTAATATGTTCTGGATACCTGTCCTTGGGATGATTTTTAAAAAATGTTTTCTCTAAATATGACTGTCTTTTTACTTTCTTTACAATGTTTCTTAAAAACAGTTTGAATTTTGCTATGGAAAACTGTCTGGAGGTTCCTCAAGCTGCTACACATGGAGCTTCCCTACGACCCAGCAATCCCACTCCTAGGTATCTA
>NW_004567116.1:48645372-48664970 GCF_000260355.1 Condylura cristata | reverse complement strand
ACAAATTATCAATTTGTAAACTATTCCTTTTTGTTCTGCCTGAGAAGGCCTCTGTAAAGATTTTTTTGTTTGCTTTCTTCCAAAATTTTTGTAGGTTTAGCTTTATATTTATAACACATTTTGCATATATCTTTATTATGATGTGAAAAAAACCAAGTTGTAATTTTCTTTTCAATGTATGTCCAGTGGTTCTAACACCATTTATTGGAAAGACTTTCTTTTTTCCCATTAATGCTTAGCACCCTTGTCAAAAAATCACCAGACCAACATGTATGTGGTTCTATTTCTGGATTTTCTATTCTATTTCATTCACCTGTATTTTATCCTTTCTCCAATATAATATTGTCTTGATTATTGTGGCTTTATAGTAACAGGTTTTGTTCATCCTGGACTTTTGTTCTTTTCTGCACCCCAAGTCCAAGCATCACCTTGTTTTTCTTCATATCCCAGATATTATAAAGTATTTATATAACTACAAAAAGAAAGGATAACACTGTCCTTGTTCTGTTGTTTCTTCCCCAGCCCCAGGAGGTGACTTTATGCTCTGACCAAAGAGTGTGTTACTAATCAGGGGTTGAAACTATATTGTACCTAGAGAATGTGGAGGGTCATGAGACAGGCAGATGGGGTACTTCCATATATTCTCAGATGAATTGCAAAAGGCGATTCCCACATGATATTACAGTTATTTAGGGATGGAAATTACAACAAATAGATAAAACATGTCCTTACTGCTCACAATCTAAATCTAAAATTCTTTTTCTGGACTTCTTGTCTCCTAAAATTTCTTATATATATGAAATGCCAGGTAAACTAAAGAACACTTATGTTACACTTCAATGCTGATATTGCCATCAACTGAAATGCCTTTACCCCCATATTAAAATATCTAGAATTCTACAAATTGTTGTGTTATCTCAAACAAGAATAGTGGTTTCTTTTATAGATCACTTACAACACTTATTTTAATATTTTTATTGTATTTTATCATAGTAATATCACAGCTTGCATTTATTCACTATATATTATGTGTCAGACGTGCTAAGTACTTAACATGCACTATCATTTTTATCATCAATCAACATAATATGAGCTACTTGATAGAGAAGGAAATTGAAACCTAGAGAGCTTATAAATAATGTGTGTAAGCAAATTACAGCTAAAGCCAGTTTGACTACCCAGTCTTTTATAATTCTTGTGCTGTTCTGTCTCCAAATAGGGCCTGTTTACGTGCTTCTCTCAGATGTAAAGCATCAGCACACTTATTTGCACATGGCCACTTGGTATACCAAGTGTGATGGCACATATATTGGCATTGCTTGCAAGGCCCCAGGAATACCAGAATGGAAGCCTTTGAATAAAAAATGATGTAGGAAGACTCACTGCAGCTTCTGGCAAACTTGCTCCAAACAGAATGGCAAATGACTTCCTTGCCTGTTGGTACAAATTCTGTTTGTAATGTTTTGAACTGACATACTTGGCATCCCTAAAATATTGACTATTTTTGTTTTAAAATATTTGACTTCTGGGCCTTCCCTGGTGGCGCAGTGAGTTAAAGCACAGCACTAAGAAGCTTAGGTTTGATCCCCACCTGCCCCGGAGGTGACCCACAGGGCACGGCAGACCTCTCCTGACCGGCCCTTTGCTCCCCTCAGCAGTGTACTTCATCAGTTCGGCCTGCTTTGCTCCCCACTCAGTCTCTGTTGAATCCTCTCACCGCCCCTGCACCACTGGTCTATACCCTAGTTCTGTATGCACAAATAAATTAATCTTTAAAAATATATATTTGACTTCTTTATAAATATTGCCTATTTTTATATTGACTTTTTTTGAAGGCTTAAAGGCGGCAAGTTCTGGAGTTGTCACAAAAATTAAAAAGCTTTCATTGTGATGAAAACAGAATTAGACCAACTGAAACCACTTTTTTTTAAAAAAAAAGATTTATTTATTTATTAATATGGAACTGGGGTCCAGGCCAGAGATGTGGGAGATGAGAGGATTCACCAAAGACAGGGAGGGGAGGAGAACAGATCAACGAAGTACACTGCTGAGGGGAGCAGTGGGCGGGTCAGAAGAGGTCTGCCACGCCATGTGGAGCTCCTCCGGGACAGGCGGGGATCGAACTCTTGCCGAAGTGGCTTTAGCTTCTTAGTGCTGTGCTTCAACCCGCTGCGCCACCAGGGAGGGCCTGAAACCACTTTTATAGTTTGGATACCCACAGGGTTTCACACTTGACAAATGTTTTCTGAATGAATATAACATTATCTCGGCATATCCTAATTTATTTTGACTTTAGAAGAGTCAAAAGAGGCAACCTTCTGGAGTTGTTATTACAAGGATTAAAAGTAAGAACAGAGCTGAAAACACAGGTTGGATCTTCCAAGTAGGAACCTCTTTCACAGACTCACTAATCCACATAAGTATAAAGACCTTGAAATAATCTTGTTCAAACCTGCATTTAGAATCTATCCATTTGAAACATGCTTGTATAACTTGGTTTTATAGTATACATATCAGTTTTTTAATGTGCCTGTTCATATCAAGAGAAATGTACTCTTTCAACAAGATTAGTGTTGAAAGTGGAGGACTAGTTCATAATCTTTCAGATCAAATTCTAGTAAAACAGGTTTTACTATCACAAGGTGAATTGTAGTGAAAATATTTCTAAGCTTTTGCAGATCTATAATAATAATGTTTTGCTAATATTTTTCTAATAGGAATTGTCTGACTCATGAAAGAAACCTGGGATATCTTCCATAGACAGAAAGAGAAGAATTACAACCACTGCTGCAGAAATTCAGAGTATAATTAGAAACTATTAGAAACTACTATGAACATTTGTATGCTAGAAACTTTGATAATTTAGAAAAGATGGATAAATTCAAAAGTCTTGCAAAATACAAGAATCTGGAACCAGATAGCTTCACAAGTGAATTCTACCAAGTCTTCAAAGATGAATTAATACCTATCATGTTCAAACTCTTTCCAAAAACTGAAAAAGAAAGAACACTTCAAAAACATTTTATGAGGCCAACAACTCTATACAAAATCAAAAAAGGACAATATACTCACACACAAAAATCCATAGACCAGTTTTACTGATGAACACAGCTAAAAAAATCCTCAATAAAACTCTAGCAAAATGGGGCACTCCCTGGTGGCGCAACAGGTTAAAGCACCACATTATGAAGCTCTCCGAAGCCACTGCAACATGAGTTTGATCCCCCGCCAGGGAGCTGACACATAGGGCGTGGCAGACCTCTCCTGACCTGCCCATTGCTCCCCTCAGCAGTGTTTCAGTAGATCTGACTGTTCTGTTCCCTACTCTGTCTCTAGTGAATCCTCTCACCCACCACACCTCTGGCCTCTACCCCAGCTCTATAAGCATAAATAAATAAATATTTAAAAAGAAAAAAAAAAGCCTAGCAAACAAAAAACAAGCAAACAAAAACAACAGCAAAACCCTAGCAAAGGGGGCCTGCCTGGTGACGCAAGGGGCTAAGTCTCAGCATGATGATGCTATTTGCAGCTACTGCAGTGTGAGCTCAATCCCTGACCCAAATGGTGCAGCATACCTCTCCTGTCTCACATGCTACTCTCCTGAGCATTATATTTCAGTAGAGCAATCGGTCTGCTCCTCACTCTATTTCTGGTGAATCTTTTTACCCCTCACATGTCTGGCCTACACCCCAGTTCTTGTATGTATAAGTAAATAAGTAAAAAAAATCCTAGCAAACTAAATCCAACAATTCATTAAATGGATCATACCTCAAGAGTGAGAGGGATTCATAACAGGGACACTAACGTGGTTAAACATCCAAAAATCACTCAGTATGGTTTATCATATACACACAAAAAGAAAGATAAAAGCCGGGCCCTCCCTAGTGGCGCAGCGGGTTAAAGCACAGCACAAAGAAGCTTAAACTACTTCCGCATGAGTTCGATCCCTGCCTGCCCCGGAGGTGACCACACGGCATGGCAGAACTCTCCTGACCTGCTCGCTGCTCCCCTCAGCAGTGTACTTCGTCGATGTTCCTGTTCTGCAGACCACTCTGTCTCTGGTGAATCCTCTCATTCTCCGCATCTCTGGCCTGTACCCCAGTTCTGTATGAATAAATAAATCTTTAAAAAAAAAAAAAAGAAAAAAGCCTTACAGTAATCAACAGATAATGAAATCTCATCTGATGAGATCTAAATCCATAAATTGAAACATTTAGGGGTAAACAAAAGATACCTTAATATAATTGGTGAGAGCCATGCTACCCAAGTTGTATGACAAGGTCCTGACATGGGGGAAAAATCCTGAAAAGTCATAATATTCCACAGCTGGTTCCTGTTGGATTCTTTTCATTTGTTTATGGTCGTTTCCAAGAAGTATGGTTTGTTTTTGGCCATTCCCAAGAAACATAGCAATTGTCCAAATATACATTCAAAATAAAATCAATAATTGGATTTTATTGAAATAATTGGATTTTATTAAAATCAATAATTGGATAGGATTGATTGGTTCAATAACAATAACACTGTATACAGAACATTACGGTATGTTATAAAATAATAAGTATTCCTCTGCTTGAGAGGGTTGGCACAAATCTAGGTCCCACAATAATGAGAGATATGTCACAATCCAGGAATTCTGGGAAACAAAGGCTGTAATAATTTTCTGCCCAGAACCCAATAAAAGATCTATAGTTTTAAGTAACATAGTTTCATTTTAAGTAATAGAATTATAAATAATAATAAGTTTTCCCATTCTTTAACTTTCACCCCAGCTCTTTTAACATAGAAAGGTTTTTTAGATAAGATTAGTAGGATAATAATCAATGACCTTAAAGAAAGAAATTTTTCCCTAATTCCTATGTTAGATCTAGAGACGAGGTTGACAGAACATTCGTAGAAATAGTGATTAATAGAAGCTCCTTATGTAGATCAAAAAAGGGATTTTTCCTTAGGGGCAGGGAAATGTCAGTGCACTCAGCATTGGTGTTTTTCTGACTTCTAGTTCCTTAACATTAGATCCTATAACTTTAAGATGCATGTTCATTGAGAAATTAACAAAATGATTGCTTAGGTTGTAATAACTAACTGATCACCATAGAAACATTTTGTATATTGTTATCTGATCGCCAAAGGAATATTTTATTAATGACTGGTCACTATAGTAACATCTTGTGTATCAATTATACTTTTTATTAATGAATGATGAATATCACAGTCTCAATAAGAGATCAAAAAATTCTGAGCTGTCTTTAAGAAAAAGGTGATGATTATTAAGCTTTATGCTTTATGTACACACTGATGTAATCCTACCGCTTGCTTGTAATGTCTAAATAAAGACCTGCTGGGACAATCTGCAGAAGATGCTTTCACCCTAAGCAGGTGTCTGTGTCTCCTGAGTTTTCTACCTCATCTTTTCTCCTTCTCTTGCTCTCTTTCCTTTGCCAACGCTGTCCTTTCCTGCGGGAGACCCTCACTACCTCAGCTAAAGCTGGTTCTTCAGCACATAATAACAACCATTTACAACAAACCCTAAGTTAGTATCATTCTTCATGTTGAAAAACTGAAAGCTTTAC
The DNA here is from genome assembly GCF_000260355.1 of Condylura cristata. NCBI lineage: Eukaryota > Metazoa > Chordata > Mammalia > Eulipotyphla > Talpidae > Condylura > Condylura cristata. The sequence goes on along the minus strand of NW_004567116.1, from coordinate 48,659,397 downwards.
CACTAAGATCTAGTACAAGGCAAGGATGTCCACTCTCACTCTTACTATTTAACATAGCATTAGAAGTCCTAGCTAGAGCCATTAGACAAGAGAAAGACATTAAGAGAATCCAAGTTGGAAAAGAAATAAAACTATCTTAATTAAGATGATATGATAACATATACATATACATCCCAAAAGATCCCATGGAAAGACTAATCAAAATAATCAGTTAAACAAAGTGGCAGGATATTCAATCAATACACAAAAATCAATGAGCTAGAAGAGGAGGAATTTATAAAGCAGTCCCAACCAAACCCACAAAAATGAAGTGCCTAGGAATAGCCTAACAAAAGATCTATACAAAGATCTCAACCTGTGGCAAGGGCCCACATCAAAAAGACCAGAAACAACAAGTGCTGGGGAATCTATGGAGAAAGAGGAACTTCTACACCTTCAGAGGGAACACAGACTGATCCAGCCCTTATGGGAGGCAGTATGGACTTACCTGAAATCATTAAAAATGGATCTGTCTTATGCCCCAGCTCTTGTGTGCATACATGAATACATCTTTAAAAATAAAAATTATGAATTAGCAACATTTCACATTCAAGGTTTCTGATTTTTCCTGAAAGAGAAAAGGCATGGCAGCACCGAGGCTGCATTCTGGCAAGGTAGAACACGTTGGTGCCTCTCTTAACAACCTTTCTAGGTGCACTTACGTTCACCTCACACTGCCTACTCTGGTTTACCTGCAGTCCTGCCTCGAATGTTTCACTTGTAGTATGCATTTGAGTTTGCCAGCCTGCAATTTAAGGAATTAAATAGATTAAGGTATAACCCAATGGCATATGAACAGGGCTAAAAATAGCTCAGTTGACTAACAACTCCTGGCATGTCTAAAAGAATTGAGGAAACTTTGGTTGGGGGGGGCAAACTTTGTATTTATAAATGTTCCTAAATTGAAAGTATTTCTAGTAAAGACCTATAGTAAATGACTTAAATTCTGATTGTTTTCAGCTTTCTCATTTATATGTTTCCTGTTGCTTAAAATATCTTCTTTCTATCTCATCTTTTTAATTTTGCTCATCTCTAAAACCTTACCTTGCCAGGAAAACTTTCCTCTCAGTCTGTTCAAGTTGCTTTTGTCCCCCTCAACCCTTCCATCATCCTTCTATGGAATGCTTCTCTTAGTATTTAATTTTAGATTATGCTTTTTTTTTTAAAATTTTCTTTTTAATCTCATTCTAGCAAGATCGGGAGCTTCCTGAGGGTAGGCTGTGTGTTGAGTTCATGTCCTATAGGCCTCTTATTTTCACTTTATCATAGAAGTCTTCTGTCTGTCTGCCTAGTGTCAGATTACAGAAACCGTTCAACTGAAACTTGAAGAAATGAATGAAGGAATGTCTTGATATAAAGATTGTATATGATTTCCTTTTTATTACCTGTCAGTAACAATTTTGAGCAGTAGTATATAGAATGATACTTAGATTTACTCCCTTATATAATCAATTTATTTTATATTTTATTGAAAGTTTTTGATATATTAAATGTTAGAGTATAGAAGTGAAGGGAAGTTCAGATTTATACTCATGTCTTGTGAAAGGCTTAAGACTATTAAAAGTATCTCCCTCTTCCTAGAAAAACTATCAGGAACATAATGCCAGAATATTTAATCCAGCTGAACATTCTCAAGAGTATCTATAACATCTAATTATCAAATGAATGACTCAGGGTAAGATAGTATAGGGCTGGATGAAGTGGGGAGGGGAGTGTTGTAATTATTCAATGAACACATGCTGATGACATTTATTTGCTTATTTAAGAAGTTAGTGGAAAATAAATTGCAATGAAATGTAAGTGTAACCTAATGACTTATTATTACCTTTTCAACTTTGGTTGACAACACTGTTGGCATCATCATTACAAACTACTTATTAACTGTATGTACCCTGAAAATTTTGTCCTTATATTCATTTCAATCTGTGATATCATAGAAAGATTTGTTACTGATCCCAGTTCCTGGCACAAGTTCCTAAAATCTTCAGAATTTCCTGAGTGACAAAGGTGAGAGCAGTATCTTTTAATGAGGCCACTCTTAGGAAGTCTCTAGATAGCCATAAGAGAGGGGTTGATACAAGCCAAGCCTTGATTAGAAGGTTGTAACTTTCAAACCCTACCTCCTGGGAGGAGAAAAGGACAATGAGCAGTGGCTAGTGATTTAATCAAACCTGCCCACAGAATGAAATCTCCATAAAAACCCTGAACAACAGACTTCAGAGAACTTCTCGTGCAGTAAACACACTGAGGAGCTGGGAAGCTGCATACCAATTTACAGGGATAGAAGTCCTGTGCTTGGGAACATTCTGGACCTCACACTAAGAACTTCATCTGGCTGTTCATTTATATTCTTTAAAACAAACTGGTAAATGCAAGGGAAATGTATTTCTGAGTTCTGTGAGTCATTTTAGTAAACTATGAAAAATGAGGAATGTACCATAGAAATTTTGGATTTTATACCTAGTAATATCAAAGATTGGGTAGCCAGGAGCATACACTTTGTATCTGAAGGTGGTGGTAGTCTTGTGAGTGAACTTTTTTTTTTAATAATATAGTAGTTTGTTTTTACATCATTTTGTGCCTTTTTCCATCTTAGTTGTAATCCCCATGGGCTTCCCATCACCAAATCACCCATGCGCTATCACCATAATCCAGTGTATGAGTGAACCTTTTAACTTGTTGGATATGATGATAACTACAGGTAAAGAGAATCAGAATTCAATTTAGTTGTTGGACATCCAGTTGATGTCAGAGGGTTAAGAAAGTGGTGTTGAAAAAGATATCATATAGATGGTGTCAGGAGGAAAAATCCTCCCACAAGTATTCATTTTATGTATGATTCTGTCATTGGGCAATAACAACAATGCTAAGTTGAAGTAGCTTTACACCTGTGTCCCTTTAAATCTCTGATTCAATTCTTTGTACCCTATTGCCTCTCACACAATAATGTTCATTTACTTTTCAAATTTTGAAACTTCATTATGTGCCAGATTCTGCTCTTAGACCTAGGGTACAATGGTGATCAAAGTTAGATATAAATAAGTCCCTATTTTCATGAGCCTGGAACAGACCTCCATCAGAGAATCACATACAAAAATACATTTACATTTATGGAAAATGTATGAGTAAGAGATATGATACACTATGGTTGTTCTAATCAGAGAAAGATCATGAAACATTTTCTTGAGTAATTCTGAAAAATATAAACTGTAGGAGTATAACTAAGAAGTGGGAGTGGATAAGATTAGTCCTTGCAAATTCTTCCAAACATGAGTGTTCTGTTTTTCCTTCTTCCTATTTCAGTATCCTGCTCCTCTGATTCTCCCTTCCCCAATTATTTGGATTGTATTAAGAGACTCCCAGAATATATTCAGAATTACACCAGAAGAATTTTTAAACAGATGCAAGTATTAGATGCTCAAGTAAAGTCTCCTAACTTCCTACAATTGAGTACTGCTGTTGAAATCAGATTCCTCCTCACTTCACTGGTGCCCAGCTGGGCACACCTGGCATTTCCCCAGCTAGAGCCCCAGTGATTATGAAAATAAAAGAACTATGAGTCAAGGCTTCTGGATGACAGTGGGAGTAACTTACTTTACTGACTGAAGTCATAGAGAATGAATATGGGTTTTGAATAGTGGGGTGGTGGGAGGACTCCAGGAAGAGGGAAACTAAAAGGCACAGAGGAGATAAAGAACACCACTTACCTGTAGGGACAGTGGAAATTGGGATTTCTTTTAAATAAGTCAGGAAAAAATAGTGAAATTAAATCAGCTTTTTAGAAATATTTTAGTGAACTCTAGAAGTCCCATTAATAGAGACATCTATAAACTTTTTGATAGATGAGTTGTTACTGTATGTATGAATTTGAATATCTCAGCTGTCCTAGGTCCCAGAAATATTATTTTAATTTTCTGGAATCTGTTTTCTTGGCATATCCTATTTAAATTCTTTACCATTTTGTATTGGCCTCTAAGTGTTACTCTTCTCCTTTCTTGTTTACCATCTAGAACAAACTTTGTCAAATAATTTCGCATTCTCCCAGATGTATTTCTTTTGGCATAGCTCTTTTTCATTTTCCTTTTATTTGCTGGAACTGAAAATTCTACCTGAAGTGGCATATCATAGGCCCTAGAGGAAGAAATGATAAGAAAACAGTTTCAGCCTAGTGAGAGACATAACTGAACATTTCCTCCATACTCATCCAGAGAGGAATTTAAATATTTCTACAACAATTTTTATTAAACAAGATGTACAGTTCTGTATACATGCATTCTAAATGGGTAGAAGTAAACTTTTCCTTTCTTTAAGTCGATAATATTGTAGAATGTTTTCTTTATATATGAAGATGAACTAGTGTTTACTCACTGTACATAACAGTCTAATCTCTTGTGATAGGTGCAATATGAATGCTATCTTGTTTAATCAACTATCAGTGTGCCTAAATGGGGAAATAGTCACACAACTTCATCATGGTGATAAACTTCAGAGCCCATATAATCCACTGCCTTGGATGTGGAGAGAAGAAACAGTTGCCTGGGGGACAGTTTCATAGTTATTTAGTTCCTTAATGCCCAGATAGAAATTGGTCTTTACTCCAGTTCTGTTCCTTGAAAATGTTTGCTTGTAATCATTCTTCAACAACTTAATTTGAGCTTTACCTAATGACTACCTGTTGCACACTAGACCTTGCCTGACCATTTGGTTAGAAACAGTAAGATAAGCTATATAGAGATAAGTAAAATGAAAAGCAATGTACATAACATATGTATTTGTGAACAACTTCTATAGGAGATAGATGGTGGCTGTGGGCAACCTGACATGGTAATGTGAGGTTTTTAGGAATGAAAACATTTTATAAAGTCATAAGGGTTGAGGATAGGAAAAAAATTCTAAGTAATATGAAGAGGGTTAGAAGAAGGATACAGAGTCAAGGAAGACAACAATATGCTAACATATGCTATGCTACTTATGAAGCAGGACAAGGAATCCTCCTCCCCTCCTTTATATATTTTATATTGGAAATAACATTTTAAGATGTATTCAATATCAACAATGTTAATGAAATCTTTCAAATTCTTTGTTTCTCTGATTTGATGCCTATTTATACTTAGAACACCTGTTGTTCCCCCCCCCCCATATCAAGACTACAGTAGCACATAAACAAAAAGGATGGAAGCTCAGGTCAGAGGTCATGGAGATTGTAGATTGATCATCTTGAAACTAGTTGGAAAGAGGCAAATAGAAGCAATCAAATTCACTAAGGCTGCTCTTAATATGAACTGGGTGGGGTGAAACAAGACCCACTTCCAAGGAGAGAGTTTTACTAGTACACTCCTACCTCCAGGGGGAGCTCAAGGATTCTCTCCTCAATTCCAGAGAAAATGGAACTCTGAAGTGAATTTGAATGAAAATGGAGCATTTAAAGAAACAATAATTTTACTGGAAGAATGAAGGATAGTTATAAATGGAAGTGGAGTAACAGATTATTTTCCCTGTCAATCATGCCTGGGGACTATTGTCTTTTTTTAGTCCTTTTAATGCCCTTATCTTTTTGTTACACAGACAACTCCGTGTACCATGTTTCCTGTACCACTTAATGGGTTGGGCGGGGGGTGGGCAGAACTGAGCCACCAGGTGAAACTATTTAACATGGGAGGCGGGTGGGCTCAGGGAAAGAACTAGATGAAGTCTGGTTCCTGTAAGCAAACATCCACTCTGATATTGCTGGGAAGAAGACATGGAACCAGACACATGGAAGAGAGATATGTAGAAACTACTTAAAAGGGACAGATTGGGGAGAATCATGTGGACAGTATGACAATGGTAGTCATTATTTTGATTTTGCTCCTTTGACCCAGTTTTCTAGGGCTTGCTTCAGTATTCCTTTTCTGTGATTCCTCATGGGAAGATGCCTTAGATTTTTGGTGAGGTGAGTTAATATAGGGTGCTTTAGATTTTTTGGCCTTAGTGGCCTGCTTTGGGCCATCTCTATTTGGCTGAACACTTAACCAGTAGCTTCCCCACTCAGCAAGTCTGATTTATGGAATAATGGGGTTTGTAATTCAACATGGCTCTGTGTAAATTGGGGTAGTGAAATGGCACCTCCTCTTCATGGAATTGCATCTGGAGACTAGAATAGTCTCACCAGCAGAAACCTGGAATTTGAAAGAATTCAAAGCTAAATGGGAGGCATCCATCTTCTCTAAAATAAAGGCTGTCTTTTGGGCAATGCTGTCCCTCTTTAATTTAGGGATGAGGAACTGGTGAAGCCAAGAACAATGACATAAATATAGGACCCGCAAAAGTGTTCAACGACAGGAGACCTATGAATAATCTAGGGAATAGGGGTGCCAATATCAAAAATTCTTAGTTTGCTAGTCCACAATGGTATTTAGTGCAATCTCTGAGAAGGCAGGTATTCTGTGCAGGTGTTCTTACCTGATCTTGTGCATGTTAAAATGTTACATTTTTTTCAGGTTTATTTTACATATATATGTATATGTATATGTATATGTATGTATGTATGTATGTATATATGTATACACACACATATATATTTAAATAATATAATAGTTTATTTTTACATCATTTTGTGCCTTTTTCTATCTCAGTTGTAATTCCCATGGGTTTCCCATCACCAAATCACCTGTGAGCCATCACCATAGTCCAGTGTACTTCCCTCCCTCCCCCCATTTTTGATCTCATTCTCCACTCCACCCCTGTAAAATGTCTCTGGTATATAGTTGTTCATTATTATTATTCCCCCCCACCCCATCCTTTATACTCCTGTCATAAGTGAAACCATCTGGTATTTTTCCTTTTGTTTCTGGCTTATTTCACTAAGCATAATCCCTTCAGTTCCATCCATGTTGCTGCAAAAGGCATCTGTTTATCTTTTTTGATTGCTGAGTAGTATTCCACTGTGTATATGTACCACATCTTTTTAATCCAGGGAAACTATTTTTCAAAGTTCTTGAAATAATAAATGTATTCCCACTATACAACATCAAATAAAATATTTTACTGTTCTTTTTTTATAATAAGAATCATCTTATACTTTGAGTGAAAATCTAGTATGTTCATATATATATATTTTTAAAGATTTATTTATTTGTGGATGCAGAACTGGGGTACAGGCCAGAGGCTCAGGGGCGGCGAGAGGCTTCACCAGAGACAGAGTGGGGAGCAGAACAGGCAGATCGAGGAAGTACACTGCTGAGGGGAGCAGCGGGCGGGTCAGGAGAGGTCTGCCACGCCATGTGGTCACCTCCGGGGCAGGCGGGAATCGAACTCATGCGGAAGAGGCTTTAGCTTCTCAGTGCTGTGCTTTAACCCGCTGCACCACCAGGGAGGGCCTGTTCATATATTTTTAAGTAAATGTAAGAAAGGATAAATGAGGCATAAATCACACAAAACTCACTATCCAAATGTAGCCATTGGTGAATTTTTTTTGTAACTTTCAGACAATTTTCTTTGCCATTATTGCTAACTTTGCTAAAAAAATTTTTTTTAAAGGTTTATTTATTTATGCATACAGAACTGGGGTAAAGGCCAGAGATGCGGCCGGTGAGAGGATTCACTATAGACAGAGTGGGGAACAGAACAGGCAGATCGACGAAGTACACTGCTGAGGGGAGCAGCGGGCAGGTCAGGAGAGGTCTGCCTCTCGCCACGTGGATCTCCCCCTACCGCCCTCCCCCAGGCAGGATCGAACTCAGGTGGCAGTGACTTAAGTTTCTTAGTGTTGTGTTTTAATCCACTGAGCCATCAGGGAGGGCCAGCTTTGCTTAATTTTCACAGTATCCCTCATAAGATACTTCTGTTATCTTGAATTTACATATAGGAAACATAATATTACCAAGTTTTCCACAGCCAATACCTTCTAAGCTCAGAGTTTTGAGTATAATTTTGTCTGATAGTAAAGCCTTGGCCTTGATTCACTATATGAAACTTCTCACTATTTTTGAAAATGTGCTCATATGATAAAGGCTATTTTGTAATTTTTTATTACTTGATGATATGTTGTGGAGATCTTTTCATGGCAATGAGTTATAAAATTTTTAAAATAATCTTATAGTATTTTGTTATATAATACCCTAACATTTATTAATCAATTGCTACATTGCAAAAACTGCCAGTTTTTCTTATTATAATTAAGAAAGCAATATAAATTAGTACATTGCGAGTTCTTTGGATTATTGCCTAAAATAAATTTCTGGGAGTATTTTAAGTTTTTTCTTGTGTCCGGACAAATCACCCCATAAAAGATAATTTATCCAACAATAACATGTGTCAAGGAATGTTGAAGTATTCACACCACTAGAAAACTGAGTATTAATATTGCCATTTCTTTATTATTCAGTTTAAATGTTAATTATCCTTCTGCATATTTTTGGTGAATCTCTATTCATACTCATTGTCTGTTTTTCTATTAGAATGTTTATCTTTTTAAAATCAGACTATCAAATTTTTTTGCAATGAAGATACCAACCTTTTAAATTTTATGCATACATTTTTTATTAAACTTTTAAATTTTCTTACAGCTTTGTTCATTTTTGTACAGTATTGGAATTTTCCCTAAAAGTGTAGTCCCTGTAAATTTCCCACCACAATATTGCCCATGAGTCATCACTACAGTTTCTGTGCTTGTCCCTCTCCTATTTTGATCCCTTTCTCCTCTTCTGCTGAATGCCTCAGATCTACTGTCTGATATTTTTCTTTTTCCTTCTTACTTATTTCACTGAACATAATTCCTTTCAGCTCCATCCATGTTGCTGCAAATTGTTTAGTGATATTCCATTTTGTATGTACATTACATCTTCTTGACCCATTCAGCTGTTCTTGGGCATTAAGGAACATAACAATCTTTTGAGTGTCATATTATCGCAATTTATTTTCCTAAATTTCCTTACTTACCTATAATCTTGTCCATTAAAAAATTTACTGTATTGACATTGTTTTTCTTTTAGTTCACAGCAAGTATTTCCATAATTTCCTTTCTCTATCTTATGGAAAGTTCCATTTAAAAATTCTCATATTTCTGCTTAATATTCTGTTGGGGCAAAGCTGATACTTAATTTGATTATTAACCATTTGACTTCACCTTTGATATGTCAGGTCTATTTTTGTTTCACATTAATAGACTTTTAAGTTTGAAAAAAAATTAGCAGAAAGCACAGAGCTCCTACACACCATCTCACTCCATCCTAGCCACAGTTTCTTCAGTTTGTTTTTATTTTTAATTTTTATTTGGAAGTGATTTTTTAAAATTCTTCCCAAGTTTTACTGGGAAGCATTCATATTGGGAAATGTTTAATAAATACTGTGAAAGTAAATTTTAGAGCTATTGGAGCCATTAATTTGGATGTCAATAATTTCAACAGTCACATGGAAATTATTAACATGATGAAAGATTTCAGAACTTCAATTGAAAAAGCAGCTTTATATGATGTCATTTCAATTTTTATTTATTTCCATGTATGTGCTTCCCAAGAAGGTCACTATCTCTAAAGAAAGAACAAGAATTCTTGTTGATTTCTTAAATAAGAAATAATCAAATAAGAAACAAACCTTGGTATTTCCTGGTGGTACAGGGGTTAAAGTCTCAGCACTATCAAGCAGTCAGCAGCCAGATAGCAGTATGAGTTCTACCCTCAACCATAACGTAGACTCAAGCATAGCAGCCATAGATGACCCACATGGCACAGCAGACCTCTCCTGTCTTGCCTGCTACTTGCTCCCCTTAGTAGTGTATTTCAGTCAGTCCACTTGTTCTTCTCCCCGACTCTGTTGCTGGCAAATCCTCTTACCACCCATACCCCGTCCTACACACCAGTTTCATAGTAAATAAATATAAATGAATCTTTAAAAGAAAGAAAGAAAGAAACCTTGCCTTCTACAAATACTTTGGTTCCTTCATACTCTGAGAGTAGAAATTTATCTGCAAGTTTCACATTAACTGGTTGAATTTCTCCACTCTTTCCTTTAGCGCCTGATCCAATAACTGGTACTGTCGCTTGTGATACTTTCTGAGATTTTTCCAGAAACATAATGCTTTTTATGGTTACATTTCCAGCTGTAATTCTTTCAAATAATACTTGATCAGAGAGGGGGAGAAATTTTCTAAATAACTGTCCTGCCTCTTTAGGGTGGGTCATAGTCACTGTGTGACCTCTACCCCACTTTCTACCGCCAAAAAGATATGTCAGAGCTCCCTCAGTGCTTCACATCAACCTGAACTTGTTGACTGGGCTCCAAACTATGAAGGGCTCACTGTGACATACTTTTCTCTGTTATTAATATCTTTAATCAATATTCATACATTATTAACTAAACTTCATAATTTATATTAGGTTTTACTCATTGTGTTGTACATTCCACAGGTTGTGACAAATGTACAATCACATGTAACTATAAGTGCAGTGTCATACAGATTACTTCCATTGCCTAAAAAAATTTACTGTACTCCATCAATACATATTTCCCTCGCCACTTATTATGGGGACCACTAGTCTTTTTACTGTTTTTGTAGCTTGACATTTTCTAGAACATATACTTAGAATCAAGCATAGTAGCCATTTCAGATAGATTTTTTTTCATTTAAGTTTTCTCACTGTCTTTTTGTGAATTGATATTTCATTTCTTCTTATTGCTCAATAATAGTCCATTGTAGGGAGATATCACAGTTTGTTTATCCATAAATCAATTTAAGGACATCTCAGTTAATTCTAAGTCTTGGCAATTATTAATAAAGTGTATATAAATATTGTTGTGTAGGTTTTTGAGTGAACATAAGTTTTCATCTCACTTCAATAACATCAAGGAATGTGAATGTTGGATTATGTGGTACGAGTATTTTTAGTTTTTTGAAGATTTACCTTATCATTTGATTTTATTGTTTATGGTTAATTTTTTCTATTTCATTAAAGAACTTAACACCATCAGAATTTATATCTTGATAGAAACACTTTTTTTGCAGGGTATTCCACATATAATATGGGATCACCATTCCCCTTAAAAACAAATATAAAAAATATTTGTTCATAGAAAGATCTAGATGATCTATACAGTCAGAGTGTACAAAGAGTGCCTTATCTTCCTACAGAAATCCTGAACTAAGTAAGGGTGGTGACTGCTGAGAGAAAGAAGCAGGAGGAAGTGAACTGGCACATGACTGGGCTATAGGAGTTAACCTCCCAAGCCCAGATGGGGAGAATCTAGTGCACAGTGAAATACCTGGGAGGAACTCTGCTGAAACACAAATTTGAACAGACCAGAGTTGGAAAGTGGGGATTCAGAAGCCACAGATTTGTGAAATTGGGGACTCCATGGTCCACATGAGTACTAAAAGTTCTCTCGCTCAAGAAGAGATCAAAGAAATGTCAGGCTGAGCTGGACATCATAAAATCCCAATAGCAGAGAAAAGGACTTATGAGAGAACTCACAATCCTTTGAGAAAGTAAACAAACAGCACTGCTGAAGCAGCAGCAGAGGCATGGGTGGGGTCACAATGGCTATTGTGGGCATAGTTGTGACCACAGTGACAAGTATGTGCTCACCCACCATGAAGGTAGCACTGCCTTCTGACTAATTGCAGATTAGTTCCAGAGTGTGAACATGGCATTTCAAACCTAGCTCCTCCCATCACAACTTCATAGATCAAGGCCTTCATGAGAAAGGAGCAGCAGAGAGGTGTGTGCAGGGGGGTGAGGGGGTGGTTAAACAACCTAAGCATACACCATAGCTTGTATGTGGAATGAAAGAAGCGAAGGTAAAAGAAAAGAACTCTACTCCTCAAACTGAGTTCAAGTATTAAAGACCCAGACCCCCCTCATGGTCCTACCTCATGCCGAGGTAAACTAAGAAGAGGACCAAACAAAACCTAATCATCAGTGCCCTCCCCCCCCATCTACAAAGAAGTAGAGAGAAAGACAGAGAGGGAGAGAGAGAGGGAGAATGAGACTAAAGCAAAACACATGCTGGTACCAGATCCTGTGGGATGCTCTAAAAGCAGTACTGCATGAGAATTTTATAGTAATATCAGTTCACATGAAAAAACAAGAAAATCTCAAATTAACAAGCTAAATCTGAAGCTGAAGGAAATAGAAAAGGAACAAAGACATACAGAATCATTAGAAGGAATGATAAAGAAAAATTCAGAGAAGAAATAAATGATAGAACACAAAAAGACAGTCCAAAAGAGCTGTGAAATCAATTGCTGATTATTTGAAAGAAAAATAAACAAAAGTGACAACTCATTAGCAAGCTTTATGAAGAGAAGGAAGAAAACCCAAGCTAATAGAATCAGAAAGAAAAGAAGCAAAATTATTAACAGATATGACAGAAATACATAGAATCACAAGAATTTATTACAAACATCTCTATAGAAACAAACAGGACAACTTAAAAGAAATGGATAAATTTTTAGTCTCATACAACTTCCCAATGCTGAAGCTGGAAGAAATAGACACCTTAAACAGTCCAATCACAAGTGCTAAAATTGAAAGAATAAAAAAAAAAAAGTCTCCCTAAGAATTCTCTTATACTGCTGTTGGGAACACAAAGTGGTCCAACCACTATGGAAAATTATGCGGAGGACCCTCAAATGACTAAAAATGGAGCTACCATATGATCCAGCAATTCCACTCCTAGAAATATACTCAAAAGTCACAAAAACATTAATTTGAAAGGAAACCTGCACAGCTATGTTTATTGCATATCTAACTATTTACAGTAGGTAAGATATGGATACAATCTAAAAGCTCCAAAACATATGACAGGATCAATGGAATGCAGCAGTAAAAAAATATAAACTCATGCTATTTGCAGCAACATGGATAGAGACGGAAGGGATTATGGCCAGTGAAATAAGTTAGAAGGATAGTAAGTCTATTGGATGGTTTTAATTTACAGAGAAACATGGGGTCATCATACAAGGGATCAGAAAAAAAAGACATACTAGTTAGCAAGCAACAAATCATAGACATTCAGCAGTGGAGTAGGAGTGAAAGGGAGTAAAACGGGAGAGAAGAGCTCAAGAGACTAAGGTGACAGTTCATGGGTGTCTTGGTGGTGGTAATATTATGGGGATTATGCCTGAGAGGAGAAAGATACTATACAACAATGAACAACAATTTAAAAAATATTTCAATCAAATTAAAAAAAAAAAGGTTTTTCAAAGTTAAAAAAAAAACCTTCCTAAAATGCAGCAATTGTTGGCTTCTCCAGTGAATGCTATAAACTTTCAAAGAAAATTAAATACCTGTCCTACTCAAACTACTCAAAAAGTTCACAGAGAAAAGCTCTCCAACACATTCTATGAGGGCAACACAACCTTGACACCAAAACCAAACAATACCAGTACAAAAATAAAAAAATTGAAACCAATATCTTTTTTATAATTTTAAAGATGTTTAAAATAATATAATAGTTTATTTTTACAACATTTTGTGCCTTTTTCCACCTCAGTTGTAATCTCCATGGCCTTCCCATCACCAAATCACCTGGGTGCCATCACCATAGACCAGTGCACTTCCCTCCCCTCACTGTTTTTAATCCCATTCCACATTCCACCCCCATAAGATGTCTCCGGTATATAGTTGTTCATTATTATTATTATCTTCTCCCCGGGTCCTTTCTACTGCTATCAGTGAAACCATCGGGTATTTTTCCTTTTGTTTCTGGCTTATTTTACTAAGCATGATCCCTTCCAGCTCCATCCATGTTGCTGCAAAAGGCTTGCGTTTATTTTTTTTGGATGCTGAGCAATATTCCATTGTGTATATGTACCACATCTTTTAATCCAGCCATCTACTTTTGGGCATTTGGGTTGTTTCCAGGTCTTTCCAATCGTAAGTAAGGCAGCAATAACATGGGGGTGCAGGTGTCTTTGAATCAGTGTTTTTGTGTCTTTTGGGAAGATGCCTAGGAGTGGGATTGCTGGGTCATATGGAAGCTCCATTTTTAGCAGTTTGAGAAACTTCC
>NW_004567116.1:48642107-48644612 GCF_000260355.1 Condylura cristata | reverse complement strand
TTTTCTCCACATCCTCGCCAACATTTGTTGTTGCTAGTTGTTTTAAGATGTGCCATTCTCACTGGTGTGAGGTGGGTTCTCATTGTGGTTTTAATTTGCATGTCCCTTATTACAAGTGATGTTGAACATTTTTTCATATACTTATTGGTCATCTGCATTTCCTCTTTGGAGAAGTGTCTTTAAGCTCTTCTGTCCATTTTCTGATGGGGTTGCTTACTTTATTTTTGTTGAGTTTCATCAGTTCTCTATATTTTTGTGATCAATCCTTTATTGCTAGATTTGTGTGAGAAAATTTTTTATGAATCAGTGGGATGTCTGTTTGTTTTTTTGTAATGTCTCTTTCGCTGCACGGAAGCTCTTTAACTTGATGTAGTCCCATTTATTTATTCTTTCCTTCACTATTGTGTTGGGTGCTGTATCTTCAATGATGTTACTGAAGTGAATGTTGTGTAGAGTTTTGCCCATCTTTGCTTCCAGGTACTTTATGGTTTCCATTCTTATGTCCAGGTCTTTAATCCACTTCAAGTTGATTTTTGTGTATGGTGTGAGGTAGTGATCTAGTTTCATTTTTTTTGCAGGTAGCTTCCCAGATATTCCCAGAACCATTTGTTGAACAAACTTTCTTTGTTCCATTGTGTCTTCTTTGCTCCTTTGTCAAAGATTAGCTGCCCATAAACCTGTGGGTTTATATCTGGGTTTTCTATTCGAATCCACTGGTCTGTGTGTCTGTTCTTGTCCCAGTACCATGCAGTTTTGATTATTATGGCTTTGTAGTGTAGCTTGAAGTTTGGGATCATGATGCTTCTGTTCTCTTTCTTTGTAGTCATGAGAGTTTTGGTTATTCAAGGTCTTTTTGGTTCCACATGATTCTCATCAATATTTTTTCTATTTCTTTGAAGAATGACACTGACACTTTTATTGAGATAGCATTATATTTGTATATTACTTTTGGTAGGATGGCCATTTTGATGATATTAATTTTCCCAATCCATGAGCAGGTGATGTCTTTCCATTTCTTGGTGTCTTCTTGTATTTTTTTTAAACAGTGTTTGTAGTTTTCTTTGAATAGGTCTTTTACCTCTTTTGTTGATACCCAGATATTTGATTCTTTTTGTTTTAATTGAAAAAGGGATGGTAAAACCAATCTCTTTAATGAATATAGAAGCAAAAATTCTCAACAAAATTCTAGCAAAGTGAATACAGCAACATATCGAGAATCATCCACCTTGATCAATTAGGTTTCATACCAACAATACAAATCTGAATCAACATAAGAAAATCAATTGTCATTACCAGATTAACAAACAGTTTGACTAAAACCACAGTCATCTCAGTAGATGCTGAAGAAACATTTGACAAAATACAGTAAGAATTTATGATTAAAAAAGTAACCCCTCAACAAGTGGGGAGTAAACGGAACTTATCTAAACACTATAAAAACCATATCTAATGAACCAAAAGCCAACATCATATACAATGGTGAAAAACTTTGTGATTCCACTAATATCTAGAACAAGACAAATATGTCCACAATCACCACTATTATTCAACATAGTGTAGGAAGTGCTAACCAAATTATTAGTCAAGAAAAAGACATAAAAGGAATCTAAATTTAAAAAGAAGTGAAACTGTCACTATTTAAGAGGAAATGTTGGCTAGAGAAACCAAAAGAATCTAAGAAGAAACTTCTAGAAATAATAAATGAACACAGTAGTGTCAGTATACTAAAATATACAAAAATCCCTTTCATTTATGATTATACTTAGTGAAATAAGCCAGAAAAAGAAAGAAAGAAGCCAGGGAAAAAGAGAAAAATATCATATAGTTTCAATGGCAGCAGGAGTGTAATAAAGTAATTGTAATAAGGTAAAAAGTAATTGTAATAAAGTAAAAACCAAAATCAACAAACATCTATAAACCAGAGACATTCTCTAGGGAGGGAGAGGGGAATAGGATCAAAACAGGGGTGGGAAGAGCACCAGGGACTATGGTGATGTCACATGGGTGAATTGGTGGTGGGAATTCCACAGGGGTTACAACAGAGATGTAAAAGCATACATTGTACAAAAATGAAGAGTGACATAAAAAAATTAACAGAAAGGTTTTAAAAATCCCTTCCATTTACATACTCAATAATATATTAGAAGAAAGGAACATAAGGAATACAATTTCACAATTACAACAAAATAATGAAATACATGTGAGTAAACTTAACAAAGAAATTGAAGGACATATACATTAAAAACTTTAAAATTCAGTTACAGGAAATAGAAGAAGACATAAAGAAATGGAAAGCTACAACATGCTAAAAATGAATTAACATAATTAAAATGGTCCAATTGCCCAAAGCAATTAATAGGTTCAGTGCAATGCCCACCAAAATTTGAATTATATTTTTCAAAAAATAGAACAATCAGTTATCAAATTTATACTGAACCACAAAAGGCCCCAAATAACTAACAACAACAACAAAAAGTCTTGAGATAAAAGAAGAAAAAATGCAGG
>NW_004567116.1:48639994-48641057 GCF_000260355.1 Condylura cristata | reverse complement strand
TCACCCCTGTGAGAATGGAGCATATAAAAAAGAATGGAATCAATAAATTTTGGTGAGGTTGTGGTGAACAATGAACTCATTCACTGTTGATGGAAATGAAAGTTGCTGCAGTTCTTGTGGAAAATACTATGGAGATTTCTTAAGAAAATAAAAATAACAAAAAAGAAACTCCATGCTACCTGGCAATACTTCTGTCAGGTATTTATCCAAATAATTTGAAAAGTTTCATCTATTCCTATGTACATTACAGCACTATCCATAGTTGCCAAAACATTGAATGGATGATAAGGTAAAGAAATTGTGTAGTACATGCTTAATGGAATACTATACAGTTGAGAAAGAAGCATTTGGGACAAAATAGATGGACCTCGAGTTGATTATGTTAAGCAAGTTGTATCAAAAAGTGAAAGACAGATATTAAATAGTTTTATCCATCTGTGGAATATAAATAATAAAAAAAATACACAGGAAAAGGATGGTAAGAATAAATCTTGAGCACAGTGAAATAATAGGGTTACCACAGGAAATAGGGAGGAAGGAGGAAGAAGAAAGAGTTGAGGAAGGGAAACAGGATGTAGCAAGGGTGGTTTGGTGGAGAGTAGGTGGAACAAGTACACACAGGAAGATCAAAAATGTAAACTGTAAAATTAAAATTTTAAACATGACTTGTGTGTAAATAATTTGAAAAGTTTCACCTATTCCTATGTACATAACAGCACTATCCATAATTGCCAAAACATTGAATGGATGATAAGGTAAAGAAATTGTGTAGTACATGCTTAATGGAATACTATACAGTATATAATGAATATATACAGTATAATGAATACTATACAGTATTTGGAAGTGGGGTCTTTAGAGGTGATTAAGTGATAAGAACTTTGCCCTTGTAAGAAGTCTGAGAAATCTCCCTTGCCCCTCCACCTTGTGAGGATACAGAGAGAAGTCAGAAGTTTGTACCAAGAAGAGTAGCTGCCCATGCAAACACCCTGATATTGGACTTTATCCAGACCTATGAGATATAAATTTCTATTGTTTGTAAGCTAAAAACAAAAAACAAAAA
>NW_004567116.1:48625746-48638824 GCF_000260355.1 Condylura cristata | reverse complement strand
GATTCCCCAGCTCGCCCCTCCCCCCAACCCTTGTTCTTGGGATATTGTCTTGGTGCCCAGTGTACTTTCAGGTGAAGCAAAAATCAGTCAGGCGGGGGGAGGGGAGGTGGGTGGTGGGGAGGGTGAGCTTCTTGCCAGGACAAGAATGAGGAATGTACTGGGAAACTAGTATCTGCTGAAAACAGCAAGCAGATTTTATAGTCAAATTAGTGTAACCTGCTAGACCATTTTGTCAGAAAGTTAACTGAGAACAGGAACAGGAAAGTTAATTGTTTTGATCAGCAGGGACAATAGAGCCCCCCTGGCAACAACCATAATTCACCACTGTCCCCCACCTTGGGCATCCCCAATACACATACCCACCACACACAGTCCACCATGTACTTGCCCATGTCCTCTGGACCTGATCCTCAGGTCTGATAAATGTGTTGCAACCCCTGAGGTGCAGGCCCCTCTAGGTCTTCTCCTTGGACTTTGAAATGTCTTTTCTCTATGCAACAGGTATATACTCAAAAGAGTTGAAATCAGGATCTCAAACTGACATCTACACTCATATGTTTTCTGCAGCACTTTTTACAATAGCCAAGATATGGAAAAACCCAAATGTCTATTGGGAGATGAGTAGGTAAAGAAAATGTGCTATTGTCAAAGGGAGAATGCAGAATTTTCCAATAAGTGTCTTAAAATGCAGAATTTTCCAATAAGTGTCTTAATTCCCTGCCTGTAGCATTCACTAAAGCAATGACATACTCATAATACATTACAAAAATTTGTGTTTTTTTTTGTAATGACTGGAATGAGTGGAGCTAAAAGTAAGGTAAACCCATCTGTACACAAAACAGTGGGTTTTCTAACCACATTAGATAAGAAAAAAAGAATCTAGGGTAAGCTCAAGAACTATGTCTTGTCATCATACCAAAACTGCCTTTTTGAAGTTCACTAATAACCTTTTTACTACAATCTTAGTAGCCCTTTTTTAAAAAAAAATTTATTTTTATGCATGCAAGAACTGGGGTACAAGCCAGAGGTACAGAGATAGAGTGGGGAGTAGAACAGGCAGATTAACAAAGTACATTGTTGAGGGAGCACTGGGCGAGATAGGAGAGGTCTGTTGTGCCATGTGGGTTACCTCCCTGGCTGGGGATTGAATTTTTGCTGCAGTGACTGTGGCTAGTTTCACAGTGCTGTGCTTTAACTTCTTGCACCACGAGGGAGGGCCCCAGTAGCCTCTTTTTTCTCTTCTCTAATATATTTCACATCTTTAAAAACAAAACTGTCTTTGAATACTCCACCTATCCTGATCTAGCACCATTCAACATCTTAATTACTAGTCTTTATTTATTTCATCATGGTCACTGTACTCCTGTCTCTCCCCTTCATATGTCAAGTTTTTCTGTTCCATCTTCACAACTTCTTCTCTATGTGTCATGTCTCCTTCTGCCTCTCTTATGAGGACAGTTGTGATTGAATTCAGAAATCACTCAGATAATCCAGAATAATCTTCCCATCTCAAGATTCTTAATTTAATCTCATTTAAAAACCTTTCCCCCTCTCCCAAATAAGACAACATTTTTAGGTTTCAGGAGTATCTTTGGATGGTCATTATTTAGCTTATTATAGCTGCCATTACCATGTAAGAATGGAGATTCCATGAATCAATGGGGAGGAATGGTAAAAAATCTTAGAAGGGTACCAACCTTGAAGTCAATTCCATTTCCTGGAAGAAAGAAAACCACGATGGCCATGGTAAATATTAAATCAGGGAGCATAAAAAGACAACTGAAGCACAGGTTTTTGACCTATCGGATTGAGATTCCTGATTTCATCCAGAGAGGAATGAGGGTTTTTTTTTTAAAGATTTATTTATTTGTGCATACAGAACTGGGGTACAGGCCAGAGGCTCAGGGGCGGTGAGAGGTCTCACCAGAGACAGAGTGGGGAGCAGAACAGGCTGACTGACGAAGTACACTGCTGAGGGGAGCAGCGGGCGGGTCAGGAGAGGTCTGCCACGCCATGTGGTCACCTCCGGGGCAGGCGGGGATCGAACTCATGCAGAAGCGGCTTTAGATTCTCAGTGCTGTGCTTTAACCCGCTGCGCCACCAGGGAGGGCCCTGGGTTTTTGTGTTTTTTTTAAGATTTATTTATTTATGCATACAGAACTGGGGTCCAGTCTCAAGAAGTGCAGCGGGGTGAGAGGATTCACCAGACAGATTGGGGAGCAGAACAGGATGATTGATGAAGTACACTGCTGAGGGGAGAAGTGGGAGGGTCAGGAGAGGTCTGCCACGCCATGTGGGTCACCTCTCTGGACAGCAATCGAACTCATGCTGAAGTGGCTTTAGCTTCTTAGTGCTGTGCTTAGCCCACTGCACCACCAGTGGCCCCGGAATGAGGGTTTTTGAAAGAGGGATGCTGGAGAATTCTTAGCTTCAATTCCATCTGCTAATTTAATGCCAGTTATTAATTTATTTTATGAATTAAACTTTTTGATAACTAAGTGACAAACAAGAGGTAGAGTCCAAAATGCCTTTCTCTTCATGTGCCATTCTCAATAGTGTAGGAGGGGAAGTTGATGGGCTGATCATCTTTATCAAATGCCTGATGACTAGAAGCCCTAATGGAAAGAATATACCAACATGCTATTCAATATGCACACCCTTTTGAAGGCTGAGTCTGTTGATCTGACCAATTTGGGGAACTATAGGGATGGATGTATCTCTCTCAGAAGATAGAACATTTGGGGTGCAAATTGATGAACTAGAAATGTTGGGTGTGGGTGGGGACAGTTTCATTTAGCCACTCCTCCTCCAACAAAACCAACCATAATGGAAGATCAAAAGATCTTCAAAGATGACTGAGCTGGATTTCCCCAGCCATACAGAGAATTCTCAAGTATGAGGAAAGGGAAAACACTGTGGGTGGCACTAAGGCTGTGCCCAGTCACCTGGCATTTCCTTCAGAGAGGCCCTGCTCAAAGGGTAAAGTGGACTGTGCTCTTGCTAACTTCAAAGGGGCTCAGCAATTTTGAGTAAGATGGAGAAACATTGAATGAGTAAGTGAAGTAGAAATGGGGTTTTCTGGATCAGTCAAACCCATGTTGGGACATTCCAATCATGAAGAGGAGCGGAGCTGAAAGGTAGTGAGTGGGAAGAGAAACCAAGCATATGAGATTCAGAACACTTGGGGATAACTAATAAACTTCATCTACTGTTAGGTGCAGAGTATAAAAGAGGGTAAGGACCTTTCCTTTATCAGTCTCTCTTCCCTATTAATCTACTTCTGCCCAACATCAAATAATTCCAGTGAGAAAATAATTTGAGAATGCTTTCGAGAATTTAAAGTCATCATTATAAATAACATTGAGAATTTCTTTTATGCAAACAATGCCCTAAGCACTTTACATTCATTCATCTCATTTAATCGTCAGTAAATTTGTGATATAGGTTTTATTGATTCATTTAATTCCCATGTTAGGAAAGTCAAGGTTAAAGAACTTGCTAAGACTATAGTAGGCAGTACATGGTGGAATCAGGATTTAAACACTTTTAGCTCCAGACCCCAAAATATTAGCCACTTTGCTAAATATTAGCCACTACCTTGTCAAAAAAACATTAAAGGAGATATTAGAGTACTTATTTTCAACTTTGCTAAATAAAAATAAATGTGGGTAGAATACAGACATCAGCAGAAATCAGATTTGAAAATAAAATTGAATAAGAAAAGAAAAAAATAGAAATAAGATTTGATTAAAAGCAACAACAATAAAACCTGGTGTATGGTATATAGAGAAATCAATACAAAGTCATTTAAGGAAATAAAATAGTATTTAGGCCAAAATCAGAAATCCTCTTCCCCAGTCTCTCCTTCCCAGCCAGAATCCCAGGGTAGCCTCTCAAAGCTCAGGTCTCGGGAAATCCCTGGAAACTGGAGTGTCCTTCTCTTCATCCTCTTTTCCTGCTATTGCTTCTATGACAGTTACTAGCCACTGGGTTTAACAATGACCAATTGGGTTCAGGTCTCCTTTCTCAAAACCATTGCCTTGCTTGCTGAAGTTGCTTGTCTGGAAGTAGTAAGGAGTTATAACGACTAGTCCCCCAGATTTGCTAATCTGCTCTTGGGCTTTCACAACCTCCTTATAGTCTAATTTTTATTAGGTCCATCCTTTCAGTTTCTTTGAGAACTTTTTCAAGGAACTTGGGGTCCTTCCCTCCAACCCAGTCCCTTTCCTCAGGTAGAAAGCATTTGAATTGTTCTATTCATTGTCTGACTAGAAAGGTTCCTGCCAATAAATTGGTCAACTACTGTCCCAGAATTAAGCTGGAACATCTGATGTCTTTCCTGTATTGAAATCTTCGTATTCTATAGAGGTAAAGGATAGTCTCTGCCCTGAATCTTGCACTCCTTCTAATATGTCCTGCCAGTGTGTCCCCAAATCAGGTAGTAAATATTTCATCTACATAGAATACTGTCAACCACCTCTAACAAGCTCCTGGATAGGAAAGGAATCCAAGAAAATGAATTCGTCAAAGAAGATGAAACCAGGCCCTTTCTGGTGGTATCGTGGGTTAAAGCACAGCACTGTGAAGTCGACTGCAGCCACTTTGGGTACAAGTTCTATCCCTGCCCCGCAGGTGATCCACATGGTGTGGCAGACCTCTCCTGTCTTGCCCGCTGCTCCCCTCAGTAGTGTACTTCGTCAATCTGCCTGTTCTGCTCCCCACTCTATGATGAATCCTCTCACCCTGCACCTCTGGTGTATACCCCAGTTCTGTATGCATAAATAGATAAATCTAAAAAAAAAAAAAAAAAGAGAGAGAAGATTAAACCAAAGAAATCATTCCATGTAGGCTATGGAGATTTTTAATCTGTGAACCACTCTTGGGCACTGTGGACCAGTTAGATACTTTGACCTAGCCAGTGTTGCAGTGGGAGGTGACCCAGAAAGGAGAGGTTTGCTGTATAGAATAGGGTGTATTTCATATATAATTTCATTCCTGAGATGGATACAGTACTTTTCTATCCCATTCTTCCCCCCAATTCCATATCTATGCATGATATTTTGGAAATACATGGATAAATTTCTCAGATT
Organism: Condylura cristata; assembly: GCF_000260355.1. Taxonomy (NCBI): domain Eukaryota; kingdom Metazoa; phylum Chordata; class Mammalia; order Eulipotyphla; family Talpidae; genus Condylura; species Condylura cristata. Next base: position 48,633,734 of record NW_004567116.1, on the reverse strand, counting down.
TTGGCCTGTTTTGGCAGACCAACAATCTTCGAATTTAATTTTGAAGTTGATATTGATTTATTTTCTGGTGTTTAATTCACTATCCAAGCTGATTTTGCACTGACCAAATCAGATAATTGCCAACACTCTAGGCACTGTTGTTTTGAAGTAGATTTGAGATGGTCTAAAATTAATCAGTCAAAAAAAGGGCCAATAATAAAAACTGACATACTTCAATTTGTGCTCATAGATCCATTATAAACTGCATGTCCAAGACCAGTGCATCAGTAGTGAGAAGCCGATGAAGTTACGTCTTGTAGTTTTCAGGATAATCTACTAGTTTAAAGTGGTTTGTTCTTAATTATATACACCTGGCTTCACTAGTCGTAAGCCTCATTAGTCTTAAAAAATGTTCTTTGGGCTAACCCAAGAGGTAGTATAAGGTGAAGAAAAGGCTGTCGGCTTTGAAGGAAGACAAATTCTGTATCCAGATTCTAGTACTTCTACCCATTAGGCACAGGATTTTGGGCTTTTCACCTTCGAGTATAAATTTTCTCATCTGTAAAATGGTGATAGGAAGAAGATTATTTACAGGATTGATGGGAGGACTAAAAAGTAGGTGGTATCACAAAAAGAAAAGAACATTAAGTGATCTTGCATAAAACAGATACAAACAAGTACTCAGCACAGGGTTGGTACTCATAAGTGCAAACTTTTCTTTCCTAATATTGAATTATAAATATTTATTTAAAAACCAAGACATTAATTCATATCACTTTGAAAATAAATCTATAAAAGGAGGGCTTTATGGCCCTCCCTGGTGGCGCAGCGGGTTAAAGCACTGCACTGAGAAACTAAAGCCACTTCCGCATGAGTTCGATCCCCGCCTGCCCCGGAGGTGACCACATGGCGTGGCAGACCTCTCCTGACCCGCCCGCTGCTCCCCTCAGCAGTGTACTTCATCGATCTGCCTGTTCTGCTTCCCTCTCTGTCTCTGGTGAATCCTCTCACCCTCCGTATCTCTGGCCTGTACCCCAGTTCTGTATGAATAAATAAATAAATCTTAAAAAAAAAAAAAGGAGGGCTTTATGAGTAATAAAAAAATCAACAAATTCTTGTCAAACTAATGGATATCTTTGGATATTTCAAAACAGGAATATAACATATGGACAAAAACAGGTGATCACTTTCATGCTTGGCAAGTGCTATCAGAGGCTAGTTTTCTCCCCAAATATCCTTCCTCACTGCCTGAAATTCCAATGATTGAGAGCATACCACAGAGAGCACCATTCATTCATTCATTCAATACACATGGATTGAGAAACCTATTGTGCACCAGTTGTGGGATTACAAAGACTAAGCCACATGTTCTCTTGAGAGAATTTGTGATTTATTGACAAAAGGAAGCATGAAATTGAAATGGCCACTATACTCTGTATGAACTATATGCATTAATAAACAAAGGTAAAGTTAGTTCCATTTCCCTTCTAGAAATGTATAGATAATATGCGTAAATATTATTCATAATATGTCCCCTAGTGTATTATTCATAACCATGTCCCCTAGTGTATTAGTAAAAATTGTACTGATAATTTCACAGGATTATGTTTAGACATTAAGTTTTTCCTTTTCCTAGCATTCTTGCTTTCTTGGAAAAATATTCATTCTTCACTATACATTTTAAATCTCCAATATAAATTTCAATCAATCATTTCAGATTTGCATCATTTTTCCACTTTCAACACATCCTGTGGTTTTTTTTTTTTTTTTTGTGCTGGCTCTTCAGTAAAATCATTGAGGAAGTTTGAAAATTTTATATGTTTTTTTTTTTTGTGCTGGCTCTTCAGTAAAATCATTGAGGAAGTTTGAAAATTTTATATGGCTGTGTCCCACAGATTTGCTAATTAAGGGATATAAGCATTTGAAGATTTTAAAATTTTACAGATGGTTTTAATTCTGGGGCTGAGACTCATTGATCACAGCACTAATTCTATCAATAAAAAGAGAATATGAATTTTACTGGAATATAAAGACTATACCATTGTCATTTTGTTTTCCTAACTTGTAGCACTCAGGAAAAGTTTGTTGGAAATACTGATAAATTAGCAAGGAGTTAGAGCTGAAAAGTACTTGAATTGTCCAAGCACATTTTAGTGAAGGATTTGTTCTAGGAGAGGAGTAGTGTGGTTTGTGACCATGGTTGGCAGGTCCTCACACATATGCTCACAATCGCAAGACATCTCTAGGCTTATGGTGCATCAACAATGGGGTTTATTAACAAAGAGGAAATTGGGGAAAAGGATAGAGTTGTTTTTTTTTTTAACAAGTTTTACGTTTTTTATTGAGGTAGCCTTGGTTTGTAACATAGGTTCCAGGTGCATACACTACAGCATGCTCACCATCAAAATTCTAGCTTCCATCACCATTCAATTGACCCCCTTTATCCATTTCCCTCCCTGCACTCCCCCAACCCTTTTTGGTACAGAGAACACCAATCTATTCTGTGTATCTAAGTTTGGTTTGAATTAAGTGTTAATCAAAGTAATAACATACATAAGTGGTCTAAAAAAAAAATCAAATGCCAAAAGATACACATGAAAAGCAGTAACTCCCCTGCCCATCCTCAACTTCGGCTCCCCAATCCAGAGACAAATGTTTCCATGTCTGTTTAGTGGTTACTTCCACTTTCCTAATACTATGCTTTTATTACTATTTGACTTGATGACTCAAGGCACTAACAGCTAACTTCCAGCTAACTTCCAGCTGCCCCTCACTCTCATCCCCTTATTATATGGTTGCTTCATTATTTTGAACTCTTCTTTTGGCTACTTGTCCACCTTAATAATAATATAATCCCTACACCTGTCTTATTCCTTCAACCAGAGACTGTATCTGGACTCTCCTTGTCTTCAGAATTCCCTCTCCTTTCCTGTCTCCCACTTTGGACTGCCCTTACACTCCGCACACTGGGCAGCACCATTAATTAAGTCTTTTTTGCTTTGCCTAGAGATTTACTCTAAAAATGAAAGTCCATAACATTTCCATGATTATTGAAATCACTGAATAGCCAGTGTAAATCCCGCGACCGGGTTTTCTCATCATGACTGCAGTCTTGATCCATGTGCCCATCAGTGTGCAAGCGTGTTCCCTCTTTCCTGGCAGCCGTCTTCCTGTTTGAAGCACACATCACTTGGTGGCTTGAAACTGGGCTTTTCCTGGTCGTTTCGGTTGGCCATTGCTTCTTCTTCTTCTTTGGCCATTGTATGCCTTCCGGATCGTGTTTTTAATGTCCTCCCGCTCAGTCCATCTGCTGCTTGGAAGCCTTCCATGCGGTTGGAAATCCAGTCATCTCTTCTTGGAAAAGATTGGAAGATGTGCCTCTTATTTGGACCACTCTTGTACAGTTCTTGTCTCCTGAAATTGTTACTAACGTTCTCCTTCTATTTTCTGCAGGCTATCCTGAGCCCTTAAGTTATTTCCTAACTGACGTTCGCGCTGGTTTTTTTTTTTTTTTTCGCGCTGGTTTTTAAGGGATGCAAGCACTTCTCCAATATTGGAGGTTTTCATGTTGTTAAATTCTTGTCCATAGATGGAATTAGCTATTGCCTTGGGAATCAGATTTTCATGCTGCGTTTTTCCGCAAATGATTTCTAGCCACCCACTTACAGTAAAAGATGAGTCGATGGCACCGTAGGCCGGCCCGGCTCCGCGCGGGCGTCCGCCAGGCCGCTCCAGAACCGCGCCGGAGAGCTGGCGACAGAAGTCAGGGGTCCCATAGCGCGGCCGGTTCCAGAAGGTGAGTTGCTCTACATATGTACCTGGAGACGGACGTTGACAGGCGGACGTTGAGGATCACCGAAGCCACCAGGTAGAAGTAGGGGAATTTGTTGCGCAGATGCCAGGCCAGATTGAAGAAGAGGAGCAGCAAGCGCGTGAGCCTCTTGCTGAAGCCCAGGTAGGAGCGGCGCGCGGTGGCAGTGGAGCAGTAGAGACACTTTGCTGAGCCCGATAGGGCCTCCACTGCAACCAGGGGTAGGATGTCGCCGCCCATCAGTGCTTAGGGCGTCCTGAGGGACGGTTGGGGTGGGGGGTGTGTGGGGGGGTGGCACTAGCGAAAGAGGCTGGCCAGCAGGTGCAGGGCAAGTGCTTCCTCCTCCTGCAGCACGGCGATCACCAGCATAGAGTTTTTAAGGCCACAATTGTCCAGCTGTCCTACCCCAGAGAGTGTCTGCAGTGTCCAGTAGTCCAAAGCAAAGGCCACTCATGCAAAATGGTGTTATCTTTTCAATGAGAGCTAACAGTGAAACACACTGGTATACTGGTTAAGTGGTGGACCAGAATCCAGTTTACAGTGGCAGCTAGAGGTGATCAGAGGTGGTGCTGCTAAGGTGACACTAAGTGGCCAACATATGCAGAGCCTGGGCTGGGCAATGCCCAGATGCAAGACTGAACAATGCCAGAGACAACAGCACAGGTGGTGGTCCTGGAGGAACAGAGGCTGTGAGCAACTCTCATAGGTGGCTGGACACACAGTTCAGCAGTGCCAATCAGCCAGAAGTACAACTGTTATAGCTCTTAGTGATGCCAGGCACAATCCAGTGGCAGAGGGCCCTTTTAAAGACACTAGATACAAGCCAATTCATCAGAAAGCAAGTGAGATAGAGGCAGAGCCAGAGAAAAGAGAATCGGACTGCAGTTTGAAGCACAGATCAGATGCAAATGTCTACAGAGGTCTACAGAGGTCCTGAAGTTCTTTAAGTATCTTTAAAATCTCTGGACAGGTATGTCTGAAGCCATCTGATGAACCCCATCTTTTCAGTGTGCATCTGATGAATGAATTCAACCTGGCTGCTGCTCTGGCTTATATCCCCTTTTAGGGTCTCTACATTTCAAACCTGACTGGTCCATTTATAATTGGTTCATTTCTAGTTTTCTGATTGGTGCTAGTTAAGCTGGAATTTGATTGATCCAATTTACAATCCTGAATAATATCAAAAACCTTGAATGGTATCAGGGGAAAATTGAAACTTTTTGGTCTATTAGGAACTGTAACCTGATTAGTTTTTCTTTATTTTCTGTGTGGTATTCAAGAGTGATATTCTGGCCAAATTCCAGTTGTGAGAATAATGGAGGCTGGTTCACAGGCTGCATTCTGAGTTCAGGATCTCAGTGCAATACCAGCCTCTTTCCTGCAGTTGGCATTGGGGCTGGCCCTTAAACTCAGCCACTTTGGCAAGCTTTAGTTAGCTGGTCATGACCCCAAGGCATCAGAGAGGCTACTGTTACAGCCCAGAATAGAAAACCTGGGTTTCACTGGCACTAAAAGAAAGAGATGAGTGTCAAGGACTGAACGGGCCTTGTCTATATTACTTTGACATAATGTGGACTCACAGTTGGACTGGGATGACATTTGAATAATCTCCTGGTGCAGACCAGAGGTCAGACATTGTACCAGATGATCCTCATGAGAAATAAAAGGTAAGGACTGATGAAAATCTAGCTAAGACTCAACAGAAAAACACTTACAGAATATGGCAAAGTTAATGTTTGTCCCTTGTGAATGTTTACCATGTGCCAACTTTTACTTTGAGCACTTTATAAACATGACTTTATTGAGCCTTTACATATACACTCTAGTGAAGAAATGCACGTTTGGAAAGGGTGAGTAACGTGTCCAAACTTATATAGCCGCTAAGTATTGGGTACTTGATTTGGACCCAGGTTTGGATGACTCATGAATCTGAGATTTTTAGTTTTTTATACTGGAAATCCATCTTCTATACAGCCTTTGGCCTAAGTGACTGCTTAAAACCACATGGCAAATTATACCACGTCACCAAGGCTTAAAAGAAGCCCTTAGCTCTATACCTTATAAGTATTTTAGAAAAGCAAATATTTGCACAACAAAGTAGAGAGGTACCTGAGCTAGGTAGAGTTGATATAAAAAAGCTTAGTTAACTTGATGTTTACCCTGAAGGAAATAGGAATATAGAGTAGGGTCACAGTATGATTAAATTTAAATTTGAATATTTAGGAACAACACTTATTCACCTCTGTTCTTACCAAATCCATTATCCTAAATTTCTCATGATCACACACACACACACACACACACACACACACAGAATATTTGAAATTTTGCTAAATGTTCATTTTTTGACAAATAGTAAGATTAGAGAGGTACACCTAACCAGAGTTGAACTGTTTTTACTCATGATGTTTCTGATATCTAAGCTATGGGTTTATTTTCTCACATCAAACAATAATACTCTGATCCTGTAGATACCAATTGGGTGTCCTATAATTCTATTTTGACACTACGTGGAGTGACATTAGACACCTCAAGTTTAAGGATTCAGTCTCACAAGACAATTTTGATACCACTCATGTGTGTCAGCTCACCTATACTTAAGAGCATCTGGCTACAAGACAAGGACTATCACTATCCTCTTCTCAGTATCAATAGCTTGGTAGACTTGCTCACAGAACACAGGAATACACTTATGTTTATTGGCTTATTATACAGAATACAAATAAACAGCCAGATGAAGGAATATATAGGGTAAGATCTAGAAAGGTGCTGAGTATGGGAGCTTTTGTTCTCATAAAGTAGGGGTGTGTCACCCGATTGGTACCTCAATGTATTCACCAACCTGGAAAATATTGTTAAACAACTAGAGCCCAAACAAGTTAATTTTTTTTAAAGATTTATTTATTTATACATCCAGAACTGGGGTACAGGCCAGAGGTTCAGGGGGGTGAGAGGATTCACCAGAGACAGAGTGGGGAGCAGAACAGGCAGATGGATGAAGTACAATGAAGTACACTGGTGAGGGGAGTAGCAGGTGAGACAGGAGAGGTCTGCTGTGCCATATGGATCACTTCCCTGATGGGATAGAACTGGCACTGAAGAGGCTGTGGCTAGCTGGCAGTGCTGTGCTGTGCTCTAACTTGTTGCCTCATCAGGGAGGGCCAATTTTAATTATCTAACAGACCTTATTAAATGATTCAAGAACCCGGTAGCACCCTATCTTATAAGTAGAAAAATGCTGCAAAATGTGATTCAAAATGGAAGATTTTTGTAGTCAGAAAAGAGGGGAGGACATGTCATTAGCAAAAGAAAACAAGGAGGACCCTCCCCGGTGGCACAAGGGTTTAAAGCACAGCATTATCAAGCTACCCACAGCAACTGCAGCAGGGCCAGAGAGGTGACCCACACAACACAGAAGACCTCTCCTGGCCCGCCCGCTGCTCCCCTCAGCATTGTGTTTCAGTCAACCTGCCTGCTCTGCTCTCCCCACTCTTTCTCTGGTGAATCCTCTCACCCTCACACCTCTGACCTGTACCCTAGTTCTTGTATGCATAAATAAATAAATCTCTTAAAGAAGAAAACTAGGATTATTTTAGGTAAAGCCACCTTCCACTAGGGAAGGATGGAGGAAGGGCCTTATGCCATGTTATGCAGGAGAAAGACCAAACCCAGATTAAAAACTTAGAACTTGCAGCCTCAAATTCTTTTTTGAGGCCTGGGTTCTGAGTCACCTCCCCAGCCTGGGATCAAACCCATGCTGCAGTGGCTGCAAATATCTTCATTGTGCTGTGTTTTAACCCCTTGTGCTACTATGGAGGTCCCATAGCACCAAATTCTAACTTCCAGGCAAGGGGGGGTGGGGCGGGGATTAGAGTAAATCTAATCACTTGTGCTGACTAGGAAACTCTTAACTGGTTTATTTAAATGTACACTTTTGGAATTGACTAAAATTGCAATTCAGTTCTGTATAAGTCTTGGTGGGTCCAACATGAATAAATCCACTCAGGACTATTTTTCCTCCATAAAACACTATCTTAATCCTTTTGTTTAGGGCTTTTAGTAGGTAAGGTTGATTAAATCACTGGTAATTGATGATTGGACTCTGTCTTAAATGCCTGGGGCAGCAAGTTCTAAATTTCTAATCTGGGCAAGGTCTTTTTCATGACCATGCCTCCTTTGAAAGCTATCTACCATCCTC
>NW_004567116.1:48619112-48625151 GCF_000260355.1 Condylura cristata | reverse complement strand
CTGTGCTTTAACCCGCTGCGCCACCAGGGAGAGCCCAAAAACTTAATTTTTAACTATACCTACTGGGGATGTCTTTGCAGGAAGGATGTTGTTTTTCTGTCCTCTAGTGATATTAAGCATAAAGGAATCATCCTGAATACTCAGACAGAACATTCATGCAAATAACTAAAATCATAGTACTGGTTAAAATATCTGTTGACTCAATTTATCAAACCACTATTTGAATGCACATCTGCTACAGGGTAGGGTAAGGGGCAACCTGGAACCCCAAACTCACCTGTTTTAAGCAGGTCTTCCATATGCCACATCAAGGTAAAACATACTCTAATGCATAAGACCTTTAATGGAAAGGAACTTTAATACAATTTACTGCAGTAAAGGGAAGGGAAAGAATAGATAAAATAGTTTCTAAATCATGCACCCATTATTGCTCATCCCCTCATAGGTAAATGGTTAGTCTAAAGCAGGGCCACTGAACCCTCAAAGCCTGCACAAGTCTGAGGCACCTCTTAGTGGGGACACAAAGAGACTTAAAAGGAGCAAAATCAGAATCAAGATAAAAGCTGGCATTGTTAACCTTCCCATGGGTCCCACCCACACCTATTTCAACCAGTCTCAAGACCAGGAAGCAAGTGCAGCTTTTCTCTACTCTGATCCATGCTCCCCTTCTAGTTCTCTTTCTGACTCTCCATCCTTTTTCCCTTCCTCCCTCCAGTCTCCTACCCAGTATCTCCCTGCTTGGTTTCACCCTGCCTTGGGTAGGGGAGAGAAACTACAATCTCTCCTTTCCCTGGGGCCCACCCTGTTACATACCCACAAAATATATTTGATGCCTGTGCTGTGAATAAAGGGTAAATTTGGAGACATTACAGTTTGATCTTCATTTGGGTTTGTATTTCTCCCTTTACTTTTTATGTTACATGGACTTGTCTCATGATGGCACCATTGTGACATGTATACTGGCTGGTCATACTGTGTTCAACTTTATTTATTTAAAGCCTTCTCTCCTGATTAAATGGACCCAAAATGGGCCTGATTCCCCTCAACTTTAGAATGATAGGCAAATAGTAAAACTTCTCCCCAGGAAATTATTCTGTTATTGCCTCCATTACTTGTTTTAAAATTAATTAATTATTAACTGAGGTAATATTGGGGTACCCCCATCAGGTATTACTATCATAGTACACCCACCACTACCTCACCTGTATTCCACACCCTTATACCATTATGCTTCCTTTCCTTTTTGTTCTTAACCCCTCCTCTGACTCCTCCCTGCTTGTATTTTAGTTCTGTGGTCAGCTGTCAAGGGTTAGTTTTTCACAGCCACCTGTGATCGTATGGGTGGTTAACACTCTGTGATGTGCCTCCATTATTTCTAATTACCCAATATCAGTTATGATTAACATCTCACAAATATAAACATACAAGACTTGTAGGAGCTTTTGTATTGTTTAAACTTATGTTTTATAATCATCTCAGTCACTGTTTCTGGATTAGTGGCATTATGGAGATTTATAACACACTAAACTACAGTGTTATATTCTAATTTTTTAGTTGATTGTTTGGTGAGGCTTTTTAAATTTTCCATCATTGTAATTCTTAATGGATATAATTCAAATTTGTATGCTTGGTATAATTCTTTTTTTTTTAAAAGATTTATTTATTTATTCATACAGAACTGGGGTACAGGCCAGAGATGCGGAGGGTGAGAGGATTCACCAGAGACAGAATGGGGAGCAGACAAGGAAGTACACTGCTGAGGGGAGCAGCGGGCGGGTCAGGAGAGGTCTGCCACGCCATGTGGTCACCTCCAGGGCAGGCGGGGATCGAACTCATGTGGAAGTGGCTCAAGCTTCTTAGTGCAGTGCTTTAACCTTCTGCGCCACCAGGGAGGGCCCGTGCTTGGTGTAATTCTTAATGGATATAATTCAAATTTGTATGCTTGACCTTCTTAGCAGTGTGTTTCAGTAGATTTGCTTGTCCCACTCCCCATTCTGTCTCTGGTGAATCCTCTTACGCCCTGCACCTCTGGCTACATCCCAGTTCTTACATGCATAAATAAATAAAAATAAATCTTAAAAATTTGCATGCCTGAGACACTTAAAAAAATGTTAGTTTTACATTTGAACAGTTGGCTAGTAATGGATTTTAGTGACATTTATTACAATAAATAAAAGAGTTTTTTTTGTGGCTTCCAATGAGATCAATTTTCTTCTGGCACTGTGCTCACATAGCATCTGAATAATCCAAACAAAAGCATTCTTGTACTAACAATAAGCAGAAAGCCCATTTTTCACCAAATTAAGGATTTATTCCAAGTAAGATACATACAGGCGAGGGACCAAAGGAATAGACAAGATGCTGTGTGCCTACAGCTGAGAAGTGAGCAAAGTTCTCCATCACTTTTCTGTTTAAAATCCAGATTGACTCAGAATACAATATATTTTTATTTATCATCATAGATAGCCTGGATGGAAAACAACAACCTTTGGACACACACACACACACACACACACACACACACAGATCCTTCAGAAGTTTCTAAATCAGTCATAAGCAATTACTATAAAGTGATATAGTTGTGATGCAACCTTGTGGTATTTTGCCCATCATTACTCCAAGCTCTACAAGCTGCTGCTGCAGCTTTGAAAATAGTCACCAGACTCAGAGGCCCCCACACAAGGCCAACCTTTAAGATAAAGTTTTATCACCTAGTTCTTGTGTTTCTTGTACATAGATTGCAACTGTCTATAGAGACCATAAATAATGTATTTCCCTTAGCTCATAGAGAATCATCATATCAAATCACCATATGCAGCCTTCTGGAACAAATACTTTGTTACATTATGTGTCTTTTCTATTGCAGTCAGCCCTGACTGCTGACTGCTGAAAAGATATATGAACTAGAACCACTTTATAGGGAGCGGAAGTAGCTGATAAGAACTCTCTCTCTCTGTCAATCTATTTTTTCCAGCTAATCCTCATCCTTTATGCTAAAAAATACCGATCCTTTTTCTCATCATAGCAGTGATGATGATTTTCATTCAATTATAGATTCTTAAGAGCTTTGACTTTAAATGAAAAGTCATTATATTTTACAGTGTATATGCTGAAACCAATTTTACCAAGGCCTAATTGGTATAACAAGAGTAAGTTCCTAAAGTAAGTTTCTGATTCCAAAAATATCACCAAAGTTCTAAATAAAGACCCAAAAGCACTTCTACTATCACACAATCATTTTGTATTTATTTGTTAATTCCTTTTCTCAATGGCATATTCTAGTTCAGGGCCAGCAGTGGCCAGGGTTTATCCTGGGAGCTCAGGCCACATGTGGGAACCACACCTGGCCAGGAGGCCTTTCTGTTACAGGGAAGCCTGGAGTGGACTGGGCCGCCTGTCTGTGGGGCCTCACCTGTGCACTCACAATTCAGTTATACTGCAGGTACACACAAAAGGGTCAATAACGGGTTTATTTACAAAAGGGGAAAGGAATAGGAAACAACCCAGAGAAAGAGAGCGGGATACAAAGTAACTGAATACCTTACCAGCTAGGCTGACTGAATACACCTAGTCACCGGGTTTGGAGAGCTGTTTCCTGAGCAAGAGAATGAGAGATGCAATCGCGCCCTATTTATACCCCAAATGTCCCAGAACTTCTGCTAGCTCCGCCCTTGGTTCCTCGTAGTTCTTTCCCTGGTGCTGCTGGGAGTTGTAGTTTCTGATCACTAGAGTAGGAAGTAGGGTCCAGAAAGCAGGAGTAGGGGGGTGGAGTCCATAAGACTCTGCAGAGTCCCTTTAGGACATCCTTTCCCTTAACATTTCCATTGCAGAGTGCATCACACACATCCCTCATTCACTCTGGCTGGGGCAATGGAGATACCACAATGAAACTTACATGCACATCTTCGGTTGTGGAGGAAACCAGCTCCCAGAAAAAATCCACGAAGATATGGAGACAACGCACAAACTCCACATAGATGGTCCTGGTCAGGAAACTACGCATGTCCTTCTCATCAACATTATAATGAAATGAAGTTTGATGAACCAGTTCCTTTCTCACCCAAGAGCCAGAAAAGAGACAGGAGGCTATAAGAAATATATCAAGCACTCTGCTTTGACCTTTTGCTTTGTCCTAGTACCTTTACTTAATTTTTTTTTGTTTTAAGTATTACTAGCTTTATTTTAAAACTTTGAGTAATGCTGAGATTTGTTCCTAGGTCTTTACTTCAACTGAGGTATTTCCCTTCATTGAATTACCTCACTATATGGGGAAGTCTCACCCTACCCATAAACAGACTCAGTTTCTGGAATTGTAATTTCCAAATGGTATTTGTGACTTCACTGGCCTGGGAGAGGAATTCAGGTTTGTCTAAGCTTCTTTTTTTTTTAATTTTAAAAAAATATTTATTTATTTATATATACAAAAACTGGGATACAGGCCAGAGGCAGGGGGGTGAGAGGATTAACCAGAGACATAGTGGGGAGCAGAACAGGTAGATAGACTGAAATACACTGCTGAGGAGAGCAGCAGGCGAGACATGAGAGGTCTGCCGCACCATATGGATCACCTCCCTGGCCAGGGATTGAACTCATGCTGCAGTGGCTGTGGATAGCTTCATAGGGCTGTGCTTTAATCCATTGTGCCACCAGGGAGGGCCTTGTCTAATAGCTTTGAACTTAGAATTCCTTAGGCCATGCTTCTTTAAGTTCTGCCACCTGCTCATCTTTATGGATTCAGATCTAGTTATCTTTCAACTTATATGCTATTTGTAGTCATTGAATTTCTTGAACGATTTCTAGGGCAAAAATCTTATTTTCCATTTTAATATTTGCAAATAGCATGTTTCCTTCTCATATTGAGAGTTTACCTCCACGTCTGTAGCTGTCTACTTTTAAACTAATCTCAGGGGTCTCATCTCCCAAAAATTCCCAGTGTGATTTAGATCCTTCTCCTCTAAACCATATTTAGCTCACTGTATTAGTTATTTCACGTACCTGTCTCCCAACTGCTCACACGTTTTTTAAAGATTTATTTATTCATACAGAACTGGGGTACGAGACAGAGGTGCAGAGCAGTGAAAGGCTCCACAAGAGGTAGAATGAGGAGCAGAACAGGCAGATTGACCAACACTGCTGAGGGGAGCAGTGGATCAAGAGAGGTCTGCCACGCCATGGGGTCACCTCCAGCACCAAGGATCAAACTTTCACTGAAGTGGCTGCCTCTTGCTTGCAGTGCAGCATTCTAAATCGTTGTGCCACCAGGGAGGGCCCTGCTCCCATATTTTTAAAGAAATCACCGTGTCAGACTTCTTACCTATCTATAGTTCATAACAGAGACTCAATGAATATTGAATAAATTAGTGAATGAGTGAGTGAATATAATTTACTCATAATACATCTATTCAAAGCCTTTTGGAAGTCATTTTAGTATGAATTAAAAAAATACTATAGTTTAATATGACAGAAAGAGGTATAAAAATAATTAATAGAAAAATACATTTATATGTATATTCATTTTTCCCTCTATATAAGCAAGAGGCAAATACATGTCAATTGTTAAGTCAAGATATATTCAAAAGTTCTCAAAGTGAATCACCAATTCAGTCAAATATAGTATTTTTCAATGAGTTAACTATTATTTATTACCAGTTGCATGCAAATTACAACTTACCCTACCTATAAAAATGTCATGAGAAAGCATATACAAAAATAATCTTTAGGCAGGACAGACAGATAATGTTATTGATGATTTTAACAGCATTCTAAGGGATGCTGATGGGAAAAGATTAATTCTATTCAGAATAAACAAGCCAATAATTTATGGACCTGAGATAAGGAAGTGAGAAAGTAAAAGGAAGTGTGGCAGGCCCTCCCTGGTGGCGCAGCGGGTTAAAGCACAGCACTGAGAAGCTAAAGCCACTTCCTCATGAGTTCGATTCCCGCCTGATCTGGAGGTGACCACATGGCGCAGCAGACCTCTCCTGACCCGCCCGCTGCTCCCCTCAGCAGTGTACTTTGTCGATCTGCCTGTTCTGTTCC
>NW_004567116.1:48590277-48618213 GCF_000260355.1 Condylura cristata | reverse complement strand
CCCACTCTGTCTCTGGTGAATCCTCCTACTGCCCCACACCTCTAGCCTGTATTCCAGTTCTGTATGCATAAATAAATAAATCTTTAAAAAAAAGTTATCATTATTATTAGAACTGCTTGCAATTTTTACACTTTCTATTAATGCATGTAAGAGTTTTATACTTACCACTTCTTTCCAAGCTTGAAGTGATTATGCGACTTTATTTAGTCAATAAGATGTTGAGCAGAAGTAACAAACATGTACAGGTAATAAAAAGTCATTTTCAGTCACTAAGATATTGAATGGGAGCAGAAACTGACCTATCTTTACTAGCACAATTACTCAGAAACGAAAAGATGACTAACTTTTAGAAAAGAAAAGTTATAGATCAAATCAAAGATGCAAATAACATAATGAAGGTTAAAATTGGATATCTGGGGAAAGGAAAAGACTATGACTCACTGTTTTTCCTTTCAGGGATTTCTCTATGTTCTTTGTAATAGCCTCCTTTACATATAGCATTCCTTTTTATGGTTGCAGTTACTGTCTTGGTGTGACTGATTAAAATCTACATATCTGTTTCTGACATAGTCTCATTTCTAAATACCTACAGAGGCTTGGTCATCTTAGAAGGCTTCTAGTAATACTATTCAAATAGATTAATGTCTAAAAAGCAAGCTATGATGCTCACTCCTTCAAGTTACCCTTGGCGGCAAACTTAGATTGCTTTATCTTCTCCTTAGTTTTTAATTCAAACTCTCCTCCAAAATGAGTCTCAGGTTTACTTTACTTCCTTTTCACATACAGATACCCTATTAGAAACTTATTTAACTTACACCTGGACTACTGTCACAATGTCATCTCCCCCCCAACATATTCTCCCCATAATTCATTCTGCCTGCTATTTCCTAGCTACTTTTTCATATTCAAATATCAACTAAGAAGTTTCAGTCTTACATCCAACATATTACATCATGTTCCCACTGCTTCCAACTATTGTGTTCAAGCTAGTGTATCTGCTATCCTGTAAGAAACCATGCATTTTTCAAAAACACTATTTTGTAAGTTACTTTTTAAATGTGTGTTAAGCTCCATGAGGTGAGCAATACTGAAGCTGCTCCATATGTTGCCTATGGCAGACCTCCCCCAGATGCTTAAGTAGATGCAAACTACCCATCTAAAGGAGTGTAGAGACAGTGTCTAGAAGCAGAACTCTACAGTCATTGACATGGCCTCAATAAACTCTGAATCAGATCATCCATAGCAGGCCTCCTTCAGGTAAGACCTTTACACACTCACTGACTTCCCAGCTAGTTCTCCTTGACATACAGTGTTTCCTATTGGAAAAGTAGAAGTTCTGCAACCTTAACATTTACAAAAGAAACAATGGGGAGAAACAACAACCTGAGTCCTCATGGGAATATTACACCACACAGAAAGAAAAATATGCCCAGAACCCAATCATAAAGGCATAGATTTTTACTTCTTATTATACACAGAGTTCAAAATAGCCATCATAAGGAAATTCAAAGAAATGGAATAAAGCTCAGACAAGATCTTCAAAGACATACAAGAAAACTCAGCAAAACAAATGAACTCTTGAGAAATAAAATTAATGAATAGAAGACCAAGGTTTAAGCTTTAAATAAGAAAATAGGAGAGATGCAGGATATAAAAGGTGGATATTCAAGATTTAAAAAACAAACAAACAAACAAAAAAACTCTTAAAAAAGCTATGAAATGGAAGATAGAATTAGTGACCCTGAAGATGATATTGCACAAAGAATCCAGATGGGAGAAGAAATAGAGATACAAAACAAAAATTAAAGAAAGAGTTTGAGAATTATCTTACTCTATGAGGAAAAGCAACATAAATATAATTGATTTCCCAGAGGATAAAGAAAGACAGAAAGGGGAACAGAGAACTTATTTAAAGATGTAATAGAAAGAGATTTCCCAGTTCCGTATGAATAAATAAATAAATCTTTAAAAAAAACCAAAAAACAAAAAACAGAAACAACATTGTGAACTGATGCTACCTTATAAAAGCAAATGTTATCAATATATTTAGTATGTCATAGAGATTTTTAAATACCAATAATCACTGCAGAATATGACAGAGCATGCAGGTAGTATAAAATAATTAAACCTTTCCTTCATGGACATATAAGTTGTTTCAATTTTTTTTAAACCTCTAAGCAATTATGTAAGAACTACCTTGTAAACACAAATATGTATAAAATGTAAATATTTCTGTAGGACAAAGTTTTAGAATGGAGTCATTAAACTAGGATTACATAATTAAACAACACAATGGAAAATTGACCTCCAACTGCCAAAGTGGGCACTAGAAAATTCCAGTTTACACTACCATTAGAGAGAGGTTAGAGAGTGCAGTGTGCAGGGAAGACTCCAGGATTCTGTGTAAGTATCTAGAGGTCATTTGGGTGGGGGAAGAAATAAGGAATGGGTTGAGAGTCCCCACTGCAGTCTCCTACCCTCTTTGATCACAGCTTTGTTTTCAGACAGCATAAAACAACTCTGTGGAGAGGGTTCTGGTACTAAACTAAACATTTTAAACTGATTCAAATAGGTAATACATATTTTGTTCAACAAATAATTTTTGAGGCTAAATCTATTCCATTTATTCACCAATACATTCAATATAGATTTCATACTGAACTGAAAAGTTATATATGTATGTATGCATATATATGTGTATGCATGTATAGATTATACATGTGTGGGTATATAGTCCTCATCCTTAGGGTATTTCTCTAGTAGAAAATTATAGATATAGAAAACAAAAATTATTAATTTAATTATTTGGAACTTTTTGAGCTGCAAGTACTAGACAACCCAACTGTTGTATCTAACCACCCAACTCTTGAGTTGTCTAGTACTTGCAGCTCAAAAGTTGCACCTCTCATATTAACGAAAATGTGAGAGTACTTGCAGCTCTCGTATTAACAAAAAATTGGACAAAGTCTCATTGTTTTGATTGTTTTGAGGCATTTCCCTTATGGCTATAAGGTGGTATCAACTCCAGCATCATGTTTGTAGTCACTGTTGGATGAAGAAGAAATAGACCTTTTTTTAAAAAAGAAAAAATTTATTCATGTATACAAGAACTGGGGTACAGGCCAGAGGTGCAGGGGGGTGAGAGAGAGGACTCACCAGAGACAGAGTGGGGAGCAGAACAGGCCAATTAACTGAAAGACACTGCTGAGGGGAGCAGTGGACGGGTCAGGAGAGGTCTGCCACATATATGGGTCACCTCCCTGAATGGGATTCAAACTTGTGCTGCAGTGGCTTTGGAGACCTTTGTAGTTAAAGCTGTGCTTTGACCTGTTGCACCACCAGGAAGTGCCCGAGATGGACCTTTTGTGAGAAATGTGAAAGTTCTACTAGAAGTTCTTCACTCTTCCCCAAGAGTTTTGCTTATATATTGTTATTCAGAACTGTTTTCCAAACAGCTACAACATTGGGAAACAGAAAATTTAGATTTTTTTTTTCAGTCTTTAAAGAGGTGGCAAGTGAAAGATCAGCATGTTGGGAATAGGTGTTGGGTGAGGCAGCAACCAGACTTTGCTCTCAAGTGCTCAGCATACTAAAGAGCAAAGAGTAAAGATGCAGTCACAGATAAGATATTCCTTAAATGTACCATGCTGACAGTTGAAGGCAGACATGTAAACAAATTTTTATAGCTGAAATTTTGTAATAAAAATGTTATAACTCCAAATGCAAAATTCAGTAGAGAAGATGTTTGAGGTTCAACAAAGAGAATGGTCAATTCCATGTAAAGTGGGAAGGGGTTAGGGAGGCCAAGTAAGACTTGATCCAGGAAGTGACATTTAAGCAATCTTAGAAAATAAGTATGCACTCAGTAAGTATGCAGAAAGTTAAGTGCTTTCCAGGAAAAAAGAAAGAAGGGCCCAGAAGCAATAACCCATGGGTATTTTCCAGGAACTACAAGCAATTCATTATGACTGAAGAGGAGGTGTGGGGATAAGTGGTGAAGAAGATGTCTGATATGAGATGACATTGGAGGTTTTTGCCGAGGACAAGTCATAAAGGGCCTTTGTGTTCCACAACAAGGATTCTAGAAGTTCTTGTGAACTGGACAATGTCACTGAGATGTGTCATCTGAGCAATATGGAAAGCATGTAAAACAATACTAACAAGGCCCGCAGGGAAGCTGGGGCATCCCACACACAGCTGCCATCTTGTCATTGCTGATAACTGCTTCCTTTGCTGAGGGAGCCAGCAGTCATCTTCCACATGAAGCTTTTGGCTTGGAATTTGCAACACTGACCTCTGGATAGGGTAAATGTTCTCTCTTACCTCCTTTTTCACACTACCTGTAAATAAATTCTGTTGTTGTTTCACCCTGATTGTAGTCTCTTGTGTCATGCCCACCAAGCAGATCACCACCTTCTCTGTCCCTCCCTGCTCACTGCTTGGTTTCACTAAATGCATGCCACCTCTGTTGGGCTTCTCTCTTTCACCTGGTTGTCACCTAGCCATGTGGCCTGCTAGCTCCACAAGAAAGTTGCCATCTCCCAAGGAAAGTTATTATACTTCTTTAAGTCTCAATTTCTTCATCTATAAAATAATAATTATCTTCTCTGGAATTTTAACTTTTTTCCCCCTCCAAACTGTTTTCAGCTACATGATTTATGAACACCAGTCTGGTACACTTAAAGGAAAAAGGGAAATGTTAAAAAATTTCGAGTCAGAAAGGCCTGGATTTGAATCCTGTCTCTCCAAGTGCTAATAAAGTGACTGTGATAACTCCCTGAACATTGGTGTGTGTGTACACACACACATATGAGAAAACAAGACACAGAAAGAGATGACTTTTATCAGGAGGAAGAAAAAAAAGGAAGTGGTTAGGATGAAGGAGAACAAAAGGAAATTTGACACAACATGGCCTGTTTTGTTAGGTAGTATTTTTACATTCTTTAGAAACATTTACATGTACCCTATAAAGTAAGTGGAATAGATTTAATGTTACCCTAAAATTGAAGATCCAGAAACCTACAGATACTGGAAGTTTGCCAAAAAGAACAGTCAGCTCAACAGGTGATAGAACTGGGTTCAAAGGCAAGTCCTAACCCTAAAATTAGCACTGTTTCCATATACTATGCAGCCTTGCTCCTCCAAATGAAAGGATGGAATTTGGATCTCTGTTGTGCTTTTGAAGTAAATGACTTCATGAATATATTAAGTAATCCCATACCTTCCTCAAATCTGACACATAGGCCCAAGTTACTTCAAGCTTCATAATAATTCCTGGGTATGTGACTAGGATCCCCTAGCCCTATGTCTAGCATCAGGCGGACTTTAATCAAAAGGGACAGGGAGAACTTATTTTTATTCCCAACTGTGGTTCCAGACATCCTGGTGACTTAAAAGGCTTCAGTACAGAGGGAGAAGGGAAGGGTGGGGCTTCCGTGTTAGGAGAAGCACTACACAGTTTTCTGGGAAGCTGACAGTAGTAGAAAATGTAGAGAAAAAACTGTCACTATTTAAAAACAAGTAAAAAGATGGGGTCATGACACAGAAAGAGATGACTTTTACTAGGAAGAAAAAAAAAAGAGGAAGTGGCTAGGGTGAAGGAAGGCAAAAGGAAATTGACACAACGTGGCCTGTTTTGTTGATGCTGCTCTTTATAGGTAGAGAGGCTAGGGAGGCTTCTGGGAAAAGATGACCCTGGGGTTGTGGATACACAAGTCTATTCAGCATCTTTCTTCCTCAAAGAAGAGCTAGAGGTGCTGCCCGAGAGACCATGAGCACAGACCTGGGATGGGCTATTCAACAGTCTCCCCCGCTGTGAGGGTCAAATGGCTAATTAAGAGGCACCACCTCCAGAGCACTACATCACTCTGTCTGGGAAGAAGCACAGAAAGTTCACCAGAAATCCAGACTGCCCAGAAGGAGACAACAGGTACATACATGGAAAACCAGCCCTCTCTGACCAGCACCCCCTTCCCTCTTTCACTCTCCCCAGTTCCGTCTTCCACAATGGCTCGAGACTAGCCATGAGGGATTGCTGATGGGGGAAAGAAAAGTTGGAGAGGAAGTTAAGTGGTCAACTCTATTTGTCATAAAGCCTGAGAGTCCTAGATAGATAGATGGATAGAAAACTAATGAAAAATTTGCAGATGGGTATACAAGAAGGTAATAATGGAATGAGTGTTCTAAAGAAATATGAGAATAGAATTAGCATGTACACTCCTACATATTATTTTCCTACTTCACCTCAATAAAGACTAACCTGCTTACCACAACAGATACGAACTGTATCCTGGACACAATGGTTATGAAAATAAATGACTGATGAGTACCATAGAAATGACTTACAAATGAACAGAGAGCCACAGAAGAGGCTCTGTACTGGCTATTAGTAGAGGACAGAGGAGGAAGTTTTTAAATCACATTGGGGTTGGTAAGGGATATTTGTAATGATAATTATAGAAAATTTATTTGCCATCTCCTGTGTCAGGCATTCAGCTAAGTGCTTTACATGGATTATGGCATTTGACCCTTACAATAATATAAGTACTTTGATTATTTCTTTTTAGAGACATACAGAAGTGAAGAACTTACTGAAGAGCACAGGAAGTGGCAAATTGAAGATGAATATTTCTCAAGGAGAAAAACCTGGGCTATATGTTAAGAAAAGAAATGGAAGGAGCATGTCAAAGGGGGAAATGAGGAAATATAGTCTATGCAGAAATATCACTAGGAAAGAGGCTGGTTAGCAAGTAAGAGTAGGTTGCAATTGAATAATTACAAATAACTCAGTAGTAAATAAGTATTCAGTGCTTTTGGGCCTGGAACAGTTGAGCCAGAAACATAGGAATGGATCAGATCACAACATGTCAGCATGTACTATAAAAAGAGTTCATCCTGAAATTCCTGAAGGCTTAAAGAAGGAAAGCAACATAACAACAGCAAAATAATCATATTATGATTAATGTCATTAATATTGTCATTTTAGTAATCTGAATAATGATCCCTAGAAGATATTCATGTCCTAATTCCTAACACTTGTGACTAGGCTACCTTATGTGGCAAAAAGACTTTGTAATTCTGATTAAATAAGGACTTTGTGATGGGAAGCTTATTTGTATGATTTGGGTGGGCCCAATGTAAAGACAAGGATCCTTCCAAGAGGAAATGTGCCAAGGGAGGCAGAACTGAGAAAGAGAGAAAGATTGGAACATACTTTAAAAGATGGAAGATGGAAGCAGAAGTCAAGAAATGTAGGCAGACTCTAGAAGTTAGAAAAGACTGGGAAATAGATTCTCCCTTACATTCTCCAAAAGGAATATGCCCTCTGACATTTTAATTTAAGCCAGAGAAGAGCCTTCGGACTTCTAACCTCCAGAACTGTAAAATAATAAAATTGTTTTGTTTTAAGACACTAAGTTTATAGTAAATTTGCTTCAGCAGCAACAGGAAACTGACACAACTATTATAGCCACAACTTAATGAATACCTATTCTTAAAGTGTTTTTTTATACATTAACTCTAGTTCAAGGGCCAACTTCATGGGTGTTGAAACTGTGCAGTCACACAAGGCCTCATGTTTAGAAGGGCCTTGCACAAAGTTTAATGCTCTGCTGTTAAATGCTCTGCTGTCTTGAAACTCTTAATAGTCACTTAATAAGGGAACTTCTTGCATTTTCATTGTATTGGGTTCTATAAATTATGTAGCCAGTTCTGCTTAACCCTAATATATTAATCCTGAAATATAAAGGTTATAAGCATTTTACAAAAACAGAACCTGGGAAACTCAGAGGAGAGTAACTCAGTGATAAAAGATTTGATTCAGCCAATAGATTCTTCTATTTATCAGTCATGGACCCTAGCTCAAGCTTATTAATTCCATCTGAGCCTCAGTTTCCTCTTTTGTACTTAATTGTAACATATACTTGCAGAGCTGTTACAAAAGTAAATATGATATAAATGATGTGCCTACAGAATGTTTGCAAATAGTGGGGTCTTAAATAGACAGGTGGTTAATATTGCTCAAGTTCCCAGTCCTTCTAAGAGCTGAATGAGAATTTCAATGCCCATATTTTCCCTGTTACTTTTATTTTCTCTAGAATTTGTATTTTGGAAGATCATCTGGCAGAAGAAAGTTGATGGAAAGTAAGACTAGAAGAAGGGACAGCAGTTGAGAAGTTGCAGTGATTCTATAGATTACTTCAGGAAAGACTGAATCGCCTTTCTCCTCTTTCTCTGATAATCATCTCCCATCCACGAAGGTTAGCCTCCAGCTGCTGTGTTTCCACCATATGACTCAGCCTTTCCACCTTCTTGATCTTTGTTGGTCTTCAGACTATCCCAAAAATGTAATATTTTGATCTGAGAGATGCAGAGGCTGAGCATTGTTGGAATCAAATTACATTCACAGCAGACCCTTGAAGGGTCCATGGGCTCCCTGCTTGCTGTTAAAGTTCCTGGAGAGACCCTGGAGTCTCCCTTTCCACCTGGCTCACTCAGTTCCTCCTTTCATTCCACACATGTCTTTCCAATAAATCTTTTCTTTCAGTTCTTAAGGTTGCAAACCATAGTACCCTAACTAACATGTAATAATGTCACAATTATTGGGAGAAATAATGAAACCTATCAAATTAACTTAATCAGAGAGAAGATACAATTTTTAGACATTTAGCAACATATAGGGTATTTGGAGTGACTTTTAGGTTCCTGACCTGGGTAATTGAGCCAGTGTTGACACCATCTCAAAGGTAAAAAATGTGAGAAAAGAGGTGACCGGAGGGGGACTTAAGTTGCTTAGGGGTCATTTGAACAGAGATGCACTGTAGGAAGTAATATCTGCTTATCTGGAATTCAGGACAGAGGTGTAGCCTGGAGAAAATTTTTGGGAGTTTTGGCATTTATATAGTCATTACTGGCCAGGAATAGATGAGATTACGCAGAGTGTTAAGTGAAAAAAGGAATCCTAGGAATGAATCTTAGAGAATACCAATACCGAAGAGGCAGGAAAGATCAGAGCAGGAGGGGAACAGACTCAAGAGAGGCATGTGATGAGGGCAGAATTTGAAAAAAGAGGTATCTAAATCTGTGCAGCATTCTTAGCATCCTACATGTCTATGGCTAAACCTAACCCTACACCCACACTCATTCGGAACCACCCTCACCCACAGTTTCCAAACCTGGGAATTCCACTAAAGTACATGTAGCTACCCTTTACTTTGAATCTTGGAATCTCTTACACTGCCTGTCCTTTTTGGATTGAAAACTCAGTTGTACTATCTGGTGGCCTTGAAAAATAATGAAGTATACCACCAGTAAAAGAAGGGCAAGTTGTAGCAAACTCAAGGTTATATTTCACACTTATATTATTAGTGCATATAGGTAAAGCAATAAAGACTGATGTTGGCAGAAGCTGTGAGGAGGCATGCACTTTACAGGTTGCATTTTACATACAGTCAACCTTTTTTTTTTTTTAAGATTTATTTATTTATGCATGCAGAACTGGGGTACAAGCCAGAGGTGCAGGGGTAGTGAGAGGATTCACCAGAGACACAGTGGGGAGCAGAACAGGCAGATCAACGAAGTATAATGCTGAGGGGAGCAGTGGCGTGTCAGGAGAGGTCTGGCTTGCCATGTGGATCACCTCCAGAGCCCGGTATAGAATTCACACTGAATCCGCTGCAGCTCAATTGCAGTGTTTCTTCCTACCCCACAGCGCCACCAGGGAGGGCCAAGTCAATCTTTTTAGAGTAAACTGGGGAATGGTAACAAGAACTGTGTGCCCTCTTTGCTCCATTTTGGAAAATATCTTAAGGAAATAAGCTAAGAGAAAAAAGCAATACGTGGTACAGATCCTAGTCTAGCTGCTTATAACAGCACAAAACTGGAAACAACAAAATCTTCAGCTTTCAAGGAAATCTCAAGCAATGTCAAACTAACTGCTTTGACTGTAACCATTAAAAATGATGACCACGTAAATATAGTAATGTGTTAAGAAATAACATTAAATGAAAAAAGCAAAACACACAAATGAGGGCAGGGGTGTAGGGAGTTGGAACCCTCAGAGATTGTTGATGAGAATGTAAATGCTGCAAGCACGTTGGAGAGCAGTCTGGAAGTTTCTCAAATTGATTACCATTTGACACAGCAATTTCACTCCGAGAGAAATGAAAGCATATGTCTATACAAAATCTTGTGCATAGATATTCATAGCATATTATTCTTAGTTAGGCAAAAAATGGAACAACCCAAATTTCCATCAACTGATGAATAAACATAGATGATATAGCAATATAATGGATATTATTTGATCATTTAAAAAAAAGTACCATTAGATGTACTGGTGTGGATGAATCTTGAAAACATTATGCTAAATGAAAGGGGTCCTCTCACCACACATGGTATAATTTATATGAAGTGTCCAGAATAGGTAAAACTGATGAAGAAAGTATACTAGTGATTGCCTAGGGTTGGGCGGAGAAAAGTGGGGAGAATGGGAAGGATTGGGGTGATAGCGAGAGGGTACAATGTTTCTTTTTGAAAGGATAAAATGCTCTAAAGCTGACTGCAGTGATGGCTGCCCAACTCTGAAACATTGCTCAAAACTACAAAATATTAAATTGTTCACTTTGTTATTATTATTACTGTTATTTAAATTGTTCACTTTAAATGGGTGGATTTTATGGTATGTGAATTATATTTCAATAAAACTGTTACAAAATTTCTTTAAACCTTTGAGTTACATGTTCATAACAGGTGAATTTTATGAACTATATAACATATTAATAAAATGGTTTCTTTTAAAAGCAAAACTAGCTGTTGTTTTGCATACATTTGCATTTTTAAAATACAAAGGTCAGAAGAAACTGGGATCAGTAGAGATATAATCAAAAAACACCAGACCTGGAATCAAAGGCCTGGGTTATATTCCTCATTCTGCCACTTCTAACACTCTGAGCCTGGACACAACATGGAAATCCTTTGAATTAGTAGTCCTTCTAATTGTACAACAGGTTACTAGTTCTCACCACGTATGGTTATTTAATAATGCTAAGCAGGTTCATTTTCTTGCCCTTTGAACAGTGGCAATAAAAAAGTGAGATAACATGTGAAAGGGATTTGAAAAAGAAACCTTCCATAAAAGATGGAAATAGTCTGGATCTCAGTCTACACTTATGGCCCCAGTTCAAAAAGAAAGGACACTTCCTAGAAATGCCTTGATAAATGCACTTATAAAGTGAAAGGTAGAAATTAAGAAAAAACTTGTCACATTTCAACAATGTATATTAGCTATAAACACAATTTGGGGGCAACACAAAGGAGCTAAGGTTTGCTAATGCCAAGTTACTATGGCAACGTGCTCTGTGTTTTTTTCTCCTGATCCTAGGCCTACCCCCAGATGAGATAGTAAGCCCACTGAACCCGGAACCGAGTCATTCTACATGAAACTATTTTCTCTTTATGCACATGGGGGGAGGAGGTACATTCACACTTCCCACAAATAATGTCTTAAGAGAGAAGCCTTCTGAATTTTTACCAAAAAAAACTCTCCTCCTTTCTTCAGCATCAGAATCAAGATCCTATATACCCCTCACAAAGCCTGGCATGTGGTGGGAACTCAATATACAGTTGTGTAATGAGTGAACAATTAGAATTTATCTAGAAGTCCATAATTGGGCTAGAATACCATAGTTTATTAGGAAGAAAAGACTAATAAATTGTACACCAGGAATTTCAGAAGAGAGATCTAAATTCATACACCACATAATTTGGTCTGTTCCAAGCCACACAGTTTTTTCACATCTGGATCTGACTCATTTATTAGACTGCTTCAGCCTGTAGCAAATTCCCCTCAACTATCAAGCTTATTATTCTGAGAGGACAAAGTGTTACCCCATCAGTGTTACCATGCCTATTATATTGCACATATTTTCTAATGCTGTACAGGAACAATATGTGAAATGGCTAGTTAATGGATGTTCTGTCTTCCACCTTCCAACTTCTGTGACCTGATCTTGATAGAGAAAGGAGCCTGACCAGGTCCACATCTGGGTAAATCATTTCCTCCTCATGGGCCCAGGAAAACATCCTGAGTGCCAGGAGGGCTGTTTTTTAAATCATTTTTGTGGAATCTGAAAAACCTTCCTCAGTTCCAGGAACCAGGCTCAATGTTCTACCATGTAAAGAGTCTCAGAGCTCAAGATAAACTTTGTATCCCTTCCCTCCCCAAACCTAGTCTCACATATTTGGGCCACTTCTCTCCCAGAAGCCATTTCTTTCTTTTATTCTCTTTAGCCACAGAAAGGAACACCTTAGATCAAAATGGAAGAACAAGGAGGTCTCCTGTGATCACCAGACTTTTGGAGAATGCCTTCAAACCAACAGCAATCACAGGATGTACTAACAGAACAATTAGTGAACACTCTGTCAACCCCCACAACAGTTTAGCAAAGCAAGTTGTTTTAATTCCCATTGAACCTCAGAGAGAGGTCTTGTAACTAGTCAGTTGTTGAGCCAACATTTAAACCCAGGTCTGACTAGGTAGGTAGACAGCTGATACTATCTACAACCAACAGAAATAGTAACTTTTGCTAATACACTGCATACCAGAGATTCTGTAGAGAGCCAAGGACAAAAATACTCTATCTCTAACAGTACCCTAATAACACATAGACCTTCCAATACCACTAATTTTGAGTTTAATGGCAGTAGTATAGATGTTATGACTGGTGGCAGTAGCAAAGGAAATACAAATACCAAGACCAGATTTTGCCTTATTACAAAAATTAACAGATACCAGAGACATTAATGTTATTTCCTCCCTTTTCCTTTAACAAGAGGTCTTAAATCACTGTTGTTATTCAGTAACTCATGAACTATTTTTAGTTTTCCAATTTTAAACTAGTATACTCACTCCCAACCTCTTGACCTGGAAGAGATCTTTGAGCATCTTGTATAGGATATATGTCATGAATAGTTGCTGCTCTAATCTTCTTTCCTATGTCTAGGGGAACTGCCATCATGGAAGATGTGGTTGGAAGTAAAGTATTTCTTCTCTTTATGGAACTTGGGAAGGAGACCAGACAGTTATCCTCCTGGAGCTTTGACAAAAGGAGTATAATCATATGACCTAAGTTTGTACCAGCTAATGTTCCTGATCAGACCTTGAATTTGAAGCAAAGTGATCCAGGAAACAAGGATAGCTTTGAATTGTACCGGTGACAGTAGTGGTGTCCACTGCTAAGTGGTGGTGACAATAGAATCTTACTTAAAATGTTTCTGTGCTGCAAAATGATGTAAAAATAAGCTATTATATATAAAAAAATGTTTCTGTGCTATCAATGGAATATTACTCAGCAACCAAAAAAACACGCACATAAAAAACACATGTCTTTTGCAGAAACATGGATGAAGCTGGGAAAGATCATGGTTAGTGAAATAAGCCAGAAAGAAAAGGAAGAATACTGGATGGTTTCGCTCATAGCAGGATAACAGACGAGGGAAGAAAATAATAATGAACAGAGACATTTTATGGGGTTGGAGTGGGGAACGGGATCAAAAACAGTGGGGGGGGGAGAGGGAAATGTACTGGACTATGGTGATGGCACATGGGTGATTTGGTGATGGGAAGCCCAAGGGGATTACAACTGAGATGGAAAAATGTACAAAATGATGGAAAAACAAACTATTATGTTTAAAAAAAGTGTTTCTGTGCTGTGATCTTTGTCTTTTTGTGATGTCTCTTTTTTTGTGTGTCCATTTTCCAAGCTTGATTCTCTAGTCTTCCCACTATTCTGTGACCTTCCTGATATCATTCAAATAATCTCTTCTATTGATTAAGTTATTTGCAATTAAGTACTCTTAGTGATGCAGCTTGTAGGACCAGAGTCTATGGTCATGGACCCTGGGAAGTCAAAGGCAAATAAATAATTCTCTCTGATCCAAACCTAAGACAAAGATACAGAATTGTCTTTCAGTTTGCTGTGCTTTTAGTCTTTCACAACCATTATCACATTTCATTCTCACATTTACCTGCAAGGCAGTTGGGGCAGGTGGTATTAAAATTTTAAGATAATAAACATAAAGCTCAATGAATCTAAATGACTCCCTTAAAGTCCCCAAATTATTGGCAGAAGTTAGACTACAATACAGATTTCTTGATTTCTGGTGAGAGTCCTTTTGTATAAATAACAATGAATGAGTAACTTGTATTGAATTCTTAAAATTTCGTTCACAAATATTCATGAAAAATCTGTTATATGCTAGTCATTGATTAGAACAATGCTCCATCTATTCTAAGCTTATTATATTTTCTGAAAAGTATTGTCTATATCCAGGCTCCATGGTTGGTACAAGGAGTTAAGTCACAGCACTATGATGTTATTGGCATCCACTAAAGCATGAGTTCGATTCCCAGACAGGGAGCTGACCCACATGGCACAGCAGACCTCTCCTGTCTTGCCCACTACTCCCCTCAGCAGTGTATCTCTGTAGATATGCCTATTCTGCTCCCCACTCTGTCTCTGGTGAATCTTCTCACCTGCCCCCAACACCTCTTACCTACATCCCAGCTGTTGTATACACAAATAAATAAATCTTAAAAAACAAACAAACAAACAAACAAGTACTGTATGTAGCAATTGAACTTGTATACTATTAACAACAAATTTATGGGAAAGCAATATAATATTATCACTAAAACCTAAGCAGGTCTTCTTGGGACCAAACCTTGGTTCTTTCTACTTATTGCTTAGGCAAAGGACATCCTGCCCAATCACATGGGACCCAGCAGAAGCACTACTATGGGAAAAGTACATAGCAATTAAGAAATACACATTAAAAAATTACAAAGAAGGTCTTCCAGGTGGTGCAGGGGTGGTGCAGCATGAGCTTGATCCCCCAGTCAGGGAGCAAACCCACATGGCACAGCTACTTCCCTGCTACTCCCCTCAGCAGAATATTTCAGTAAATCTGCCATTTCTACTCCCTACTCTTGTGTCTGGTGAATCCTTTCCCTCCTACACCTCTAGCTTACATCACAGTTCTTATACACATAAATAAAATAAAAGCAAATTTTTTTTAAAAAAAGATTTATTTATTTTTGTGCATACAGAACTGGGGTACAGGCCAGAGGCTCAGGGGCGGTGAGAGGCTTCACCAGAGACAGAGTGGGGGAGCAGAACAGGCAGATCAATGAAGTACACTGCTGAGGGGAGCAGCAGGAGGGTCAGGAGAGGTCTGCCCCTCCATGTGGTCTCCTCCGGGTCAGGCGGGAACCGAACTCATGCAGAAGTGGCTTTAGCTTCTCAGTGCTGTGCTTTAACCCACTGCGCCACCAGGGAGGGCCAAAAAAAGCAAATTTTTTTAAAAAGAAAGTATAAAGAATCCAAATAAACAATTTTGCATTTCTACTCAAGAAACTAGAAAAAGAACAAAAAATCCAAAAGCCAGTAGAAGAAAGGAAATGATAAAAATTAGGGCAGAAATAAATTAAATAGAAATAAAAAAGACAGTCCAAAAGATCAACAAAATGAAAAACTGGTTCTTTGAAAAATTTAGCATAAAAGACAAATATCTAGGTAGGTTCAAAAAGAAAAAGAGGGAGAAGATATAAATAAATAGGATCAAAAATGAAAAAGGAGACGTGATTACAGACACTGCAGAAATTCACAGAAAACACGATTATTATAGAATAATACTATAGAATAATATATATATATATATATATATATATATATATATACAGATGAATGTAACAACCTAGATGAGATGAATAGATTCTCAGATGAATACAATCATTCAAGACTGAAACAGAAAACCTGAACAAACCAATAACAAGCAATGAAATTGAAGGAAATTGAATCAAATCTCTCCTCCTAAAACAGAAAAGCTTCACAAATGAGTTCTACCAAACTTTCAAATCCAAACCCAAACCTATCCTATCAAAAAATTTATAACAATAGAGAAAGATGGAATTATCCCAAACACATTTTATGAGGCCAGCACCATGTTAATACCAAAACCAACAAAGACAACACAAAGAAACTATAGACCAATCTTCCTAAAGAACACAAATACAAAAAATCTTCAATGAAATCTTAGCAACAGAATCCAACAGTGCATCATAAGATAACACACCATGAACAAGTGATGGATTTATACCAGAACAGAAGGATGGCTCAACATCTAAAATCAATCAATGTAATTCACCTCATAAACAGAAGGAGAAAAGAAAAACAAAACAAAACAGATGATCAAATCAACAGAGCCGGAGAAAGCATTTGATAAGTTTCAGCATCCAGAAATGATGAAAATCTTTGAAAAATTCAGGGGAAATGGAACATATATTAACATAATAAAAGCCATATATGACAAACCACAATTAGTATCATTCTCAATGATGAAAAATTGAAAGGCTTACCACATAGATCTGTTACAAGATAAGGATGTCCACTCTCACCATTACTAGTCAGCATAGTTTTAGAAATCTTAGCTAGAGCAATTAGGCAAGAGAAAGAAGAAAAGCTAGTGGTATTTGCAGATGATATGATAATGTATGTAGAACCCCAAAGACTCCATAGATAAACTAAGGAAAACAATAAACCAGTGCAGCAAAATGGCAGAATATAAAACCAACAACAAAAATCAGCTATCTTCCTTTATAAAAATGAACAAGAAGAAGAACAAAATAAGAAAGCCCAACCTATTAACAGTCTCACCAAAGAAAAATTAAATACCTGGGAATAAAAAAAACCAAGGAAATGAAGGACCTACACAATGAAAACTGTAAAATATTTTTCAAAGAAATTGAAGAAGACATGACATGGAAAGATATTCCATGCTCGTGGATAGGAAAAAATTAAAATTACCAAATAGCCATTTTACCTAACGCCATCTACAGATTCAATGTAATCCCAATAAAAATTCCAATGCCATTCTTCAAAGAAATAGAACAAAGATTACTGAAGTTCATATGGCATAAACAACAAGAACCCAAAAGAGCCAAAGTTCTCCTGACTAACAAGGGATAAAAAAGAAATAACTCACTTCCAGGCCTCAAACTTTACTAAAAAGCCATAATAATTAAAATAGCATGTACTGGAACAAAAACAGATACACACACCAATGGAATAAAATTGAGAGCCCAGATATAAACACACACCTAGACTGACAGTTAATCAATGTACATTACATTAGAACAAGGATAGCCTCTTCCATAAATGGAGTTAGGAAAAATTGTACAGTTGCATGCAGGAGAATGAGATTAAACCATGATGTCACAACATACCCAAAAACCAATTTAAATTGACAGAAGACTTGGATATAAGATCTGAAACCAGAAAATACATAGATAAAAACAAGCAAAACATTTCATGACATAAATTTCAGAAATATTGTGGATTCATGCCCAACAAGGAAAACAATAGATAAAAGAAACAACTGGGAATACATCAAACTAAAAAGTTTCTGAATAGAGACAACTAAGTGGAAGAAAATATTTGCACACCACACATCTGACAAGGGACTGATATCCAAGCTCTACAAAGAGCTCATACAACTCAACAAAAGCAAAACAACTAACCAAATAAAAAATTGGACAGAAGAATGAAATAGGCACCTCTCCTAAGAACACATGCAAATGATCGACAAGTTTATGAAAAAAGTTCATTATCACTTATCATCAGGGAATGGCATACCAAAACCGCAGTGAGATACCACTTCACACATGTGAGAATGGCTCGCAAAAACAAAACAAAGCAAAAACAAAACAAAAACCTGAAACAAGTGTTGGAGAGGTTGTTGAGGAAAGGAACCCTCTCATACTGTTGGGAACGTAGACAGGTCCAGCCTCTATGGAAAGAAGTATGGAAAGTCCTCAAAGACTAAAAGTGGAACTACCATGTAACACAGAAATTGCACTCCAAGGTATCTACCCAGAGAACACAAAAACACTAACTCAAAGGGAAACCTTGTACACCTATATTTATAGCAACACTTTTTACAATAACCAAGATATGGAAACCACTTAACTGCTCTAGAACAGATGAGTGAATCAAAAAGGGGAGGGTAGATGGATAGATACTTAAATAGATGGATGCACACACTGGAATACTACTCAGTGATCAAAAGTAATAAATTCATGCCATGTGGCAGCAAATGGAATTAGAAAGGATTATGCTAAGTGAGCCAGAAGGAGAAAGACAGATATTGAATGGTTTCACTTATAGATGGAAAATGGAGGAACCAAAGAAAGAATGGAGAAAAAAATCTTTAAAACCAACACTTGAAAG
Source organism: Condylura cristata (assembly GCF_000260355.1). Lineage (NCBI taxonomy): Eukaryota > Metazoa > Chordata > Mammalia > Eulipotyphla > Talpidae > Condylura > Condylura cristata. The sequence continues at coordinate 48,599,929 of NW_004567116.1, read as the reverse complement.
ATGATCATAGATCTAGAGGGGAGTGGAGCGGAAAGAGAGAAGGGAGAAAACAGGATGGGAGCACAAAATTTAGGGTAGAGCACCAGGGTGCTGTGGTGGTGGGAAAACTATGATAACCACACCTGAGGGGAGGAAATCCTACATTGTGAAAAAACAAATGAATATGTAAAATAGTGACACATCATTAGTAAAGAAAACAAAGAAAAACAAGTATCCTGCTCTTAACCTCTGGGCCCTCACCTCTACATCTGAAATCTGTTTGCTGAGAATTCATGTGACCCACTTGCCCTTATATAGCAAAAGCTAGGAATGCCAGTTAATGTCCTGAGCAACAGTTCTCCAACAATTGGAACTAAGAATTTGCTGAGAAATAACCCAGCTTTTTCACATTTTTGTGGGAATAACTCTGGTGGGTATCCCTCTGTATCTCCCAGCATTCCCCAGGTGGAACTGAGTTTCTGTTTTCCTCAGGGGTGACCTGTCTGATAGAGTACTCTTTTCTAGCTCCTTCTTGACACTCATCAGCCTGTTTCCTGACAGGTATTTCCTGGAGTCAGCCTCTAGAAAAACAACTTGTACTTAATTTCTTTTCTGGGAGTCTGCTACTGAGAGAACCCAAACTAAGACACAATGTGACCTGGGGAAAATTACTCAAACAACAATCTTCAAAATGAAAAGAATATTCTCTGCTGTATAGGGTGAAATTCATGAAAGAGAATTGCCTGTGCCTGGCTCCTAAACAGCACTCGAGAAGTATCAGCCATTATTACACAAGCAGCACTTTTGGTTCTCAGAGAACTTACCCCACACACTTCACTTCTTCCTCCTTAAATGGAGCCTAGCTTTCCTCTCTAGCTTCATCTGGAGCCACCTCACCAGACTTCCTTCCCCTTTGTAAGCCAGATGCTGCTCTTTACTTCTGCTCTGCTCTCACATGGGCACATGTGAAATGATCCATCTCTTTCACTTAGCAGGTGTTACTCTGCTTCCTGGAAATGCTTTCCTCACCACCTCTTACCTCCCAGTGCTGCTTACCTTTTGAGCCGCTACCCAAGCTTACCTTCGCTAGGAAGCAGTTTCCATTTACTTTCCTTTTTCTGTTCTATCCATCACACACACACACACACACACACACACACACACACATGCCATAATGGGGTGTGCATGGACAACTCTTTTTTATCATAGTGATTTTATTTTATTTTTTTCTATTTTGTGCATATATATATATATATTTAATTTTTACATCATTTTGTGCATTTTTCCATCTCATTTGTAATCTCCGTGGGCTTCCCATCACCAAATCACCCATGTGCCATCACCATAGTCCAGTGCATTTCCCTCCCCCCGCTGTTTTTGATCCCATTCCCTACTCCACCTCCACAAATTATCTCTGATATATGCATGGACAGTTCTTAACCCAAGTTTGCTTCCCTCTCACTGCACATTATCTAGAACAGTAATTGTTTGCTTTTGTACCTGCTTTCCTCACAAAAGTGTGAGTATAACTATAGCAAGGGCTTTTTCTTCTTCTTCTTCATTTCTGGTGCTTAGACATTTGCAGATCTCAAAATATGTAATTTAAAAAACATAAATGAACAAAAATACACATTTGAAATAGGAGGATTTTTTTTTTCCCCAGAAACTCAAAAGCATAACTAACTCCACTCAAGCACATATAATTAAGACACAGCAGAGGAGGAATTCAGAACTAATCACTTGGCTTCAAAATTGGACATTTCTCTTCCAACTCATAGCTTTTTGGGTTTTGAACACTGTATTCTTTTCACTCTGACATCCTCCTTTTAGAAGAGAAACTCCAGAACAGGGTTGAAATAGGGAAGTATCCCCTTCAAACCAACCCAGTTCTCAAGCAAGGGCGATTGATTTCTGACCTGCCAGGAAACCCAACTGGATTATCTCACCTGGAAATTCAGACAACCTGGATCTGTGGGCTACTGGCTCTGGGCCTAGAAGGTGGCAGAGGATAAGGACAACTGAAGTTTACATTTGGAGATTTCTCTTTGGGTCATACCATTATGATCTAAACAACAGCAAGCTAGTCAACTGAGATAAAATGTGTAGTTCACCTAAGGATCTGTTTTTGAAAATAAAAATTTCATTTTCCTAAAAGTTAACTTTGTATCAACATTGCAGATTAAAGTAGGCCTAAAGAACTCATGAAAATTTTAATTACAAGTACTAGTATCTATAAAATTAAGCTGGAATGGAGCATGGCACTTCTCTGACCCTAAGTGACCCCAATGCTGTCTGATTTTCTGTACTCCTACTGTTGCTTTTGATTTCCACGTTTCTCTAATTTTCCAGGCACATTTCTGCTTCATGGCTATCTTAGTTTGCCTAACTGTCATTAAAAGTACCACAGCCTGGCCCTCCCTGGTGGCGCAGTGGGTTAAAGCACTGCACTAAGAAGCTTAAGTCACTTCCGCATGAGTTCGATCCCTGCCTGCCCCCGGAGGAGATCCACATGGTGTGGTGTGGTAGACCTCTCCTGACCTGCCCGCTGCTCCCCTCAGCAGTGTACTTCCTCGATCTGCCTGTTCTGCTCCCCACTCTGTCTCTGGTGAATCTTCTCACCCTCCGCATCTCTGGCCTGTACCCCAGTTCTGTATGAATAAATAAATAAATCTTTAAAAAAGAAAGTACCACAGCCTGCTTCATTTTAGAAAAAAGAAATGTGTTCTCTTTCAGTTTTGGTGGATAGAAATTCAAAATCAAGGTATTGGCAGGACCATGCTGCCTGTATCCTGTAGGCAGAATCTGTCCTGTCTCTTCCTAGTTTCTGATAGTGGTTGCCAATCCTTGGTGTTCCTGGGCATGGTCCTGCATCACTGCAATCTCTGCCTTTGTCATCACATGGAATTCTCCATCCCTGAGTGTCTGTCTCTGTGCCATCTTCTGAGGATACCAGTTTTACTAATTGGATTGTGGCCACCCTAATGACTTCATCTTAACTCGAAAACATCTGTAAATATCTCATTTTCAAATAAAGTCATGTTTACCAGGTACTAGGGATTAAGGTTTCAGTATGGGGGGGGGGTGGCTGGGAGGGACACAATTCAAGCCCAAACTATTGTTCCTTCTGTCTGGAATGTTCCTTCCCCAAATGTCTACATTACTCACCCTCACATTTCCTTCTGGCCTTTGTTCAAATGTGGCTTTCTCTGCACATCTTCCTTAGCCACCTTAATGAAAATGACAGTATTCATCCCTAGAATGTCCTAGTCTCCTCTACTTTGGCTCTTGTCATCAGCATATTACATGTTGTATTTCACTTATTTATATTGTGCATTGTTCATCTCCCCTGAGGTTATAAAGTCAGGAAGACAAGGATTTTTGTGAGATTTGTTCACTGCTATATTGTTAGCATCTAGAACAGTGCCTGGAAGAAGAATTTTTGTTTCACGTATACAAATCTCCAAGTCCAAGCACTCTGTGAGGTACATCCAAAGCTTTAAGACTGTTAGAGCTTCACTAGGGGGTCAAAACCCCAACAGACCTGATTCTACTGAACATGAAGTGCAGCATCTCAGTTCCCCATATAAAGAAATAAGTAGAGGCACTATCTCAGTCCTAAAGGTTGCTGGAACTCACTTCACCAAACATTTCTGAAGGAAGAGAGAACCGTTAGGTCTACCTATGCTCTGTGGTGTTCGGACTTTCCTCCTTTCCATTTTATAAAATGGAGCAGAAAGAGAGGGACAACTCTGGCTTCTCTAGTTTTTACAAAGTAAAACATTCTTCTAATCTTTTCTGTCCACCTGGTGGTTTTTCTATCTTCGCCAGACTTCCTTCCTGACCCACTGATGCTGATATATAGTATTAAATGAGACCTTTGCATTCAGTGGTTCCCCCGTAACTGACACACAGCTCTTCAGAATTCTGATATGACTCTTGGGGTTTTAAGATTTTCAACAAAGTATCATGTTAGTTAATTTTACATGTCAAATAGATTAGGCCATGGTGCCCAGATACTTGGTCAAACATTATTCTGGACTTTTCTGTGAGAATGTGTCTGAGTAAGATTAACAATGAAATCAGTTGACTTTGAGTAAGGAAGTCTGTTCTCCAAAATGTGAATGGGTCTTACCTAGGTAGTTGAAGGCCTAATTAGAGAAAAAAACTGACCTTTGCCAGCACAAAGCTTTTGAATTTGAAGTACAATATTGGTTCTTCCCTATGTCTCCAGCTCACTGCTCTAGATGCTGTACTTTCCTACCTTCACAACTGCATGAGCTTAATCCTTAAAACCTGTCTGTCAGTTTGTCTGTCTAATTTGTCACCTAGTCATCTATCTCTTTCTCTTATCATTTCTGCTTCTCTAGAGAACCTCTACTAATACAAATATCATCAGTATTTCTGATAGAACGAATCTTTTAAACATAGTGAGACAACTTCCTGATGTTTTCTGACAGAGGATTAACATGTTTCCTTCCTATGAAAAAGCAAAAGTCAGGCATACATTTCCTGGGCCTGGGCTCTGGTTACAAGACTAAGTATCTCTGGAGGAAAGGGGGTTCCAAAGGACATAAAAGATAGAGTTCTAAGGAATGAAGACTGATTTATTAGGAACAGACACTGCTTTGTTCCAGAAAAGACATGGCAAAAAATTGTACACTTTCTCTAATAATCCGAAGGCCAAGAAGGACTTACTGAATTGGGACTGAAAGAGAGAGAGTTAAAGCTTTTCTTGGCCTCTTGGATAATTTCAGATCCGGATCTTAATTGAAAAGTAGAAACATTTTCTTTATTTGGTTTTGTCACAGACTAGCTGTGTGACCTTCCACAAGGTATTACACTTCTTTGGGCCTTTATTTTCTCAATGTTGAAATGAGGCAGTTGAGTTAGACAGTCTCTGTGGTATCCTTAAATCATGCCAGTCTAGATCACTTTAAATGCTAACAGTCATGAAGGTAGATGTCTCTCCTTGACTTCCAAATACCCCCCACCTAGTATAGGGCCTACCAGTTAGTAGCACCTAGCACAGAATAGACCCAGAATAGAATTTAATGTACAAATAAGGGTTTTCAAAAGCCTATTTGAGTAGTTTTTGAAGGAGAGGGAAGAAAAATCAAGGAAACTCATCCTGTGCAATCATGTAAGCAAATGCTTAACAAACTTGAAATCTTTATTATCATCAAAAAGTCACTTCCTATCATTTGTTTTATATACTCAGCATATCAGATAGTAAAATACAAAAATTTTTAAACTAACTCTATGCCTCTGAGGGTCTCATCCTTTTGTTGGAACAATAAGAAACACAAAATAAAGACGTTAAATGACAACAGAAGGAATTGTCTGGAGAGCTTGGTCAGTGATCTATATATTCTAATATCTCATGGATTCCAAGTTCATGGATAAAACTGAGAAGGTGAGGACAAACTGAGCAACCCCTTGTGATCCCAGTTCTTCCACTCCATCTTCCTGATACCTTATTTTTTACATCTGAAGGAGCCAGAGTTTATCAGAGATAACTATTCCTTGTATCATTGTCCCTCCTAGAAGCAGTTGAAAAACCCAACAGATCTGTGCTCTTCTTCCTGCCTCATATTTTTCAATCAAGTCAGACTCTAGCCTGGTTTAAGCTGAAGATCACACTACATCAGCTAGCTCCCTGCAAGTCAGCTGACTAATGGTTTCCTATCTTCACCTTAGAACAGTCTAGAAAAGTCTTTAGTTTGTGGAGAGTCCCTCTGTGTAATGATCCCGAAAAGGCTCTACGTGTCACCCTCTGATTTTATAAAGGTCTTCAGCTTTTAGATCAGAGGAGCTTCTTTACTGTTCTTAAATAAAAGGATGTGGCTCTGGACCAGAGACAGGCAGGCCTGTCTTGGGGTTCAAGTTGCCTGACCTGAAAAGTGGTGTGTGACATGTCACCTCTTTTTGAATTATAGTTATCTCTTCTGTAAGAGAACTGTAACAGCAATGTGTGAATGTTCACACACAATCCACCCCAGCCCCCCAATACCCCCCCCACAGCATTATTCTGAGAATTAAGTGAGATCAGATGTATGACATTATTCTGTATTATGTAAATATAAGTTCTCTTTATTATCAGATTTCAGTTTCAATGAGTCATTTCAGACATCAGTTCTTGACGTATGTGTCCTTCACTTAACCTCATGGCCAACTGTTTCTCTTTCTTTTCCTTTTCTCACTTCCTGAAGAATTTAAAAACTCGTCCTGTACGTATTCCTGATGGAGTCTTCTCTACCTTACCTAACATCTTTTTGGCTTCATTTTCCATTCCCAGTGGGGCCTAGTTTTTGTCCTCTCACTCTGTGGGTAATTATTCAGGAACTTTCCTCCCAGTCTGCTCTATCACAAAGCACACCTGCAAACTTGACATGTCACATTTTTTGTTTGGTCTACTAGTTGTTATGTGTAAAAACCCAAATAATTATGGAATAAGGATAAAGAGATATAGGTTCCAGAATTAGCTTTGTTTTTAATTATCCAGGAAACCTTAGGGTATTCAGTTTGATAAACATCTGCTCAGGTCAGACAAGGGAGAAGGGAGGTAACTTGCTGGGAAGAAACTCAAATCTTTATAGCTCACACAGTTCAGTAAGTCTCTAGCTATGAATAATAAATTATACAATGGCATGCTGTATGTTATACATATATGTTATACAGCCCACAACAATGATTTGAGTCCATGGAAGGAACAATTTAGTTTTTGATGGTAGTAGAGACATTGCTTCAGAGAGAAAACAGGTGAGCTAGACTTTGATAGAAGACTAAGATTTTGCAAGACCAACAGCAATACCAGGTGGAAAAAAGAATATTAAAACATGAAGAAAATAGCATGGTGAAATGGGAAGAATTTTGTGTGACCAAAAACACAGGATACATGGTAAAGAGGGCAGGTGATAAAACCAAAGGAGGTTGAGTTGATATGCTATAGGATCAAACAAGCTAAACAGAAACATTTGGGTTTAATTTCCCCCATCTTCTCAACCAAGGATCAACAAGAAAAATAGCCTTCTTATTTAGGGAAGCCATTATACACATCAATTTCTCCTCCAGTATATCCAGAATAATATTCACTAAGTACCTACCTAGTGAGAATTGAGAAAATGGTCCCTTAGTTTTCTGTAGAGCTTGATCCTTACATGGAAGCCCACCTGAGAAAGGTTGTTCGCCATGGCAAGCCATCTGGTATTTGTAGGAACCGTTCAATTGATATGGCATGGATATATAACTTGGTGATAAAAACAATGTTTTAGAAAGAGTATAGAGGAATAGAGGTGAACTAAAATTCTACTGCACTTGTTCCGCTGGGTGGTGACCCAGGCTTAGGGGAGTAAGAGTAGAAATGGAGGCGATGGATATCCTAGAGAACTTTGGGAGCAGAATGATGGAGTACTTCAGTGTTGTCTTCCCTGACTCCCTAGCTATGACCTGGAGTCACTTGCTTCTTTCAGCTTCAGGATGGTGACTTCCTGAAGGGCATGAGATGTGTTCCCTGAACTTATATGGACTTTACCACACCTCTGATAAACTCAGCATATTCTTATAGCCTGTGAGCCATAATTTTTATTTTCATACCAGCACCCTCTTGGGCATTTTGGTCTAGCCCTCATAACTGCACCTCCATCCTAACACCCCTGCTGGCTTCTACATTTCCCTTGTGGTACAGAAACCCTACCCTGAATTCCAGATGACTTAGCTGTGAATCTGTTTTCCTGTCCCAACTTACTCTTCCAAGGGGTTGGGTGAACTCACCTTATCCCACCTTGGCCCCAATAATCTTGCAGTGTGTTAGTATTGTCAACTTCAGTGCTACTTGATTCCTTCCTCTCCATGCTTGACAGTCCCATATTGCTATGGGCTGTCATACCTCACATCTAACCTACTAGAATTCAGGCATCACTCAACTCTATCTGGGCCTATTCTTGCATTTGTAACACAAAGGGGTTATGCTAGGTGAGTTTGAAGATAGCTCCCTTCCAACACTAACATCCTGTGCTTCTAAGTAGGCCAACTGTAAAAGCAGTCTGCATTGGCACAGAACAATTGAGGCTGGGAGTGAATGACTCAGACTCAGCAAAAATGTCAGGCTAATGGTGAAGCCAGGAGGTTAGAGTGCAGCACACTTCTGAGCAGACAGCAGCAAGAGACTCCAGCCACAGATTAGCTTTCCCAGACAGCTGTGTAGACAAGATGACTGAGGCCACGCCCAGTTGATGAGTCACATTCATGTTCCAGAAATTAGTAACATCATTTCGTGTCTCCCTTGCAAGACACAACATTCATTTATCACCTAACACTATTGCATTTAGTGCCTGCATCTCTACCTTTTTCCACGGTTAGTGCTGACTAAAGATGACTTATGATTAAATATCATCTCATTAGTATTTTTGTCTATTTCTTTGAAATAATCATACAATGAGTTATCTCCTAAATATCTAGCTTTGTTCTCAAAATTAAGCCCAGATGTTTCTCAGGGTGTATGAAAGAAAGATTGAACCCTAAGTTTGAACCCATGACTCTAGTAGTTATGCAATTCTGGATAAATTAGTTAACCTCTCGGAGTTAAGGAAATGGGATAATAATACCCATTTTGCAACATGGTAGCCTAGATTGAAAGTGATCGGAACATAGTAGCTCTTGATAAAGACTTCTCTCTCATAACCAGCATTGCTGCTCTCCATCTATTGTAACTCTAGATACTCAGGATTATTTCTTCTGTGCTTGCCTACATTTCCCTCTCTCCTACAGGAGTCTGCAAGGTCCCTGCTGGTCCACACAAGTTCCTCCTCCAATTCCAGACCTACAGTATGCTGAGTCAACACTAGCATGTCTTGAAGTAGAGGCTTTATTTAACTTTTTTCTTTTTTCCTCTCTTTTCTGGTCAGGATTGAGCAATCACAGACCAAAAAAAAAAGAAAAAGAAAAATCTTGGTCAGAAGGTGAGATCATACTGAAGGCTCTAAGAGCTCTATTGTCTGAGCTCCACAGAATTACATTCAGATTTAGATACCAGTGATTCACTGCAGGGCCCATCAGGAGATTCCAAAAGACAGTGCTGAAGAGGTGAAAGGGTAAATAAGGATGCCTCAACCTGCCGAGCACAGGAATTAGCTGTGGGACATCTTTGGCTGGCTAGAGTTTAATGTTATTGACTTTTCCTTAGGGGGATGGGGATTCTAGTATCAGGGATCAGTATAGAGATGGGTTGTAAGACCCTTAGAAATCTTATAGGTTTTTCTTCTAGATAAATGTCGATTTATCTTCTTTTATGTAGAAGGAGAACCTGAAACACAGAAAAGGGAAATGACTTACTCAAATCCATATTGAGAGAAAGAACCAAAACTATGCCTAAACCCAGGTCTTCAGTGTCTGTGTCTATTATCCTATGAATAAAATACTGATTGCTGAAATGCAGCACTCTTTGGACACTCAGTAAACTTGATTGTTGAATAAAAAGTGTCAGGAATTTGCAACAGGAAAGCATTTTGAAAGGCATGGAATGTCATGCTTGGGAATATGAATTGTATTTTGTAAACAGCCTAAGCCATCAAAGAGTTTGGAGTAAAGGGTTGGCACAACCCATCTTAGAGAAAGCATTTTAGTAGCAGAGGGAAGAATGGGTTAAAAAGTACCAGGCTAGGCCCTCCCTGGTGGC
>NW_004567116.1:48553241-48590078 GCF_000260355.1 Condylura cristata | reverse complement strand
TTAAAAAAAAAAAAAGTACCAGGCTAGATGCATTGAGGGCCTTTTGAGTAGTCTTTTTAGACATGATGGGGAGTCTAACAGACAGTGCAGTAAAGACAGAGAGGAAGCAGGAGACCTAAAGATCATTTAAATGTAGTCAATGGTACAACATTGAGGTCAGTGGTACAACAGGTGGGGTCAGGCCAGGCTAAAGGCTGAGACTTAGGTCAGCCAAAGCATAACTTCTCAAAATCCTAGACTGTGGCCTGGGACCCAGGTTACCAAGCAGGCTTCCCTCATGGCAGGGAAGCTGTTTGATGACTACAGCACAGGGCAGACCTCAGACTGCTAAAAATCACTAATAGTCATTGGTACATAAAAATGGATTATTTTTCTAAGAATAAAAAATGTGTTGAACCTTTTTTAAAAACCTCCTGTTTGGTTATTGTGTTTCAAACAAATTTTAAAGATTCATAGACAAAAGAACACCTACTACACCTATATGCAGATTTTTTTAACGTGCAATGAAAGTATTTGTTTTACTTTCCAAAAATTCTGTGATGTGATATAATTTTGCTGTTGCTTTGTTGGATGACCTTGAGTAAATCTATTTAATGTTTTTAGCTTCCTTGGCTTCCTCTGCAGGGTAGGTGTTCCTAGACTACATGATTTCTAAAGACCCCACTGAGATGGTCTAGGTAAAATAAACTGTGAGCTAGTGAGCTAAGAGTTATCCTAAATTCTGTTTGAACACATAGACAAAATCAAGTATTAAATCAGAGAAAGGGAAAGTGGTGTTCCTAGGTAAAGAGGAGAATTAATGAAGCATGAAGCAGTAAACACACATGATCTAAGGACATAGCCAAGATTCAGTGAGGTTCTATTAGAATGTGTGAAAGCAAAAGTAGTGGGCAAAAGGGTTGGAAGTTTAGACAGGACCTAGACCTGAAAGGTTTGATCGTAGAGACCAATTGACCCGCCACATAGACCATGAGGGAATATGGTGGGCAAAAAGTTTAGATCCTGACTATATATCACACAGCTTCCTGGAGAGAGAAGACTGTAAGTTGCAGTGCAGTTGAATGTAATCTACCTGCGTGTGTCCTGGTGAAGCCCAACCCAGAACAAACTCCAAGGCTGCGCTCCTCCTCATTCCTGGTACATTTACTCTTGAAATATCTCCTAATCTTCTTTTTTTTTTTTTTTTGTGAAAGGTGGGGAGAACCAAAAGATGGTAGACATTCATACTGAGTTGCCTACCAAAAACAGATGATTATCTTTCAAAGTAAGTTGAAGGTCCCACTTGGGATTACCAGCAGGAGTAGCTCCCAAGATACTACAAGAACATCAGTGTGGACTTCAAGACACCCAAAGAGGCCTTTGGAGGCGCCTGCATTGACAAGAAATGCTCCTTTATTGGTAATGTCTCCATTCAAGGGCAGGTTCTGTCCGGCATAGTGTTAAAGGTGAAGATGCAGAGGTCACTGGCATCTGGAGGCTACATCCCCTACATGAGAAAGTGCAGCCACTTAGAGAAGAGCCCCAAATTACACCTGATTCTGCAGAGAGATGTGTGGGGTGGGGAGGATTAAAGTGGGGTGGGAAGAGCACATGGGACTATGGTGATGGTGGTACATGGGTGAATTGGTGGTGGGGGGACTGGAACTGGGATGAAAAATCATACAGTGCACAAAAAATGAAAAATGATGTAAAAAATTAAAAAAAAAAATCACTTCTGTCCTGTTGTGTCCTTGCTTCAGGGAGATCTGATCAGCAATATCCTCACAGCGGCAAGTGCCCTGAGCAAGTCAACGTGCTCAACTGAACAAGCGAGTCCGCACCAGGAAGCAACTGCAGAAATTCTGAGCTGGACACCTGTACCCCACTTCACCCAAGTTCTTTCTCCCTTTTATCATTAATATCCACAAGTTCATTATAACATGGCACAAGCAATTCATGAATTAAAGAAATGTTTTGTTACATGTGTTTCACAGTTCCTTGACACAAAGCCAGGAATCCTAGTCCTGACCCAATTACCCTGCTTCAAGCCTTCAGAGTCTATTACCTTTGTATCCCATGGTGTGAGTCAACCTGGCTCCAGCAGCTGGGTGCAGGGATGACCAGGCCACCACAGAGCACAGTTCACTCTGCAGGGAGCAGCTTGACCCATTGTCAATAGACAGATTGGAGAACAAATATGCACTAAGGGAAAACATTATGTATTGCCTCTACAGGACAAAGTTCAGTTGTAGTTAGGTTTCAGGTCAAATTCAACTGTTTCTGAGCTGTTTCTACAGTTGTTTCTCACATTTTTGCAGAGACACTGGGTTTGTTTTCATGGATTTATGCCAAACAGCAGTTTACCCAACACTGTGATTCATTTGTTTGTTTTCTATACACTGTTTGACTTTTCACATATTTGGCTCTGGCTGTAGACTCCCAGCATATGTTTTATGTAGCTGGTCAGTCAGATTTCATAGTATATTGGGATCTTAATAAAAATAAGTCAGACCAAAGGTCAGGATTTTTCTAATAATAAACCAGTGACGACTTATTTTCTTTTTAGTGAATATTAACTTCAATTTGGTCCTCTTTTTCTGTAAAATTTCATGGCATTAATATTAAAACACAATTCAGGTCAAGTATAATATCAGCTCCTGGGGTGTCATAAATAGTTCCTAGTTCATGAATAAGAGCCATATAAAGTAGCACAGACCTGCAGAAATGGGTCTGGAGAAATCAGGACAGATAGGGCTCAAAGAAATTAAGATTTATGATGCTGCTTTTTCTCTGTTCTCTGGAACAGCATTTCTTTTTTTTCAACTAACCTTAGTCACAGGCAAAGTAGTCATTGTTCTGTAGGCAATGATTGAGTTGCTAAAAGTCTTAAACATCTGTTCTCCAGCAGTTTTTATGCTTGACATTCCTATCTTTAGATTGTCATTTCATTGGCAGGAGTTTGTTCCATACTAGTCAGTCCATTCCTTTACTAATCATTCATTCACTAAATGTGTATTAGTGCCCACGGGGGAGAGAAAAAAAATGAATAGGACACAAAACGTTTTGTCTGGTGCTAAGACTAGTCATGAGATGGCCAAAGTTCTGTGTGTTTGACAAATGTTAAGATAGAGGTTTACCTATGGGGCTACCAGGAAGTAGAGGGTGACCCCAGATGTTACAGAAAAACCTATTAGAGATGTCAATTGACCCTAAATTGATAGACTCATGCACCTCACAGGGACAAGTAAGGTAAGGAAAGAAAATATTGAATGTAGATGCTGGCTTAGTCTTGTAAAGTGAAGTGCCAGAGAAAAGTCAAAAGTTAAATTTGAATTAAAGTGATTCATGTAATGAAAATAGACAAAGCATGTGTTTGAAAACAGGAAAACTGTTGAGTTCATGAATTCTAATCACTCTCACCACTGCACATTTTAACCCCTATTAAAAAGAAAATGGAGGTGCTTGTGTTAAACTCACCCAGACTTAAGACCGAACCTAGCTGCAGTTTCAAGTCTCCAATGGTTTCAACCCTCCCCAGAATGTAGTCCTAAATGAGCATTATGAAATTTTCTGAGGTAATCATTCCCATTTCCCAAAGGAAAATGAGATAATTTGTCAAAAGAATATTATCCATTCCCCATTACCTAAGCCTGAAATAATTCTCTCTTCCCTTATCTTGTCATTTTTCTGCATATAAAAATCTATCATTTTGAATGTTTTTTCACAGCACTTTTCTGCTTATTAAATGTGAGGCTGCCCAACTCATAAAATCTGTAATAAAGTTAATTGTATCTATTAAATTAACAGGTTGGATTCTTGTTATATAATACCCCAAGCAGCATATCTTCTTCTAGTTAGAGTATCTCTGCACCATCTTCTTTGTCCATCAAGTCTTGGCACAAAGCCTTCTCTTTTCCTGATGTCTCAGCCTATTACATATTCCTGCTCCAAGCTTCTACAGCAATAGCAAATTTCTCTGGTTGGATTAGCACTTCTCACATTGGATTTTTCCCTGCTTACTTTTCTGTCATCACTCCATCAGGCTGTGCAGCTCTCTGAAGGCAAATATTGCCTTCCAACTAGTCTACCCAAGCTAGACTAGCCTAGAATTTACAACTTTCTGTGGATGGAGGAGGGGAGAAGGAAAGCAGGGGTGGGGCGAGGGACGTGTGATTGTGGCTTGTGAATGGATTGATGACTGATTGATTAATTGAACAAATGGATGAATGATCAGCCTAAATCAGCAAGGATTTGCATTCTCCTTAGTAATAAAGACATCAGAAAATAGAAAAATGCTGAAAATATTTTTATATTAGAGCAAGCCATGGATTAAAAAGTAGGTCCTCTGTCCAATTCAAACCCAGTTACAATCTTGTGTGCTTTATTTTCCTGTCACATGAGTACTATAATTTTAGGTCAAGGTTTGCTTAGTGGGGAAGTTTCAAAGATGAGAAAGGAGAAGCAATCTAATCAAAAACTCAAACCAGAAGCCAGGAGATCTAACTTTTCCTGATACCCCACCAATTTATGCAATCCAAATGAGTTTATCTCCAAATGCTTCCTCCCTTGTGGCCTCCAGTCTTTCCCTTTTGTTCTCCAGTCCCCACCCAGTTATTTTTCCTGAAAACAAGTTAATCATCTTGTTATTAGTTTTAAAAGATCTTCGTGGCCTTCAGAGCAAAGTCCCAACTCTGAGCAGGCCAGCAAGGCCTTTTAGCATCTCACAAACTGAGGCCCTTTATCACATCTCCTATATCCAGTTTCTCCAAGCTCTTTCAAGCCTCTCTATTTTTTTCCATACACCCTCTCCTAGGTCAGCAATGAGCTTCCACACTCCTTTCACCAGCTGAGCTTATTTGTTCAACTTTGAAGACTCAGTCAATGGAACCCAGAGGTTGTTTCCTCACACAGAAGCCAGCTAGCTCCTCTTCTAATCCCTCTCCTAACTCTCCAACTTCTTCAACAATGAAAGCACTGCTCCCATAGTATTTTCACTTGTTTATCTCAGAACACTTATAGCCCTGATAGACATTGTTTGCTTACTCATCCATCTTAGTTGCAAAACTTTTTAGTTCCTCTAGGTCAGGAGTCATTATTCTTGTGTCTCCCCCTTTAGTTGCTAACACTTAGAGGCTCTAATATATACTGGGTGAAAAGTCAAATGAGTTAAATAAAATTTTACATGTACTATCTCCCTGTGACTGTTGTTTACCTCTCCGTCATCTCCCCATGAAACCTAATAATAAAGATTGGTTTGTTGAGCACTGATCAGGCAGGCAGCTGGCACCATCTGATATCCTTTGCATATGAATACTACATTGAATCTTAGTCCTTCAGAGAAAACATTAGTATTACTTTAGAGAGGCCCAAAGAGGTTAAGTATCTTTCCCAAGTTATGGTTAATAAGTGGTGGAGCTAGCATTTATACTGGTCTCTGAAACTTCCAAGCCTGTGACCTTTCCATAGTATCCCTTTCTTCCTCAAAGCCTGTACCTGGAAGGTACTCACAGATTATTTAATTGCTCTGATTTGCATTGAATAAGACTGCATGAGCCAGTATCCCTACAACTTGCTGCTGGGACTGGACCTCTCTACAGATTCTTCATGAGACCCCAGACAGTCACATCTATATGCTGGCGTGCCTGCAGACAAAGCCCAGATGCTGCTCCTGGCAGAAAACTGTATCATCTAGCACATGGACCTTGCAGTCCATTTCCTGTGAGCAGATGGGGCCCTCAGTACAGAGGACCTCTCACAGTTCATGGGTTTGTCCCTGATGTCCAGCCCAGAAACTGTCGGCTCATTGGCTCCCGGGAGAATGTGAAATTATTGGCTTCTGGACTGTTTTTCTGGTCACTGAGCTTTCAAGGTGAAAGGTCTCTTGGATGGAATCACATAGGCCCAGTTTACCCAACTCAGCAAGGCAACAGCCTGGAGCCACGTTTCATTAGGGACCACAGAACAGCTGGGGCTTCTTCTCGGCATGATACCTGCCCTCCAAGGACGCAGGCTTCCTGCCCAGCTAACAAAAAGCAGAAATCCCACTGCAGAACTTCATTCAGTCCAAGACTTTGCATGGACCCCATAGTTTTGTCTTCTCCCCCTGCTTTCCACTGCTGCTACTATATCTCCAGCTTATGGGGAGAAGGGAGCCTCACAGAAAGAGATGTGCTCTTACCCTGCAAATGTTCCACAGGCAAAAAAGCTTGGAAGGAAGAGCACATTTGTGAATACCTAGCACGTATCAGAGATCTTACATATATTATCTTATTTAATAGTCACTACAGTCATTTTCCCCACTTTAAAGAAGTGCAAACTGAAACTGAGCCTAAGCACACAGATATTTTCTTTCATTAAAAAAAGGGATACTAGGACCCTCCCTGGTGGCTCAGTGGGTTAAAGCACAGCACTAAGAAGCTAAAGCCCCTTCAGCATGAATTTGATCCCTGCCCTGGAGGTGATCCACATGGCGCAGCAGACCACTCCTGACCACCAGCTGCTCCCCTCAGCAGTGTACTTCGTCAGTTGACCTGTTCTGCTCCCTACTCTGTTCCGTGAATCCTCTCACTGCCCTTGCACCTCTGACCTATACCACAGCTCTGTATGCATAAGTAAATAAATCTTTTTTTTTATTTTTTTTATTAAAGGGGGATACTGTGAAACTTAGCACTTTGAGTCCTAATATCAGTGAGTGGAGCTCAGAAGGAAGGTGAGCTGGGACATAACCACCCAGGTAAATCCTTAGTCACATCTACTGTTTGTCTGAGACTCTCTGATATTCTGCCCTGTGTGTCCCTGCTGGAATCAGAAATTCTATTGAGACTCCAAACCTAGCTGTCCAGTACTGTGAAAATGAAGCAGTTTGAGTTTTACAAGTAAACCTTGGGCTAGGAATTTGAACACATTTGAGGACCATCTTTATTCCTTGATTTTCCTCATCTATAAAATAGGAATGAAAAGAACTTATTTCCTACCTTAATAATTTTTGTGTGAGGATTAGATTCAAGGTTGGATGTGAAATATGGGAATGCCCACACTGGCCTGGCTTCTTCATAAAGGACATACGCCAGTCCTCTGTTTCTTTGACAGAACCTCATTGATGACTGGGTAGCACCTCATTCTCCAGATTAATTTTTCTTCTGCTATACCCACCTCCCAAGATAAATGAAGATCAATTTGGCATTGAGGAAACAGCATAGAGCCAGTACTGGATGACTTGGGTTAGAATTTTGATTTTTCAGATACTGGTTGTGAGGTATGTAAGTGAGTCACAGAGTCTCAATTCCCTCATCTGTTGAGTGGGAACATCACATATGCGAGTCAGGAATCTAGCATGGTTTAACTGTGTTGTTCTTGTTTAAGGCATTTCATGGACTATAGCTGTTAACCTGGGTTGTAGGTCCTGAAGACTTGCTGGGGGCTGAGAATCTACTTCCAAGATTCTCACTCATATGGCTCTGGGCAGCAGACTTCAGTTCTTTGCCACGTAAGAGTATACAGAGGTCTGCTTAATATTTGACTTTCCTCAGGGCAAATTATCCTTTAGAGCCTGTACAAGGATACCCAAAATTGCAACCTAATCTTAAAAATGTTAACCTTTTAGCTATGTTCTGTTGGTCACTAAGACCACCCATGGCACAAAGCTGGAGAGGAATACACAGGATATAAATGTCAGGAAGTGGCAATAGATCATTCTGAATGCTGGATACCAGAGGCGCTCAACACCCTCGGTGGGAGGAGGAGACTGGAAAATTTTCTGAAGTTTAAGTTCAGGTATATTTTTACTCTTTGTTGTAGTTTCTGCTAGATGCTGGATTAGTAAATCTGAGTTGTCAAAAGGATAAATTACAAACCAAGGACACATGCAGTAAGTATGAGCCAAAATGCCACTTTCACAAGTACCCCTCAGGGTGTAAGATAGTCAAAAAAGGCTGCCTGGAAGAAGTGGGATTTAAGTTGAATATTCTGTATATGTGTAGAATTCAAATTACTCTGCCATTAAACTGAAATTAGTTTGTAGATACAATAAGAGCAAACTTAGCACTAGTAAGAGGTAGCCATAACTTTGCTGGTAGGAGTTTCATCAAACAAGGTCTCCAGAGAAGGTCTGCCCTGGTGAGGTGAGGTTCAAGGCCTGCTCAGATCTGACCACCAATGACTACCACCTACCCCTCAGACAGCTTGCCTCACATGGTACCACCATTACGTGTCTATGTGACATTGCTCTAAACACCCTGAGCAGGTAAGGAAAATGACGGTGATGTACAGGACTGTATGTCCAGCTGTGTTGTTTGATTAAAGAATTGATTAAAAACTGAATGAATCCAGGGTGTGCTATACATGGTTCTGCATCCATAATAAGTTAATAATTATCACATTTGAAGAACTATGATACATATTTTCTAAGAGGTATGCTACATGCTTTTCATATCTTATCTCAGTTATTATTCATAACAGTTCTAATCCCCATTTCACAGATAAGGAAACTAAAGTCACATAGAAAATGACAGAGCCAGGAATTTATCCCATGTCTGTCAAACCCCAAAGTATGTGTAACTAATCCTATCACATCTAGCAGATAAGAAAGACATTTTGTGATTAACATCTCAGGTAAGATAAATTTAGAGGGGCATAAGGAATAATGTAATCAACATTTTAAAACCAGGTCTCTCCCCTGTCACACACATAGATACACATCTTATTTTTCCAGGAAGACTCCACTTTAAGTCCTGCTTCTTCCAGGAAGCCTTCTTTGAGTTTCTAAACTCTTAGAGGTACTTGTGAAGGTGCTTTTCAGCTTATACTTAGCATATATAGTCTTGCTTTACAATTTATCCTTTTTACAACTCAGGTCCATAGTTGGCATATCTTACAGCAGGGAGCCATTCAACTTCTCAAAGGCTCTTCCTGGCTGGAGGTATTTTCTGAGATTATGACCTCCTGACAGAGGGTTGGGGGTTAATATAGCATGACCTGGCTGATAGCAAAGCTTTTACCAATTGTGTTGCAAGAGCCTCTTCCTATGTTTCTTGACTTCCCTTACAGTGTCCCAGCTCCTAGCACAGGACCTGAAACACAATAGATTCTGTAAAAGTTCCTTGGATAAACACATGAGTGACTCAGTAATGACTAGAACCTTAATGAAAATTTCTGGTATCACTGGCATTAGTTATTTCTCTTACTTAGTTGATGTTCTGACCTCATTGGCTGCATCTCCTCAGTCCTTGCCCTCATCCTAGGGTATTCTGCTTACCAAAAAAGGACAGAACAATTGGAATCAGAGTGGACAGAGCTTTAGATTCATGGACAAATGTTGACCTGACATGTTCCAGACTGCCTCCTGATCTAGGACCCTCTGCTTGGACTCATGACTATATCTTTGACTGCAAGAAAACATAACATGAAGCAACACCCCTGCCTACAGTTCTGTTTGCACTGGTGGCACATTTGATCACCCTGCTCACAGGTGCCATCACCCAGTCTGGCAGTTGGGAGGGGTTATGAATTCATCACAGCTGAAGTAGTTCTCTGGATCCCAGTGTACATGGGTACACACTAGGAAGCTTCCTACATCAGTTGTGGTCACAGGAGAGCAAGCATCCTCTCCTCATCTCACTGGCATCTCAAATAGGACTTGTTCGACCTTCCTTAGAGGGTTACGAGCATGGATTTTGCAGTTAGAGCCGGATTTTCGATATGGTTCTGTTTCTTATTAGTTCTGCATCTTGGTCAAATTACATGACTTCTTTGAAACATAACTTTCACATTTGAAAACTACGAATAATAATATTACCTACTTCATAGAGTTGTAAGAATTAATACTGCAATGTGCTCAGAGGAAAGGCTACAAGTAATACACTCTCAACCAGTGTTAGCTATCATGATCAGCTGTTGTTTGGTGTGTCTACCACTCACACTGAGCATGCAATGGTTGAGGTTGCAGATGGGTTTGTTTCATTACCACCAGCATTTTTGATGGAAGAAAAGAGAAATTCAAGTCCCTAAATGTCAGACTGAGCTTTACTAGCCTCAATTCATTTAATGATTAGAAGGAACCCAGTCTACAGATAAAGCTCAAAGAGTTGGACAAGCTGCTTGAAGTCACATAGCTGGAGTGAGGGCAGTGTGCTTTTCCTGACCCATGGCAGAAGAGCTTGGAGCTCACATCTTCTCAGTGATAGATCATAACTTGACATGCTTTTTCACATTTGAAACAAAAACCATAGTGCAAACATAGCTCTTAACTTTCTCCCACTTCCTTTCCTGGGCCCAAAGTGTTCTGTGAGTACTGCTCCAACTTCTCTTTCCCAATCAGTAGGCTTCAGTCTGGTTTCCTGGAAAACCCTTTGCTCTTTCTCTGGGTCTATATCATCTTCCTTCTTTCAATTTGATTTCTGTGACTTCAGCTTATTCTATGCATGGAATTGTCTGTGCTGGTCTCTGGAGGATTGTACCAATAGCCCAGGCCAGGGTGGATCACAGTAGGGAGGTGCTGGGAGTGTGAAGACCAACAAGCTGGAGGAAATACAGGCACGTAGAGAACCAAGAGGGCTCACAGAGAGTCAAGAATACAGATACCCTCTTGGGTGAGGCAGATGGCATGCCTAGGGAAATGTAGAGGCTTCAGGAAGTTAGATCTTCTGGTAGACATTGGAGAAGGGGGCAGAGCTGGGGGAGCAAAGATTGCAATGTCTTGGACTTGGGGGAGCAGGGAGTTGGGGAAGGCAGACTAGATTTTCAGCTGGTATATTAGGAATTCAGTTCCAGTAAGATGCAGAATGTGAGGTTGAAGATTTATGGCTAGATCTAGTTTCAAATAATCTATTTAGAAAAAAAAAGCTATTAGATTATTTTATTATTTTTAGCATCCAGACTGGCTGTCCCAGGCTGACTTTTCTACTCAGAAATTGCACCCAAAATCCTTTGGTACACAGTGGATTTCCATTTTGACTTCTGAGAATACAGGCAACATATCAAATCGTATTCTAAATATTTAGGGGAATGGTTATATGCTGTCATTGCACTCTAGTTTTCTGACTTCCTAGAATAAATCCTTTTGCTTGCATGTTTTTTCTCTTTTTAAGAAATGTTTAACTGTAGAAGAAAGTCATTATAAATACATGAAAATAATCCAGGCCAAAAAAAAAGTTAAATAAATGAGTGTTAAATAAAAAGTAAAGTTCTTACTCATACATCTCTACTCAGCTCCACTTCCTTCTGTACATTATCTTGTTTATTGAGCATATAGATAAATTTCTGACACAGGTTGCTCTATACTCTTTGGAAGATGTAGTGGTGCATGTGTTCAGTGGTTGGGAGGAAAGGGGAGTGGTTTCCTGGCAGGGAGTAGTATTTTAGCAGTGACATTTTTTAAATTTCCATTTTGGGTTTCATTTTTGTTCCTCTTTATGTACACTTGTTCCATTAACTCTCCATCAAACCACCTATACCAATACCTCCTTGCCCACCCCCCTCACCTCTTCTTGTCTCCCACCTGTTCCCCATGGTGACTTAAATTCTTTCATGAGTTCAAGATTTATTCCTGTTGTATTTTGCCTGTGTGTGTTTCTTGGTTATTTATATTCTACAGATGAGTGAAAGCATCTGATACATTTATTTTTTTATTTTCTTTTTAAGATTTATTTATGCATACAAGAACTGAGGTACAGGCCAGGGGTGTGGGGGGTTGGGGGGGGAGGCAGTTGGGTGGTGATGAAAGAATTCACCTCATCTGATATATATATATATTTTTAAAGATTTTATTTTATTTGTGAATACAGAACTGGGGTACAGGCTAGAGATGTGGAGGGTGAGAGAATTCACCAGAGACAGAGTGGAGTGCAGAACAGGCAGATCAACGAAATACACTGCTGAGGGGAGCAGTGGGCGGATCAGGAGAGGTCTGCCACGCCATGTGGTCACCTCCGGGGCAGGCGGGAATCGAACTCATGAGAAAGTGGCTTTAGATTCTCAGTGCTGTGCTTTAACCCACTGTGCCACCAGGGAGGGCCTCATCTGATATATTTTTTAAAGATTTATTTATTTTTCATGAATACAAGAACTGGGGTACAGGCCAGAGGTGCAGTGTTGAGAGGATTCACCAGAAACAGAGTGGGGAGTAGGACAGGCAGATTGACTGAAATACACTGCTAAAGGGAGCAGTGGGTGGATTAGGAGAGATCTGCTGTGCCATGTGGGTCACCTCCCTGGCCAGAATCAAACTTGTGCTGCAGTGGCTGAGGCTAGCTTCACAGTGCTGTGCTTTAACTCATTGTGCCACCAGGGAGGGCCCAGCATCTAACATTTATCTTTCATTTTCTGACTTATTACCCTTAACTTAATTTTCTTGAGTTCCATCTATTTTGTCCTAAAGGTACTATTTCATCTTTTTCACAACTGTGTAATATTCCATTTAGAGTAACTTCCATGATTTCTTTATCCATTCATCTGTTGAAGGGTACTTAGATTCACTCAACATGGGTAATAAAGAGAATAACAAGTGATTTTTATTATTATTTATCATTGTTTTCCATTTACTGTTCACAATTAATTGTTTTAAACTATCCCCAGCTGACGCATTTCCTTGTTGTCTACCCCTAGGGCAAACCACTCCATTTGCTTTGTCTCACCAAGATATGCTATTGAATATAGATCCAATGTATAGATACATGTATTTATTGAAATATTTTTATTGATGCAACATTGACTTATAACATTATATAGGTTGCAGATATGGAGTACTATAAATCAATATCTGTATATATGACATCAAATTCATCACAATCATATTCATCCTTCAGCATACAATTGATTCCTTTTATCCAATTGCTTAAACCTCATCCCCTCCTCTACTCCTAAGCACTAAACATGGAAGGGATTTCACCCAAAGTCCCTTGAGTTGGGCTTTCAACCACTGCACTCTGGTTCCAGAGTCTGTACTATTGACCCCACCTCACAGCCTGAGCCTTTCGTGCTTTTGTCCAGGCTCTATAGCTGGAAATAGAAATTCTTGATGCATGTTTCCAAGATGCCCTTTAAATCTGGCTGTACCAGGGCTTGAAAGTGCCACCTCCTCTGGAAACTTACAGTACCAGGCTTTATCAAGCTTACTCATTTTTACTCAACCTGAAGGGTAAATAGAAAATATCTTTATTTTGATCTCTTATGAATGCTAATTTTGAAAGAAGGGTCCTTAATTTTAGGCTTAAAGTTATTTTCTTCTGAATTTCAAAGTCATTGATTCGTTACTGCCCTACATTCAGAGGTCTGAAAGTCATTTTCACTTTTGCTTCTGATAGTTGATCTGTTCATCTTTTCTGAATAATTGTAGGAGTCCCTCTCTTTCCTTTTAACTCTGAAATACCCATAGTATTTGCCTAAGTAAGGCTGTTTTAAAACTTATCTTGTGTGATACTTGGAAATCCCTGAGAAGACTTGAGTTCTTCTCTGAATTTGGGAAATTTTCTATGACTATTTCTTCTTCAGTCTCCCTTATCAATTCTCATTTCTCTCTTTTGAGTGTCTGAATTAATTCTTTGTGTCTTTGCGTTGCTCTTCTCAGGCTGCCATTAGATATCATAGACTAGGTGGGTTAAACCACAGAAATTAATTTTCTCAAAGTTTTAGAGGCTGAGATCAAAATGCTGATAACTCAGTTTCTGGTGAGAAGTTTTCTTGACTTGCAGACAGCTGCCTTCTTGTGTGTTGCTATGTCCACAGAGAGCTAGCTCTGGTGTCTTACTCTTCTTATAAGGCCACAAGTCCTATTGAATTAGGGCCCTACTGTATAGCCTACTTAACCTTTATCACCTTCTCACAGACGCTGTCTCTAGGTACTGCCACAGTGAGAATTTTAACACATGAATTTTGAGGGGACACAATTCAGTCCACAATTCAACAGCTTCATATTTTTCTCTCAAATTCTACAATCTTGATCTTTTCTGTTTATTCAGAGATTTCCTCACATTCGCTTCCAGTTTATACTCTGTTTTTGCCATATCTATTCTATTATTCAGTGCATGTATTTCTTTGTTTTTACTATCATATTTTTTAAATTTCCATTTTGAAATGTAAAATATGTTGTCTTTTAGCAGCTGTTTGTGTCTTTCACAATAGCCTATGACAGTGTCCTCATATAGCTTTATAAGGATGATGCTATTTATTTAAATTTTCTTTCTTGTTCTTCTGTCATTTGTCTGGGGTAAATTTTAACAGTTCCTTTTATTCTTTTTCTCTAGAAGTACTGGAGTTCCTCAAGTATCTGGAGATCCTGGTTTTCCATTCATATCTACATTTGAAGGATAGGTTAATTATTATCTTGTTTAATTTTTTTTAAGATTTATTTATTTATACATACAGAGCTGGGGTACAGGCCAGAGGTGCAGGAGTGGTGAAAGGATTCATCAGAGACAGAGCCGGGAGCACAACAGGCAGACTGACTGAAATACACTGCTGAGGGGACAGCGGGCGGGTCAGGAGAGATCTGCCAGCCATGTGGGTCACCTCCAGGGCAGGCAGGGATCCAACTCATACTGAAGTGGCTTTAGCTTTTTAGTGCTGTGCTTTAACCCACTGCGCCACCATGGGAGGGCCCTATCTTGTTTACTTTACTTCAGTTTTGAGCCATCTTTTTTCCCTGCAGTTTCCTTTGGTGAATGGTGAGTTAGTGGGGATCCGAGTAGGGGCCTTTTGACTGCAGAGTCCCCCTTAGGTGCTGGGAACAGACAGAGGGGCAGGCTCAGGGCCACCTCCCTCCCCGCTCCATCACTTGCCTGTTCTAAAATGCCACGAAGAGGACTTCACTTGGACAAAGCCACAGTGACAGCCTAAGCAGCACAAGTGTTTCCTTTCCCTCCCTCTGGGTCTTGGAAGGTGGCTGGGGTGACTTCCAGCCCAGCCACGCTCAGTCTCTCATAGCCCAGTCTGCATCCTCTCCAGACAGATGATTTCCTGTTTTAGAGTAAAGCTCTGTGTTGCATCTGGGGTTACCCCTTCCTCCCTCCTAATCCAGCTCCTTGTGTGGGGGGAAGGAGAGAGGTCCTTTGTTCAGAGGGCAGGTTAAAGATTAATAACTCTGGTGACTGCTTCACAACCCCCTTCTGTTCTTTCTATTTGCTTCTGCTGAGCTTGGAGATTCTCTGAGCCTACCTTCAAAGAATTTCTCTCTGAAGAGTATTTGGAAGATGTTGATACTCTGCTCTGGGTTCTCTATTAATTTGATCCCATCTGCTTTCTATTCATATTTTTATCAGAATTTCTGTACTCTCCTTTTTGCTGGTGTTAATAGGGACTTAGTGGTTTTAAAAGCTACCTTTTATATCTTTTAAGGGATCTATGGTGGGTGGGCAGGTATATATCGGTGCTTAGTTTTGTTAGTTTGTGACTAAGAGGCACCCAGGGATCTCCACACTTGCACACTTTGAAGGGGCTTGGTCATCCATGTGCATGAAAACAAAGCCTGCTCAGTGTGGAAGAATTTTAATAGAATTGATTTGCTTAAAGAGAGAAGAAGAAAGTTCCTAAGAAGAGTTTTCCCAATAAAACACCCAAAATTACTCATCCTGTTGAGAGTAAATGCTCAGCCAAACATGGTTGGCCTAAAGCGGGGTCACTGATGCATGAAATTTTCCATAATTCTAAGGCATCTTCTGGTGGAAAGCTGTAGAAAAAGTGGAAAAACCAGGCAAGTCTGGAAAAACAGAGCAAAAGTGAATTACAAATCAAGACAATACCTGCCATTGTCAGCCACATGTCTCTTTCAAGTGTTTCTGCATTTCTCTCCTCCATGTTTCTCTTTCCATGTCTTCTTCCCAGAAGTACTGGGGTGCAAGTTTGGTTGCAGAAATAAGAGCTCTCGCCTCTTTTTTCTCCACCTCCCCCCAAACCGCCTTCTAGGTTATATCGCTCATCTACATACACAGCTCCATCTTTAATTGGGGCAGGGAACACGGTACTTTCTTGTGTTATGGAGATGTCTTTGTAACAGTTCTCCTTTTTTTTTTTTTAATTTCCCTCTTCCCTATCATGTCTCCTCTTGAAAATGAAATTTCTGACAATAAAGTGTACTGTCAGGTAGAAACATTTTTGTTAATTAAAATAATTACATTTAATAAAGTGCCAGGCACATACATCACTGTTTTGAATTCTCACAGCAATCCTGTGGCATAGGTATCCTAAATCACCTTTGGTTGGTGAAGCAGGTGAAACTCAGTACGATTAATTGAATTAATTGAGGTCACACAGCTAACAAGAAAGAGACCCAGAGTCTGACTCCAAAGTCCATTTGATATATACTATTTAAATGTTTATTTTATATTTTTAGCCTCTAGTTTTCAACATGTTTATCTTTACTTAGCCATTAATATTTAAGATCCTTGAGGGTGAGGGCCCTGTCTTTAATTGCAATTTCTATGAGGTGCCTGGCAATGTTCTACAAGCAGCAGTAAGTTTAAATTTTAAAGCCAACTAGGTAAAGCAGTTAATCACAATTATGTTTTATCCTGCACATAATTATTTATTAAAGTGGTACAAATGCTTTATTCAAAGCTTTTAAGTGGTTTATTATGTCCACTAAATGAAAGATTGAATTGCAAATCATAATTAAAACTGGAAGAAAGGTCAAAGTTCAAGTTCTGCCTGGAGTTGTTATGGTAACTCTGAGCAATGATTCTGCATAAACAGAAGAGAGAATAGAATAACCAGAATTATCTTTTATTTGCTAATATTAGGTCTAGCTAGCCAGCTATCTTTTTATATCTACAATATTCTAATATGTTGAGATGAAAGCAACTGTGATTCTTTCCTGTGTCCCACTATAACTACTGCACTGTTAACAGTTCACTTGAAATCTGCCCTTGGAGGAATCAAGTTTCTTAAGGAAACAGAATCATGTCCTGACATTCTCAAGGGTGTGGTAATCTGTATTTGTTTCTTCTAATCCTATGTGGTTCATCTGTTCATTTTTTTCATTCAATCAACCAATATTCTTGGAACTCTATGAGATTAACTGCATAATAAAACCACCCAGGGAATTTTTCAAAATACCATGACCAGGTTTTATTTCTAAACCAATGGAGCTTAGATCCATGTACGTTTAAAGTTCCTCATGTCCATGAGGGTTGAAAAACCACTGACCTATGATATATTATAAAATGTGTTAGTGACTGAAAGTTAGTGACTAGCAATTAAAATTGCTAGTATTTATTGAGTACATACTATATGCCAGATACTGTTCTATAAACCTTATATGTATGAATACATTAGTCCTACTCTTGACAACCCTAAGAAAGTAGGTATTAGCTTCATTTATAGTGAGGAAACTGAGGCATAGAGAGGATAAATAACTTGTTCAAGGTTATACATTTAGGAAATGGAAGACTCTGGTCCTAGAATCCATGCTCCTTGTTGTATGCCCTATCAGTGTTATTATGGTCTAGAAACATTGAAAAGGCAGGCGCTACACATTAAGAAGAGCACCTTAAGTAGGAAGTAGGGGTCGAGATAGGGATAAGAAGCCTTTCTATAAGGGGCGGTACCTCAACGAAGTAGAGAAAGAAGGAGAACAACAAGGCCTAGTTGGGAGAAGAGCTTCTCAGGGTCCTGCATCCTTTGTCTCATCAGATAAGCACCCTCCCTACCTCCCAGGAGTTTCTTCCTCCCTCTTCCCCACACAGCAAACACTAGAACATCCACAATTATCCTTTACATGCCTAACATTTTAACTGAGAAGACTGAAGTCATGCACAATTACTCATGCAATTTTTCTTCCTGACAATAGGTCCTTCTGTGTGTGTCTCATTCAAATATATAAAGCTCCACTCTGTTGTTTTAAAAAAGCCTTTGTTGTAGGAACAATTCACAAAGGTGTCAAACACACATTGGTTCCCATCCCCTGCTCCTGTCCCCTCACCTGATTGATATGCTAGAAAACAACTCCCTGATTTACCAGGGACCTGTGCCCACTTACCCACTTTGCCTCAAGTGGAAGTAACCATGCATTTTGCATTGCTTGTGTGTTCTAAGTTTAACTTTGAGGTTAACCTCAAGGAACACTTAGCCACACCTGCCACCCCCTCTGCCTGGTCTCAAGGGCGGAAACAGACTTTTGAGGAAAAGGAAATGCCTTGATGCTGCTAATTAAACCCTGGAGGAAAGGAAGCTCTTTCCTGGTGCGTGAATGTACAACAAAGTGTGTTATAAAAAGCAGCCTTTGGACCAGCCAGCCCTATCATTCAGGCCAGTCTAGGCTGGGGCTAGGAGGAATAATAACTCCTCCTGCAACCCTCAGGGTAACTGCATCTCAGTGGTTGCCCGTTCAGCAGTGCCCTGAGTGTCTGCTGGAGACAGGTTCTCGGGGACATGGGTGAGAGTCAAGTTGTTCTAGCTGGTTTAGGAAAACCACAGGAAACTGTCTGAAGCCAGCATATTTTAGGTGACTTGTGAATCTTGGGTATAACAGTTGCAAGCCTGTTTAATAATTTGAAAGGCAGGTCTGTTGAGGTGAGATTGAGCTGTAGGGAGGGTGCCCCATTCTGAGTAATCTCACCACTGCAGGTCCCTTTCCCACCCTGTGTTTATCAAAGTAAAGGCAGATCCCACTTTGACGGCAGGACTATCTTAATATAGATACAGAGGATTGCTGTCTGGCCTGCCAATTCCTGTAGGCTTGGTCCCTGGGAAGAGAATCTGCAGTATCTGGGAGACTCAGGGTCTCTGAGGGGCTGTTGCAGAGAGGGTTGAATAGCTGCAAAAATTGGATTTGGCCACAAGCTGGGAAGTAGGGCTTTTGCAAAAGTGAAAGAATTGGGATCATTTGGCTGGAAGCGTCAGTTCAAGAAGCTTCAGAAATTTAGCTGCTGACCAACATACTAAAATGAAGTGAAACCGGAGGGCGGTCCCAAAGACTGAGACCTTTAGAATCAAAAAACTTCTACAGCCATCTGGTTGTTCCCAGAAGGCCTGTTATCTGTCTGCCTTACTTAAGGGGACTAGGACAGATTCTTGACTCTAAACTGTCAAAACCAGGAAGCCAGGGTACTTGGACTTCATTCTAGGCAAATTTCCCAGTCTCTCACTCCAACAACAGTTTGTATCTGGGTAGAAAAGGAGAAAACTGCTCCACTGTGGTATCACATGCTTAAGGGTCTTAGTAGTGTGAATGTGTTAGTATGTCTTCCTTTTCTTCCCTCCTTGTTGAAAGTGAGAATTCTTCCACTGAACTACCAACATGGTGCTGATACAGGATCTCTTTTATGGTCTCCCCAAGTGCCAGAACTGAAGAGATTTTAGATACACTATAGATCAATTCTTTTATTTCACAGAAAAAAAAAAAAAAAACCAGGCACAAACGCACACAACTACTTGTGGTCACTAGGACTGAAATAAAATATTTGGTGTCCAGAAGAGGTCCACAATACCACACCCTTTATAAACAAATAACATTTATATATCAAGAGGCTCCTGCCCAATCCATATATTATTTACCATTTTTTCTGGCTTCCATGTATACTTACATGTAAATATATATATACAGCCTTGAACTGTGTATATATATATATATTTTTTTTTTAAAGATGGATTTACTTATGCATATAAGAACTGTGGTACAGGCTAGAGGTATCGGGAGGGTTGGGGTAGAATGGGAGGATTCACCAGAGACAGAATAGGTTCAAGGAAGAGAATAGGTGGATTGACCAAATTACATTGCTGAGGGGAGCTAGTGGGTTAAACAGGAGAGGTCGGTCTGGGTCACTCCGTGGCCTGGGATCGAACTCATGCTACAGTGGCTGTGGATAGCTTCATAGTGCTGTGCTTTTAACACCTTGCACCACCAAGGAGGCACCTGAACTGTACTTCCTACATGGTAAAATGACTGAAAAGTTTTCATTATTTGCTATTTTGTTGAAAAACCTTTAGGTTAGAAAGAAGTGACTATGACCGTAGGTTTCCAATGTGAAATGCAGATCAACCAAGCATTAGAGTAAATTTTCAGACTCTAATTCCTCGCTGCTCAAAGTTTTGTAATTGTCCAAACAATAAAGATGCCCAAAGATGATGGACATTACCTGGGAATATTTCTAGATCTGCTTAAACAAAATCTGCGTTTCCACTAGATGATCAGAATAAAAACTGAAGTTTGAGTGGCACTACTCTAAGGTAAGACACTACAAGGAGCCTTACTCCTTCCTACCCAATTGCTGAATATTCAACCTTCATTCACCGTCTTGTTCCTCTTCTTTCCATGCTCACTCCCAAATGTTACAATGTTAATATTTTCTGAATTTTCTTGAAATTTAAAGCTATGAGAAAAGGGTGTATGAGTGTGTGGTTTAAAATGACCCTTAAATGGAAATTTTTGGGAAAAAAATATAGCCAGTTGAAAGAACTTGTGTAGTTCCAGTATCATGCTATTAATGTAGACTTCTACATTAACTTTTACTAACTTTTTACATTCCTTTAAAAAGAATTACCAACAGCCCCCAGTTTTCTTTATTTTTCCCGTCCACCACTATGCATTACTCTCTTCTCTCTCATCATTCCTAATTAACATTTGGAAACTAATGTCAAATGTCATTTCATTTGCATTTTCCGAAGTTAATCTTTTTTCTTATTACTTATTCTTTAGAGAAAAATATCAGGACATAAAGAAGCAAACGAGAACCTAACCAGAATCCAACTGATATAGATACACTTTGGTGCATAACAAACATGGGATAATTCGAACATAACATAAAGCGTCTAACTCCTTTTACAGGGAATTACAAATTACTAACTTCTTTACATCTGTGAATATAGAGAACAGTAGTATTATTTTTATTAAATTTTGCCCTATGGATTGAACCATGATTAAATAATACTATTTCTATTGCTGGATAGTTAGGCACTTCAAATTTTCACTATTAAAAAAATAGCACTCATTTCTTTATTGAAATGTTGCCATCATTCATGAATAATGTTATGGTTGGGTATCTGACAAATGTTAATCAAAAGACAATGGTAATGATGATGTTGACAACAAAAATGTAGGCCCCTCTCATGGAGCTTTTCTCCATGCCATCAAAAATCTTAGTTAACAACAAAAAGAAAAACCCACAATGATTTCATAAAAAATATACATATTAGCTTGCAAAAATATATATATTAGCTTGTATGATACTTACAAGTTGTGAAAAAAATTGGCGCCAGATGAAATGGTAAAATAAGTGAAGCCTGTCTTGACTGCAGTTCCATTCCATGCAATACTTTTTCTCAAGCTGCACAGTGCCTCTCTACTACAGGCATTCCTTTCATACAAAATTTCATGTGATCTGGGTGTCTCTTTATTTCCTCTCCTTTGCTGTTGAAGAAAGCTCTTTTAGAACCATGCCTATAAATTCCTACTGACTTACCTCTCCTCCTGGGTGTATAGAAATGGACTGATGGTGCTCCATTAGCCAAACTGGAACAAAAGGCAGACCTGGACTTAAAAGTTAAGGATAAAGATGTTAAGTATAAAGACAGAAGGAGACAGTTTTCACCTTCTTTGTCCTTCCCAATCTGGGTAAGCAGAGTGGCTCCAGCAAAGAAAAGTGGTGAGTGAGAAGGGTCAGGCAGCCACCAACAGAAACTATCCCAACAGCCTTCATGAGCACATCCGCGGAGTGGGCTTCAAGAAGCATGCCCCTTGGGTGCTCAGAAAGATCTGGAACTGACCATGAAGGACAGGCATATTGCACAATGGCACACAATGACTTGGGCTTAACAAAGCTGCCTGGATCTAAAGAATAAGGAATGGTTGAGTATCAAGCAGAATGAAGATGCAGATTCACTAAAATTCTATACATTAGTAACCAGTATATTTCTCACCACCTTTGAAAATATCCAGCTACTTAATACAGATAACAGCAAACCACTAAAATGTGACAAAAACTGTAAAAAAGAAAAAGTCAGGAGTCCAGACATTGATAACTTTGGGTAGCTTCCATCTAAGCTTTAAACTGACACATTTGAATGTTTCTACTAAAGTATTTAAATGAATTTTGAGTTTTCTCTTATATGCACTCTCTTATATGTAATTCTAATGAATAATTATTTTTGCCAGGGAGCGAAAACCTGCAGGACAAAGAGAAGAGATGGATTTTTTCGTTGTATTTTGAAAATCTCAATTTTGAACCACAAGAATGTATTACTTAGCCAAAATAAATTAAAATTAGTTAAAAGTTAAATTCTATAAATTAAAAAATGCACATCTTCAATGATTATCTTACCTTAAAATTTTGTTTTAGCTAAATCATGAAGACATGAATGCATTACTATCCTGGGTGGAGTGGGGGGATGGGTGGGAATTTCAACACAGATAACACCTATTGCTTTTTGACCACCATTCCCAGTCTTCAGTCCCTTCTCACTTTCTCTAAGGGAACCACTGTTACTAGATTTGTGTGAATACTCCCAGGCCATTTTTTGTACATTTAATTCATATGTATTTAATCACAGTAATTAAATGACTATTTTAGGTTGTTGAATATTTTTTATACCAAAGCTAAATTACAATGACTATCAATATATATAAAATACAATATTCACATCATCCTTACTTGAAGTGTTTCCTGTATTGATGCTTATAGATCTACTTTGTTCATTTTAGCTCTTGTATATTATTATGCATTATGAATATATCATGCTTTATTTAGTATATGTTATGTTAGTTGACTTTTAAACTGTTTCTATTTATTTTTCCCACAAAGGATATACTTACTCACAGTTGTTTATGTGCGTATAGAGTAACGTCAGAGAAGTTTCATTGCAGGATCTTAGTATCACATACTTTTTCTGTGTGTGAATGAAAGGATCCTGGAGGAAATCACAAAAAACTATACCCCACCCTGCTCTTGGGTTTTTCCTGGGCTTCCAGATTTATATTGAGTTTCCTCACTAGAGTGGTTGGGTGCAACTGAAAAAGGAAAAGGTTGTGCCAAACTTTGGAGGAAAGATAACAAGGAGGTATGTCTGAGTTTAAGATGTCTTCCTCCTTGTGAGAAGAAAGAAATTTCATGGGCCTTTTCACCTCATTCCAGCTGCCGCAATCCTGCTCCAGTCCCAGAATACAACCGTCAACTCAACTTTTGAAGTATGCACATGAGGTACATTGCACAGTATCAGGCGCGATTAGGATTTCACTAGATCACAAGGCCTCTGCCTTAGAGAGGGAGAACAGGCATCACCCACTCACGGGGAGGTGCAATTACACAAGCCACATTTGAGCACTACTCTGTGTCGGCAAATTGAGTATTGCAGCACGGTTGTCAAATTCTCTTCACCTTTCACCTGGATTACCGACACAGGTTTTTATATGGACTCCTCACCTTTAATCTGTCCACTTCAGTCCATCCAATGGGTGTGGTTGAATAACCTCAAAAAAACCACTTTTGTGGTATTTATGATTTTTTTTCATTTCCAACTCCTTTTATTCTGTCTGCAAAAATTTGGTTCAATAATGTTATGTTGATAATTCACTTGCATTCTAGTGTATCAGATCAACACACTGTAAATTTACACATGTGGTATGTGAAATATCTCAGTAAAGTTGGAGTTGGGGAGAAAGGCTCAGCTCAAACTTTTTTTCACTCTGTATGGAACCCAAACTAAGAACCAATGACCTTTTCTATAATGGTTCCGTGTCTCTAACCTCTGAGAGTTATTTCCTCTCTGTTTCTTCTCATGTCATGGAACCTACTTTATTGTGGTTACTTATTTATTTTTATGGCCTACCTCAATCCCAAATTGTGAGTTCCTACACAGAGCTTCTATCTTACTCTTATACCTCCAGCATCCAAAATATGCTAAGTACATGGTTGATATTTAATAAATGCTTGCTAAGCATGAAGAATGATTTAAAAAGCTTCTTAGAAGTGTGTACATTGATTTTCAGTGTACTTTTGGGATCTGGAAGTCAATTTTTATTAGAAAGAGAAGCAAATGTCTGAAGTGACATGAGCAAGGATTGTCTCTGAGGTGACTCATCTTAGATCCTGAACACAGAAAGGGGGGCACTTCCTCTCTACTAGGTCTTCTTGTTCTATATTCCAAACAAGTACACAACCTGTATCTCTCCTTGCAATAGAAAGGATGCTAAAGTGCTTGGTTAAAAAAAAAGAAGAAGAAGAAGGAAGAAAAGAGAGAGAGAGGAAGAGAGTAAGGAAGGCCAGGGGAAGAAAGGAAGGAAGAAAAGGAAAGAAAAGCTTTAAAAAAGATACCAGACTTCCCTGGTTAGGATATGAAAATTTTTAAAGTCTAAAGCTGATGTTATTTCCTTTCCTCTTTTGGCTAATGCCTTTGGTCACTTTCCATTGCTCTTGGAATGAAGTTCAAAAATTTTAACTTGACTTGCAAGGCTCCACACAACTTGGAGCTTTCCTTTTACATCATTCTTCCTGGAGCTGTCTACAATCCAGGCATATAAGTCATTTCTTTTTCCTCAAAGGCACCCTGTGTCTTCATCAATGAGGCGCTTTATGCCTGAAGCACTCTCTGCTGCAACCCACACCCTATCCTCCACCTGGCCCCAGCTCACCTGGCCATCTGCCACTCATCCCTCAGGTGCCAGCTTTGCTCTGTCTGCCTAGAGAGGCCTCCCCCACACCACACAGGGGCTCACTTGCTCTTGGCACACTTGCATAACATTTGTATTTCACTTATAAAACATTAGTATTATTGAAATGTGATTATTAAATGTATAATTATTGAATGTTTATTTTTCATGCTCCACTTCCTAAATCCAGTTTACTGCTTTATTAGAAGGGCTTGGCCTACGTTATTTCCACAGTTTCACCATCTTGTGAGGTAGACATCTTTATCTCTTATGTTTCTGTTTGTTTTAAAGATTTAATTATTTATGCGTACAGAACTGGGGTACAGGTCAGAGGTGCAGGGGCAGTGAGAGGATTCACCAGAGACAGAATGAGGAGCAAAACAGGCAGATGGACTGAAACACACTGCTGAGGGGAGCAGTGGGTAGGTCAGGAGAGGTCTGCTGTGCCATGTGGGTCAGCTCCCTGGATGGGGATTGAATTCATGCTGAAGTAGCTGCAGCCAACTTGGTAGTGCTGCACTGAAAGCCAGTATGCCACCAGGGAGGGTCCTTCATTTGGTAGAAGACAAAAATGAAGGTCCAGAGATATGTGTGACCAAGTCAAGACTTAAGCACAGTCACATCTGTGTTCTGAAGGACTCAGTGGATTAGTATCATTTGGGATTTGGGTTTTCAGGACCTAAAAGGCAGCCTCAGTTCTACCATTTAATAGGCTATAGCCTGGGTGAGTAAAATATCAAAAATATAATTTACTTGACCCAGTTTTCCTAAGAGGGTCAAACGAAGTAATATATATGACATGCCTGGTAGACCATGATGCTTACTGCAAATATCAGTGAAATATGTAGTATTTGTCATCAGGCTCAAGTCTGTAACGGCTGCTGCTTATCTGGTCTGCCCAGCCTGGGCTTCAACTTCTTGAATACAGTTTTCCATACAGCTTGGAGATACTGAGTCCAGATGTTCCATATGTTATCTAAAGAAAGTTGTTAGCTCAGACTTAGATTGAAGTAAATAAAAAGTTAACTTAGAATGATCACATCCATCCTAAAAAATGAAAAACTATCCGTTCAACTCTTACATCATCATCATCATCATATGTGTTTTAACAATTAACCTTTACTCCTTGCTCACCAAAGAACAAATGAAGTTGTTAGGTAAGTGTAGTTAATGATTAGTATTATGGTTAAGGACTTAGACTTTAGAGTCAGAGAGATTTTGGATAGATTCTCTTAGCTCTACATGTACCATCAAAGTGTATTTGGGCAGGTTACTTAACATCTCTTAAACTCATTTCTATATCTTTTAAATGTACCTACCATTCAGGCAGTTACAAAGGTTAAAACAAATAATTTAATTAAATGCCTGGGACATAGGAAATGTTTCATCAATATGGACAGTCTGCTTTCCCTCCTGGTTTGTTGGTGCCTTTACATTTTATTCCAAAATTATGATCCTTCCATTTTAATTTTAATGATGACTCTTAAGTGTCAGAGTCTTAAATACTGATGGCAGGGCCAGGAACAATGTTTCTAGCAAACAGCTGCTCCAGGTGAACCCAACCTGTGTGTAGGAGAGAACATCTCTCCTGTGTGCTCTTACAGAAACTGTAAGACTCAACAGTTTCTTACACTTCTGGAGAAGCTTGTTTATTTGTGGATAAAAGTAAGTTTTTCTCTCCATATTTGAACCAACTGCATATGGCTATTTAGCTACATTTGAGTGGGACCAAGAGGGGAAAATTTCTTCTCTCTGGCTTTGAACAGCAAGAGAATACAGAGGCGGGTTTTACTGTTCAGTCCTTCCACAGCTACTATTGCATAGACTATATAGGTGATTTGATGATTTTTTATTCATCTTAAAAAGGATGTTTCCTATGATTATGTAGTAGGAATCAGAAAGCCCAGCCTTTGCAATGTATTTGAGATTATGTGTTTTGAATATGTCATCTTATTGTTCTAAGAGGTAAAGTCCTAGTGAGAAGCTAGACAAAGGAAAAACAATGGAAGAGAATGACCAATCAGCGAGGAAGGTCATGTTGGGAGTGGCAACCTTTGTTCTGGATGGGGATTTGTGTATACTAGGTGGTTGGGTAATGGAGTACAATATCACGGGTACTGGAATGGGCCTGACTTTTGGGATTTAACTAAGAGGCACTTGTATTTTTTTATTAAATTACTCTGAATAAGCCATTTGCCATAACTGAACCAGTTTTCTTGTGTTAAATAAAAAGTGAATAATGCTTGCCTCTGAAGAGGATCAACTGAGATAAAGAATATTATATACCCACAGAACATGGACCAAATCTAGATAATAAATAATAGTAACTATAAGGATCATTATGATTGATACAACAAGACATAGACAGGGGCAGTGGAAGAAACTTAAGGAAAAAGATTTTAACTCTCACCCCAGCAGTAGGATCCACATAGAGCACTTTTTCAGGGATGCAAATGTGAAGTGTTTCTTCTAGATTTGCCCTTCTGACATGGATGGTGACATCCTGTGGTCACCCCCTCCCACTAGTGAGATATTAGGTGATAGTTTCTTACATACCCCACCCAAGATGGGTGGGTCATTTGCCAGTAACAGAGGAACAGGAAGATCAGTGGTTTCAATTGGGTAAAGGGACTGTGTTTTACATAAATAACTCTTCCTTTCTAACAGCTCCTTGACCAAACACTGAGTATACAGTGTTATGAAATGATAAGAAAGCCAAGTCATAGTTCTTTAAAACTGAAAACTTCCTTGATGTTGGTAGCAAATACTATGGTCAACTATACAATGAGTAAATCGATGGCTGAAAATAACTTACTGGATGAGATGATTACCCTAGCGGCCAGCTGCAAGGAGACAGGGGGCCCAGCACCACACTTGCTAGTGCCACTATACCTCTCCAATGATGCAGCTGGTTCACTCTAGAATTTCTCATTTCACCAAGTTAGGAAAATGATCCAGATTCAAATAATTAGTTACTATGTGGAAACCAGCTCAGTTCATTTATTAGACAACTCCTTGATTTATGGAAAATGTGAGATTTCTAGGAGGAGAAAATGAGGCAGTGATACAATGTTTATTACTTGTAAGACATACCACTATGGACTTTCCTCTGTTTCTAAAAGCATTATTTCATAATAACTCTAACAGCTTTATTGGTATTAATATGGTTGTATCTGTGTTCATCATGATGGTGATCATAACAGTGGGTACCATTTTTGAACTTCCAGTTTGGGTCACCAGTCCTTGAGTTTCAGGAAAATATGACCTTTGGAGAGTGCCTCATCATATTTAGGTTCCCAAATCCAACACTGAATCTGGTATAAGACAGGTGTTCAAGTCATACTTTTTGAACATTCATTATTTCTTCAGACTCATAAAAACCCCTGAAAGTTCAATATTATAGGTTCCAGTTTATTAATTTTATGGATGACCTGCTTGTTACAAAGCTATCAACAGAGTTACACATAAAGTGGAGTGTGGCAGGAATGGGAGAAATTTGCTGTATGGTCATATGACCTCTATGCTTAATAAAACAGAGTCAAGGAGAATAATATTGTTTACTTTTATTACAATTCTTTTCATGCTTTCACAGAGTGGGAAGAATGGTTCTGTTAACTAGAGAAAAGTTAGAAATCATGTTTATGGGGGAAGGTAGAATAAAGGACAGATGCTTGTCTGGAGAAAAGAATGCTTGGGGACCTCACACATCTCACGGCCCACTCAGGGCAGAAGAGGTTATTATGACCTTGGAGACTCAGGTGAGAGAACACAGTGCATGTTTTATGGAAACTGACTTTGGTTTGATATAAGGAAGAACAATTTAACTCCATCAGCTATTTAGAAGTAGACTAGATCAGTGAGGCGGTAGTAAATCCTGTTACTGGATTATGTTCAAGGATGGACCACATGATCACATGATTGCCTGATTTGAACATTGTAAAAGAAATTAGTTAGAGACAGAAAGGCATAGAGTTAAACGAATATCTCCTTTCTGACTCCTCGAATCTGCAATTCGATAATCCTACACTTGGAATTTGTAAAGATGGTATTCAGAAACAAATATATTTAAAAGTAAAAAAAGTCATAGTCAATTTCCATTAATCTAGGTAGTCCTGTCAGTCAGAAAACCTGTCTACTAGACACACCATTTATTCCCAGCACCAGGTCTGAGAGGAGCAAAACTTTATAAGTGCATGTTATATAAATCTGTTGGGATCCTGGCTACCCTGGGGAATCTATCATGTTTGAGCATCTCCT
Organism: Condylura cristata; assembly: GCF_000260355.1. Taxonomy (NCBI): domain Eukaryota; kingdom Metazoa; phylum Chordata; class Mammalia; order Eulipotyphla; family Talpidae; genus Condylura; species Condylura cristata. The sequence goes on along the minus strand of NW_004567116.1, from coordinate 48,561,274 downwards.
CCCCATGAAATTATGGAGCATGACCAGAATGAAAACTAAGCCAGATGAACTTTCCTAGATAGATTATAAATTTGGTCTGGGGGGAATATTAACTTATTTGTATTTTTAATATGTTGGGCTCATATAGAGTCTTTTCCTTGATGCATATTTTCTGTTGGCCTCACTAACTCAGAAGCTGTTTGTAAGAACACCATGCAGAAATCAAACTGGGGAGTGCTGGAAAGAGGGCCTCAAAAGGGACATGAGAAATGGATGCCCAGCTCTGCCTGAAAGTGGAAATAGGCAGGCATGAGGGACATCAATGAACAGGAAGAAAACCATAATCCAAACTGGGAGGCTACCCCCAAAGGTGACAATGGAAAAAACACAGAGGAAGATTGTGTCTAGCACTGTGCTTGTCTTGATTTGCAGTGGAAATGGAGAGAAGCAGACGTCTTCAAGGGCTGTTTTAAAGGACTAGAGTATACAGAATGGCACATATCATTGGAAGCACGGTGTGAAGGGGGAAAAGTGGGGAAGGACATCTCCTAGGTCTCTCAGTCAACCAGGTAGATGGCAGTGATGTTTGCTGCCATCACAAACTTAAGGTACAATCAAGTAGGAGTGGGCTTGAGGAGAAGGTAGAACCACACAGTGTACCACAGAAGCCTACACCCCCAAAAGAGGCTGGGCCCTTCCATTCTTCCCCTGTGACTGAAAATAGACCTATTTATCACCTGAGCAGACAGATAGACCAGGTTGATTCAGATCTGACAGGTCCCCTGTTATACTTCTTCATATTGCGATATTTTAGGGGCTGGTGTAATGCAGCTTTAAATCTTTTTTCCTATTGTTAACACCACTCCAGACTTTAAAAATGGATATCTGAAACCCACAAACTTAGGGTTATAAAGAAAAAGACGAAAACCAGGGGAAGCTTCAAGATTAGACTCTGGTTTCCTGCCAGAGCTTTGCTGCATTTAATGCACTCGCCTACACGCTCTGGTTTGCAAAGACCAACTGCAGGTGCTACTCCGGAAGCTTATGTCAGTCCCTCCAGGCCTTGGTTCTGAATAATGAAGCTAGAGGGATAAAAAGAAATGTAGCTCCCTGAGGACTGGGGTGGGGGAGGGGGGAGTGTGACTGGGAATATCCAGCTGAGTGGCAGACTGAGGCAATAGCAGCACAATATCTGGATGTCAGAGAGAGAACAGAACTCCCTGTGGACACGAGTCTCCCACTGAGCTTAGCCTCATTTAAGCACAGCAGGCCTGGAACAGTGAGCCGACTCCTGGAAAGTCATGCTGTAGTGTACAGGATAACTGACATCCCCTGGAGTCTCCTGAATATCTCCATGTACAGAGGATCATGCTTTATACAGAGGAAAGGGACACAAAAGAGACAATGGTGGGGAGAGCAAATGTAAAAATATGACAAAAGATGCCTGTCACTCTTTTAAAGAATAGGTTTGACCCCATCAAAAAATGGGCAGTAGAGCTAAAAAGACACTTCTCCAAAGAGGAAATGCAGATGGCCAATAGGCATATGAAAAAATGTTCAACATCACTCGTAATAAGGGAGATGCAAATTAAAACCACAATGAGATACCACCTCATTGTGAGAATGGCACATCTTCAAAAAACTAGCAACAACAAATGTTGGCGAGGATGTGGTGAAAAAGGAACTCTCCTGCATTGCTGGTGGGAATGCAAACTAGTACAACCACTATGGGAAACTGTCTGGAGGTTCCTCAAACTGCTAAACATGGAGCTTCCCTGCGACCCAGCAATCCCACTCCTAGGTATCTACCCAAAAGACACAAAAATACTGATTGAAAAAGATACTTGTACCCCCATGTTTATTGCTGCTTTATTTACAATTGGAAAAACATGGAAGCAGCCCAAATGCCCAAAAGTAGATGACTGGATAAAAAAGATGTGGTACATATATACAATGGAATATTACTCAGCAATCAAAAAAGAGAAACACATGTCTTTTGCAGCAACTTGGATGGAGCTGGAAAAGATCATGCTTAGTGAGATAAGCCAGAAAGAGAAGGAAAAATACCGGATGTTTTCACTCATAGCAGGAATATAATGGACCAGGCGAGAAAATAACAAAAATAATGAACAACCATATACCAGAGACATTTTGTGGGGGTGGAGTGGGGAATGGGATCAAAAACGGGGTGGGGGGAGGGAAATGCACGGGATTATGGTGATGGCACATGGGTGACTTGGTGATGGGAAACCTGCGGGGATTACAATTGAGATGGGAAAAAAATGTACAAAATGATGTAAAAATAAACTTTTGTAATAAAAAAATAAAAAATAATAAAAATAATAAATAAATAAAGAATAGGTTTGATTGGTTTGAGTCTAATAGCAAAAGCAATAAATATTTATGGTAGAAAAACTTAAGACTTACAGAAATGTAAAAGAAAAGCTCAGCTATAGGCCCTCCTGGCGCCACTCTTGTTATTTTGAATGCTTACTGAAGGCTGACTTACTGAGGCACAATTTAAAACCCAGAACTCGGAGACCTCGGTAGGATGATCATTTCATTTTAATCAGTGAAGCTGAGGTTCAGTGAGTTAAAATTTGTCTGAAGTAATAAAAACCCAGCCTACAACTGGTAGAACCTGGATTTGAACCCAGCTCTGTATCCCAGTATTCTCACAAAACTTTATTTGGAAGCATGGATGATACCACAGGTGATGCCACTTCATCAAATAATCCCCATATCCAGGTGGGAAATACTCCACAACAAAAAGACGCTGTTTGAAGATGTTTTTAACATGTGTTTTCTGTCCTTCAGGTCTTGTCATATGCTTCCTGCAATTTTGTAAACCCATCCATTGCAAAAGTGTTTTGATTCTCTGCCCTTTCTGGCAAACAGAACAGAAAGTGACTTTCTTCCCATCACTTGGGCCAAGGCTTCCTTCCACCAGTGCACCAGGCGAGCTGTGGTTAGCACTCTCTGCTTAACCTCTTCCTCCTGCAACCCCTGCTTTGAAGTAAAACATTTTGTTCAGCCCATTTTCACACCATCAACATATTATAACCTTAAATATCAAGTCAGTCATTTTTCTAAAATGAACATGTATGTTGCAACAACTTATCCCATTACTAAGCTTCACCATATCTCATCACATCTCTGACTCCACCCAACTTTGAATCCCTCATTTGTCCCTCAGTTCACCCTAATATTAGGGTTAGGTTTTCTTTGCACAAAATGCTTGCTAATTTTTTAAGTCACAATTTAATACTGTTTTTAACAGAAACGAATGAAGAATGAATGCCAATATATCAAAATGGCCTCAACAAAATATCATAAGCTAACTTTGTCTCCAGCCAGCTTCTTGGTAACAGCTTTAGACATTTCCTGTGTCTAAGAATCTTCTACTACTAAGTGTACCTGACTCTATTTGATAACTTTGTAGTGGTTCTCAATATAAGATTATCATTTAGCGTGGAAACTTTGAGTCCAATTTACCTCAAGGCAAACCACAGGTCCTTGTGTGAAGTTGGGTAAGTTATTTTCTCTTTGCCTCAGTTTTCCTGTTTGCTCAATGAGGAAAGTGATCTCTTTTTATAAAGTAAGCAAGAGAACAAATACTGATAATGTTAATGCTTGTAAAGAACTTAGAACAAGCCTAGAAATATTGAAGCATGTAATAAATGTTAGTTATCAAGACAAATGGGAGTTGTCTATCTTGTGACCTTAGTAATCAAGATAGGTTTCTTAAGATAATTTTGAATTTTAGTGATTTTACTGTTTTTTATCAGAATTGCTAATATTTTTAATTGTATATACCTAATAATTTTGAAAACAATTATATATTGAATTGATTTTTGCAAGCTTGCCTAGAAACCCTACATTATTTGTGTACACACACACACACACACAAATCCTTTTTAGAGTGTTTGTTTTAAAAACAGTTTTAATACATCATGTCTAGTTCAATTTACAAATTTATTTTTCTCTTATTTATTTTCAAAGTTTGGCTGATCAAGTATTGTCAAGACTCAACATCGCCTTGAATAGCATGCCCCAAATTTTGTATTTTACTCCCTGAGGGAAGAGGAGAAAACCATGACTTTAAGATACCATCTAACCTGTGGTTTAGGGAGCAGTGCACAGGCTGAATTGGTTAGAGTCTTAGATCAAGAAGATCAATTAAGAGGCAGCAAGAGTGACCCAGACGAGGGCTTCACCTAAGGTGCTGGACAAGAAGAGATATATGTAAGAATAATTTGGTTGTAGAGCTAGAAGATTTGAAAATGGAGTGGTAAGAGCAATGAAGGAGATAATACAAAAATATTTATTTTGGCTGAAGGGGGGATGTTGAAACCATTAAGAAAGTAGACTTCTCTTATTTTCTGAATGCAGAAAGTAAAAATTTTCAAGGAGAGAACATTAGAAAATAATGTCTATTCCTCTGCTCAAAGAAAGTCTTCATGTGAGCCCTCCTTGGTGACACAAAGTGTTAATGTACAGCACTATGAAGCTATCACAGCCACTGCAGCACAAGTTCGATCCCTAGCCAGGGAGTGACCCACATGGTGTGGCAGACCTCTTCTGACCCACCCGTTGCTCCTCTCAGCAGTGTTATTTCAGTCCATCTGCCTGTTCTGCTTTCCATTCTGTTTCTGGTGAGTCCTCTTAACCCTGCCCCCACCTCTGGCCTGTACCCCAGTTCTGTATGCATAAATAAACAAATCTTAAAAACAAAGCCTTCATGCACCTAGTAACTTTGACATTTGAACTTGCAACTAAACACAAGTGGAATGGACTAGAAAAGAAAAAATACGTAAGGTTGATAATGATTTTCTTTTTTTTTTTTAAGATTTATTTATTGATGCTTACAGAACTGGGGTACAGGCCAGAGGCAGAGGTGGTGAGAGGATTCACCAGAGACAGAGTGGGGAGCAGAACAGGCCAAATGACAAAGTACACTGTTGAGGGGAGCAGTAGGCAGGCCAGGAGAGGTCTGCTGTACCATGTGGGTCACCTCCAGGGCAGGGGATGATCAAACTCATGTGATAATGGCTTTAGCTTCTTAGTGCTGTGCTTTAACCCACTGTGCCACCAAGGAGGCCCTGATAATGATTTTCACTGATGATCTACTTAACAGTGACAATCAAGCACATTAAATCTTACATTCCAGGAAGTGTGCTGATACTAAGTTTGTGAAACAACACATTCATTCATCCCTGCATATGTGGACAGTTTCCTCTCCCAAAAGAGCAGCCAAAATTTGCTTCGAAAGACCCAAACAAAGCCACAGGCACCCCAACTACATCCTTTCCAAGACACTAATGCTTTCCACTTTCATCCAAGACTTCCAAAGCCTGGATGTTCAGTGAGCAAAGAATAAGACAGCAGGGCTGACCTGTTCTAAGACTTCAGAGCTAGCCAACCATTGCAAAAGGGAGTGGCTGAGGTCTCCAGCCAGAAATGGCATGTTTCCCACAAAAACCACATTCCCTTCCCACTACTCTCCCCAACATTCCAGCTGGCATATGGAGAGTTTTTGAAAATGATAATGAAGCTTTCCTATGTTGTGTCTTTGGGTTCTGTTACTATATTTTCTAAGTCAGAATTCCAGATGTATGACAAATACAGTTGTGCTAATGGCAATAAAGAACAGCATGTTATAAAGAGACTGGAAAATTCCAGAGTATGGAGTTGCTACAGTAGAAGAACATGATTCAAGAGACTAATCCCACAAATACTTATCTGGCACCTCCTAGATGCCAGACACAATTCTAGGCACTGGTGATATATAGTGGTGAACAAATAATGGTGTTATGTGGTGAGACTGGGCTCCATCTGGACTATGCACTGAATTTGGGATCTGGCCCACTAATTTCAAGATATCCAGAAGAACATGACCACTTCTAACCAGGCCTGACTTATCAGTGATGTAGTCTCTAACCCCAAGTGAGAAATCACCTCTTCCTTCTCTGAGCTTTGATCCTCTGAAGGTCATCAATCATTCTTTCAGTGTTACAATTACTTATAAGTTTGTCATAAGATAAATATATCAACCTTTATAGATGCCTTTAAAGCAGATTGCTTTCCCATATCCCTCCAGATCCCTCTCCCCACACTGTCTTCATTTTCCTCTGTTGTGTAACCATCCCAGGCCAGATAGGTTTATTGTCATTTTTCACAGATGAAAAGAGAATTTTGGAGTCCTTGGTGAATTTTGCTGTCCTTTAGTGCTGAGACAGGAGACTATATACACAGGCAGGCAGAGAACAGGAGAGAAGGCAACTTTGAGAGGCAGAACAGCAACCCAGCTGCCTGGCCCCCTTTATACTGTAAGTGCATATAGCCAACTGATACACTGTTTTAAGTGCAAGGCCCATCTGTTGTTTGCTAGCTGTCCAAATGTTAGAAGAAATAGAATTTCAAGGTATGGGCAGTCTGTTTTATGGAAGGCAAAAAATAGACTGATTTTAACTCATTTTCCTTGCACCCTCTTTCTTTCCCCCATTCACCACAGAATTCTTTTCTACTCTGTATGTGCCAGGCTCTTTTCAGTTCTATGCCTTTGCACAGACTTCCTGCAGATGGAACACCCTTCCTGGTCTTTGTTTTGAAGAAGTATGACTATTTAGGGAAGAATCAATTCCGAAGTTATTTCCACATTTAAGTCCTCCACAACTTTTCTGGTTACTGCGTAGTCAGGCCCTCCCACTCTTAGAAGATTCTAAGCATATGGGTTAGCTCACTTAACCAGGCTCCCCCCACCCTCCACTGTTAGTTCAGGGTCTATAAGTATTCCTTTAATCTATTTAGATTGCTGGGGACTTGCACTTCTGCTTTTTGGCTTTCAATGAAAGTATGCTGAAAAATGTACACGATTTCTGAATTATCAGGGTGATAGCAACTGACTCCAAGTCTCTCCTGTCTCAAAATTGTTAATTTGCCCTTGCCATAAATATCCCCAGTGCTCACTCCTTGGCATTGAGACTTCTACGAGAATGCTAATATTATGTAGCCGATAGAACACTGCATGAAGAACTTCCAGTTCTAACTTACTTCTGCGATCTTGGACAAAACCATGTCCTCCTTCAACTCTGCATTTCTTCATCTTTAAGGTGAAACTTTAACTCTATCCAGATTGTATATATATCTATATCTATAGATATATCTATATATGTGACTTTTTTTCTGCAGGTATAATTTCAGTTGAATGGTAGTTGCTTCCCAGGGAATTTTGTTGGAGATTGTGAAGCTTAGTCAGAAGACACTCAGCTGACCACTTAATGCAGAAGTGGGAAGTAGAACATCTTTCTGACATTGAACTGAGTAGGTCTTTGCATAGTTAAATATTCCACATTTCATGATCCGTGTAAGATTACATGTAAACTCAGTTTTGCCATGGTGACACATCTGTTACATTATGTGTACTGAGCAGTGTGAGATAAAAAGACTTAATGCATGATTATAACCTGGAAGGGGCTCTGGGTTGGTTTGTAGAGTTAGGTGATAAGTATTATCTGCATTTAGCAGGTAATAGGAACTGAGTCTCCACCAATGAGTAGAGGAATTGGGTCACAGGCTAAGACTTTATCCTTTCCCACCATAGCTCATTATTCATTTAAAACAGGTAAGGAGGAAAGATAATGAACTGAAAGTCCAAGTGTTTCCTTCTCTGGGTATATCATAGCAGAGGCCCAGGATAATCTGGGGCTCATGTTACTCCCTGGGGGAGGGAGTAAAAAGAGCACAGAAGAATCCAGAAAACAATTTTAGCCATTGTATGAAGACTGGTCTTGTCTTCCTTGGCAGGAAGATTTCATGGGACATTTACAAGTAAGCACTTTTCCCTGTGTTACCTGTATCTCAAGTCAGTTTCTGTCCACCTAATAATGATGGCAGTGAAAGAGACAATGATCCATCTGCAAAGAAACAGTGCATGATGATGGGTTAAAAACACTGTTAACACATCAAGCCCTAACCTTGTAACAAGACCCTACCCATCAGGCACCTCTTGACGGTGTGGTGCTGTGAGGTTTGCAGGAGGGTTTTTATATCCA
>NW_004567116.1:48548400-48552906 GCF_000260355.1 Condylura cristata | reverse complement strand
TTATATTATATTATATTATATATCACTGTTCATTTTTGGATAATGTTTGCTTTCTTCTCTCAAGTGTAGTCCTAGGAATCTACCCAAAGGACACAAAAACATAAAATCAAAAGAATACCTGCCCTCCTATGTTTACTGCGACATTCAGATTCTTAATAGTGAGCTGACCCAGGAAAAAAGTAAACATGTCACTAGATCTGCACTAGCTAGGCAAATGTGAAGAAAGTTATTGATTTTAATAACTTTTCATACTACATGCAATACATGCACCATACAAACTAAAATCATATCCTCCAGGAGAGCTGTCTAGTGAGGGCACCCAGTGTCTAGTGTGACACTGATAACCTGGGGATCCAACTAGCAGGCAGAAGGTCACTAAGGGAGAACTCCAAGTTGGAGCAAAGAAGACTCAGTGAATTGAACTGATGTTTATTCTAGCTACAGCAACCTTAGTATAAAATAGAGAATGTTGATTACTTTAGATAATTCTTATTTCACAAAAGGGGAAACTGAAGCCCCAAAGAGGAACTGACCTGCCCAAGCCCACATCATTCAATAACATCCCCTTTTATCTTACAAGTGTTTTTAGAGTGCCAACCCGTCTCATCTAAGCAAAATGGAGTCTTTCATAAGGTCAAAATACTAGCTGGGAAGATGGGCAGGAATAGAAATCCTGCTCATATAGTGTGACTAGTGCTTGAAGGCAGGGCTTGGGAATGATTTCCTGGTAAGCCTACAAGAACAGGTGGCCAGATGAATTTAGCCTACAAATACTGGTTTGCTGAGCTTAGATGTAAGTAGTGCCAAATGATTTTTCAGTGTCCATGAAGGTGTGAACTAGTTGTTGATCACATTTCTCCCCAAGAATAAAAGGGTGCAGCATGCTAGTATCACTTTGAAGAGGCAGTGTCACAGAGGTGGGGGTTAATCATAAATAGAGATACTCTAGGATAGAAGAGACCTCAGTTCATCCCCATCCCACCACTATTTCTGAGTAACTCCAAAGCTTCCATAATCTTGAGTAAATTTTAATTTATCTACTTTTTAAAAAGATTTATTTATTTATGCATACAGAACTGGGATACAGGCCAGAAGTGCAGGAGCAGTGAGAGAGGATTCACCAGAAAAAAAGTAGGGAGCATATCAGGCAGACTGACAAAGTACACTGCTGAGGGGAGCAATGGGTAGGTTAGGAGAGGTCTGCCATACTGGGTCACCTCCCTGGCTGGGACTTGAACTAGTGCTGAAGTAGCTTTCACTTTATAGTGCTATGCTTTAACCCATTGTACCACCAGAGAGGGCCCAAATTTATCTACTTTTAACGGGACAGAGACTAATTTTGTGCAGCTTAAAATACAGATTCCTTTGCAGAACACCTTAGCTTTCTGGAATTTCTACATAGCCATTTTTTTTTAAATTTATTTATTCATACAGAACTGGGGTACAGGCAGAGATGCGGAGGATGAGAGGCTTCACCAGAGACAGAGCGGGGAGCAGAACAGGCCGACTGAGAAGTACACAGCTGGGGGGAGCAGCGGGAGGGTCAGGAGAGGTCTGCCACGCCATGTGGTCACCTCCGGGGCAGGCGGGAATCGAACTCACGCAGAAGTGGCTTTAGCTGTTAAAGCAGCTGTGCTTTAACCCGCTGCGCCACCAGGGAGGGCCTCTACATAGCCATTTTAAAGGGAGTCAAATGCTGCAGGACTCAGCCCCTCTAAGGCACAGGTAATTTAATGATAGCTCTAGGGTGCCCAGTGTATGGCCTTGGGAAAATGATGCCCTTTCCCTAATAGATGTTAGGAATGGAGGTTTTCACTATACTGTGGACATTGCTATTGGAGATGAAGGAAAGGATAATAGAGGCCAGACATGGACAGAAACCAAAAAAAAAAAAAGAGGAGACTAGGTATGAGGGAGTAATTCAATCTGTGGGCCTTGTCTTATGACCCTTGTATGCCTGGCCTTCAGAGGCTTGCACTTCAGAGACACTAGGCTGTCATGAGCAATTTCCTTGATCAAAACATAGGTAGCCTTTTTCCTTATGGGATCTCTTTCTTACCTGGAAGATGGACATGATACTGTCCTCTATACCAGAGACCTTTATAGGATCACATGGTGACAGCACTCAGTAACCTATGAAATGCCAAATCAATGGTCCGATGTTCTCCCACCTCTTACCATCCTTCCCATTCCTACCATATTCAGCCCGGCTACTTTATCTTTCTGGGCCTCATTTTCTTTATCTCAAAAGCCAGTAGGATGAATTCAGTGCCTCTATGTCCCCTTTCAGTTTTACCACCTTGGCCCTTTTCTGTGTTAGGAGTGGAGGTTTTCACTATATTGTGGGCATTTTTGCATTGCTATTGGAGATAAAGGGAAGAAACACAAAGGCCAGACATGGATAAAAACTAAAAAAAAAAAAAGAAAAAAAAAAGAGGATACTAGAAGGTTTTAGGGAGTAATTCAAGTACATTCCTTATCCCATCTGGAAGATAAAATGTTTTCTTTCTTAAAAAGAAAAATTGCCAAATGTTCTTTGACTTAGTGTAGATTTGCTTTACAAGTAGAATGCTGAGACTGTGACTCTAGTCAATGTTTCTCTCCTTATAAGAATCAATCAATGCTTGCAAATGTTGCAGAAATTTTCCATTCAGTAATTTTTGACAAGGGACTCACTGCCCAGATATTTCCATGTGGAATACATATTGTTATATCTTCTTCTTCTTTTTTTTAAATGCTCTCTTGAGGAGTGATGGTTCCCCCAAAGCAGATTTAAGTCTCGTCCCATAATACTAGGATCCTGCATAGATCATTCCTTTTCTCATTTTCCACTTTCATAGAGAAGTGTGTAAAAACTTAAAAACAAGTGACCTTGTTTTTAAGGCACATGTGTAGGATGGGAATGGGCATGGGGTTGGGCTGGCAAATGAAGGACAGGTGAGGCAAGTGAGGAGATTAGAGAAACCTGTTTCTCAGCTTCCTCCACACTCTTGGCTTGAGTTAAAGGAGGGGCAGTGGGGATCCAAACCCCAGGCCTAGCCCACGATTAAAGGTTGTTTTCTACAGGAACAGATCTTGTAGGGTTGTTTGATGTACTCAACCTCTCTGGTGGCTAAGCTGGGTCTAGGCCTCTAACAATAGGCAAACTGAAGCCCTATGAATTCACTCTGACCTACATGTTATCAGCCCACAGAGACAAACTAATTTACAAAAGAATGTACAGTAGACATCATTTCCTGTAACTATGGAGGCATCAAAACCCCTTTTCATGACATCTGCATATTCAGTTTGTACTATCAAAAGCTAAGAATGTCTCAACTAAATACCCTGTGTTAGCCTTAATTACCTCTGAAATAAATAACTTGTGGTCCTTTGGATATATCCCAAACTTTCTCATCCCCTTGCATGTCTTCAAACTGTTCACTCTATCTAAAAGATCTTTCCCTATCAATTATTCTTCTAACCAAAAGCACTGATGGCCCAAATCCTGAAAAGGCTCAAGTCTTATTTCAAGACCTGATTTGAGTCTTGTCATAGTTTTTTATGATTTTGTGTTTTGCCTTTCCAGTGACAGTATGTGTTTCTTAAGGACTCAAACTAATTTTTATATTTCCCATGTTCAAAATGATAGCTGCATTAGAACCTTCAACAAAGTAGACATTAAAAAGATATTTTGATCACTTTTTTAATTAGAATAAAAGATCCAAAAGCCTCATCTAATCAACTATTGTTTGCACTATTTATAAGTCTGAATCACACAATCCTTGTTAACAAGGATTTCAGCCCAAAATGACAAACTTTTAGATTTCTTGAATTCAATACATCCCAACTGTGTCTTGTACCTTCTACATATTATCTAAGCAAGTGAAATATATGAATTCAAGTCTTGAATAATAAGCCTAGGGCATAGCAAGGTCTTTAATCATCAAAAAAGATTCAATTATATTCAGGGTATATACTTCCAAAAGAGGAATATGACTAATATTTTGAATAGATTTTCAAAAGAGGAATTGAGCTAAAAGGTTTTCCTATACAGAACATAAGAAATTTTCTGTAAAAATAAGCCACCATGAGCCTCATCTTCAATCTGACTCATAAGTTCTTTGCTGTAATAGTTCATCTTCTCAGATAACTAAGGAGACAGGAAATGCTATAGACTGAATGTTCAACAAATTCATCTGTTGAAATCCTAACCCTCGATAGATGATATTAGGGTCTTTGGGATGTAATTAGATAATGAGGATGGAGTCTTCATGAGTGGAATTAGTGCCCTGTATGACAAGGTGAAGAGCTAAGAAGTCCTTTTTTTCTGCCATCTGTAGACAAGGAAGAGATTCCTCACCAGCAGAGGATTACTGGTGCCTTAATCTTGGACTTCTCAGCCTCCAGATCTATAGTTTAAATTTCTGTTGCTTAACTCACCTGGTTATAACTATTCTGTTATAAAAGCCAAAATGGACGGAGGTAGAATTTTTGTAACTCCTATAGCCATGATGCTTTATAGAC
>NW_004567116.1:48500985-48547415 GCF_000260355.1 Condylura cristata | reverse complement strand
GCTCCCCGCTCTGTCTCTGGTGAATTCTCTCACCCTCCGCATCTCTGGCCTGTACCCCAGTTCTGTACAAATAAATAAATAAATCTTTAAAAAAAAATACTGTTTTGGAACCTAAGAAATATAAGATCAAGACTCCAGCAGATCTGGTGTCTAGTAAGAGCCCTCTTCCTAGTTTGCAAATGGCTTTATTCTCTGTGTATCCTCACATGGCTGAAAGACAGAGACAGAAGCAGGGATGGGAGGCTAGAGAGAGAGAGAATGAAAAATGTGTACTAGAGAGAAACCTGTCCTCTCCTTAGGGCTGCCTCAGACCCCTATCAAATATCTGAGTGGTTCCCTGTTCCCTATAGCAAAACAAAAGAAATCAAGCTAGAAAATATAGACAAATAACTTCCTTCAAGTTAACCCTTTCCAGAGCATCAAACATTACTTTGATATAATATATGTAGGCAGAAACACCCAAATGTTAGTATCCTAAAAGAGTTACATACTTCACGGTTCAGGTCTCCGCTCAAACTTTCAATCTCACTCCTCTGACAAAATAGCTATAATTAGTGTAAAAATGGTAAGAGTGCCAGCATGTGAGGTTTGGCTCAGTGAGGATGTTAGAGTAGTCTTTTTTTCTTTCTTACTGAACTTGGCACATGTGAATTCCTGCAGATATATTTGATTTGATTCATTGGGGCAGTGTATTGTTTAGCAACCAAGTGCTTTTAGAGGGGGAAGGTTTGCTTATGTCACCTTAGAAGTAAATATATCATGCCACACTGGAGTACATCAAGGGTATAAACAGTATTTCCCGAACTGTTTTTCTTGGAACCCTAGCACCATGAAGCACTTTGAGATCTGTGAGATTGGGAAATGCTGCCTTGTGTATCTCCTCTCACAGAGAGTCACCATGCATGTGAGCATGTAAAAGTTTTTTTTTTTTCTGTCTCTTCTTCTGTACCATATTTTTAAGTCCAAGTGTCTCAGGACCCTTACTCCTCTTTACACTCTCAAGCTGATCTCACCCAGTTCTGTCACTTTAAATGCTCCCTGTATGCTAATGATTCCCCAGTTTATATCTTGAAATTTCTCCTTTGTTGCAGTGTCACAGATACATAAGATCTGTCTACTTGTCTTACTTGTGCAAAAGGTATTTTGAACTTAGGCTCCAAACAGCCTCTTGATGTCCCTCACCCCTTTAGGTCTCTCCTTCCCCAATTTCTCCTAGCTGAGTCAATAACAACACCAGGTAAGCAGTAGCTTAATCCCAAATGCTAGAAGTAACCATTGTCTTCTTTCTGTTCCTTATTTTCCACTTTAACCCATCAGGAAACCCTGTTGTCTCTACTCAAATACATGCCGCGGTTCCATATTTATTTCAATATTTATTCCATTTCTTTGAAGAATGCCATTGAGATTTGCAATGGAATTGCACAGAGAATCCAAACTAAAGTTCAGGGAAAAAGTCAAAAGTAGCAAAGTTACCATAGATCTGAGGCTTACACCCCAGGAGGGGAGTCAAACAGGAGAGGGAAGAGCACAAGGGAGTATGGTTATGGTTTACAAGTGATATGGTAGTAGGAGAACTCTGGGGACAATATAAAAATAATTGAAGAATATAAAATAATTAAAGAAATGAGCTATTGTTTATGTGAAAACAAAAACAACAAAAATACAAGCTAAAACCATCCACATCTCTGCACGGACGCACCTCCCTCCCTCTCACTTTCCTTGCTCCCCTCCACAGACAGGTCCAGAGGCTGGATAATCTTTCTTTCAGAGTAGCTCTGAGGCCTCTCACTTTTTACAGCTAATATACTTAAAATCATAAAAAAAAATTTCCATCTCTACATACCATAGTCTAAGTATATACACTTGTGATGGACTGAATACTTGCATCACTGTAAACTTCATATGTTGAAATCCTAACCCCCAATGTGATGGCGTTAGGCGATGGGATCTATGGGAGGTAATTATGTCATGAGGGTGGAGTCCTTATGAATGAATTAGTGCTGTAACAAGAAGAGGCCAAGAGCTAGCAGGTGCCTTGATCTTTCTATAATTGAACTAGCTAAAGCACCCTAAATGGTTTCCACAAGTAATCTTAACTTCTCAACTCCATTCTCTACTCAAAAGCCAAGGATATTAGTTTTCAAATTGTAGGTTAGATCTTGCCAACACTTAAAAATATTCAAATCGCTTTCTATTGCATCAACAAAAAATCTTACGCCTTACCATAACCTCTATGACCGTATCTCCTCAGATGCTTTTCCTCGATTAGTTACTCAGCTCCAGTTCTTTTCTCTTCCTCCAACATGCCAAGTTTTTTCCTGTTAAATCTTTGAACTCCCTGTTCACTTTGCTTAATAGGGTTCCTCACTTTCTGTTCCTCCATAAAATGTTACCCCTTAAGGTCCTTACCATTATTTTAAACCTTACTTGCTTTTTCACTTTTTTGATGATTGCCCACTTAGAAAGTGAATTCTGTAAGAGCAGGGCAGGGATTTTATGCATCCTGTCTTCTCTTTACATTGGACTTCTAAGTATTAGAGCAGTGCCTGGTACGTAATAGGTACCAGGAGAAATTATGTAGTGAAGAAAAGTGTGAAACTTAACCTAACATTGTTTAAATTGATTTAATCACAGAACCTTGTCTGCCATTGTAAAGAATATTCATTATCTCAGGAATCACTTCCTGGAATACATTTTTGGTTTATACTTGTCTAACATCAGTATTGGGAAGAGCTTAAGTTTAAGATCTAGAGGAGCTTAAACATTCATTTAAAAACTTGAAAATATTTTGCAAATAGGCATGTTGCTGGTCTTTGAGGGTTCAGGATATTTTTAGTAGGAGAATGATAGTTTTAAAAGTAAGAAGTAAGTTACTGGCTTTTTTGTTTTTCATTGAAATGTGGGTTAAGAGGATCAAAATAGCAACTCAAGATTACAAAACTCAGAGACAGATGAGGTGCTGGAGGTTGGAGAGAAGGAGTCCAGACAGGATGTAGCAAATTGAGGGAGATGGCTGACTGAGGGCAAAGGCTATGGAGGCCCAGCAAAGCTTTCCTACTTTTGAAGGAATTTTTAGAAACAGAAATCTTCAGTTGGAAACTTGTCTATTTTTATACTGTGTATGTTTTCTGTAATTATTTCTTTTCTGTTTTCCCTCATGTTTAGTAAAGCTGTTCTTGAAAATACCAGCCTGTCTCAGTTATGCCAAGGGAAAACATTTTGTCCACACCGATATTTTTCAAGGGAACCATACAGCCTTGGTGAGGCATGAACAAGTGATGTGGTGAATGAGGAATCTGAAAAACAGCAACTCAAGGTAACAATGGGAGTGGTTTAACTCCTACAAAACTAGAGATTGGTTTGGTTCATATCTGATCTGTAGATACTTTGGATGGTTTTGTGCTCAATACTAATTTAAGAAAGTGAATTCTTTACAAAGACACATATAATCAATATTAAGCTATTAAAAGACAGCTGATAAAGGAACTGTCTATAGATGAAATGAGGTGATTGCTTGAGAAAGTCCTTAATGACTTGAAATGTATTCCCAGAATATATAGATTTTGTGCCTAGAAGAGTGCTCTGAGTTTGGTCTTCAGCTTCCTCAGTCTATGATTAAACAAAGAATGGGGGCTAGCTTTTGTTTGGAGAACAGGCTTTATCTTGGAGCCACCAATGGGGAACTATTTTTAGTCATAAAGATGTCTGAAACACAGGGGAATAAACTGTTGGCAAAGGCTATAGAAAGTTGGATATTTTATTTAGTAAAAGATTGACTTTGTGATAGTTAATTGCAATCCAGAAGGGATAATTAATTTGTGATTTTTTTTTTTCAACTAACAGTGAAGGGCCTCCCTGGTGGTGCAGGGGTTAAAGCCTCAGCCCTCTCAAGCTATTGCCAGTCACTGTGACAAGAGTTCGATCCTGTATCAGAGAGGATATATGCTAACCCACATATGGCACAGCAGGCCTCTCCTCTCTTCCCTGCTGATCCCCTCAGCAGTGTATTTTAGTTGATATACCTGTTCTGTTTCCTACTCTGTCTCTGTTCCTTTCACCCATTGCACCTCTGGCCTACACCCCAGTTCTTGCATGCATAAATAAACAAAATTAACCTTAAAAAATACTAACAATGAATGTTATTATCTTGAAATTCTAGCTTTATAAATGACATATTTTGCTGATTTCCTACAATCTGTAATCTACAATATAGTCCCATAATAAACCTCTTTTAAACCAACTGGCCAAATTTAAAGCAACCTTCCTGGTGGGAAGTTACACCCACCATTAGTAGTGTGCCTAGTAGAATCTGTTCCTTTTATTAAATGTTATTATTTATGAAAGTTTTTTTTCTAAAGATTTATTTATTTATTCATACAGAACTAGGGTACAGGCCAGAGGTACAGGGGCAGTGAGAGGATTCACCAGAGACAGAGCAGGGAGCAGAACAGGCAGATCGATGAAGTATACTGCTGAGAGGAACAGGAGAGGTCTGCTGCCCATGTGGATCACCTCCTGGGCAGGGATCGAACTCATGCTGAAATGGCTTTAGCTTCTTAGTACTGTGTTTAACTCACAGTGCCACCAGGGAGGGTCCCTGAAATATTTTTTTTAAGTAGAGTTTTGTCTTATGGAGAGCATTAGTCAGGGTTCTCCATAGGTGCTGAGCACAGAGAAGAGCTGTTATCCTAATTTGAGTGTTAGTAAGCTAGAGAATTCTCTTAAAGGAGTATTAACTTTGAATTCTATTCAGGCCTTCAACTGTTTGGATGTAACTGAGCCACACTGTAGAGCACAAACTACTTTACTTTCTCTACTGATTTGAACATTAATCTCATCCCCAGGTAGCCTCCTGGAAACACTAAGAATATTTGACAAATATCTTACTACCTTGTGGTCCCATACATTTGACACATAAAATTGGCCATTAGCCACAAGAAATGAGAGGCTTGCATAATCAGATTTCCATACAGATGTTGAGCTGGTTCTAGAAGCAGGTTGGATATAAAGAGGTTGAGAATCAGCCCTTGCATTAGACAGAGCCAGCAAACTCCATGACAATGACAATAATATAAGATTTAGTTTAAATTTTTCTTTTCAATACTACATTTCTCATGTATTCTTTAAGCATTTGTGTTATGGGTTGATTTGTGTTTCTCTAAAAGAGATGTCGGAGATCTCGTTCTTAAAAATGTCATCATATTTGGATATAAGGATTTTATGGAGGTAATCAATTAAATGAGATCACTAAATAGGCCATAACCCAGTAGGATTAGCGTTCATAAAAGAGGGGCCATTTGGACATAGAGACACGCATAAAGAGAAGACAACTTTAAGAGACAGGAAGAATACAGTTATTTACAAATCAAAGAGAAAGGTCTGGAACAGATCCTTACCTCACATATCCCAGAAGTAACTACCCTACTAACACCTTGCTTTTAGATTTCTAGTTTCCAAAACTTTGAGAAATAAATTTCTGGTTTTTGACCACGCAATTTGTGAAACTGTTATGAAAGTTCCAGGAAACTAATATATTTAGTATAGTCAATTACACATAATTACCTATGTTAACTCTACCTGAAAAAATGGACAAAGGAGTTGATACATAGCTACAGAATGAAGTTCCAGGGGTAGGGAACAGCTCCCTGCAGGACAGATCAGGAGATGGCAGAAGTGACGGGGAAAGAAGTCTCTAGCACTCTTTCCCAGGACAGTGGTAAATGAGGTTTCGAGGATAATAGTAATTTGTATTCCGAAGAGGACTATGAGTAAGGGCAGCCAGAATCATGATTGTTTACCATATCGCCTATTGGCTACCTATTGGAAAAACTACTGACTAATTCATTATGTTCATTCCAGTGTTGATCAGCTGAGAAGCATTAATGGGTTTTACATTAACTTTTTAAATGTTAAAAATTAAAAAGGTTTGTATTAACATTGACGAAGTTGAAAATAAAGGATATATATTAACTTCAGTGCTGTTAAAAATTAAAGGGAAATGATTATATCTGCATCAACAATTGAGGCACAGCTTGATAGACTATGCATGACAGTTGCAATGACTATAACAGCATGCCTCATCTCTTTGTCTGAATACTACATCATCGTTGTCTCCCAGAGACTGCTTCCACTGAAATACTTCCCTGTCTCTAGATCAGGAGCACCATAAAGACACAAGAATATAAAAAAGAAGAGTGAGTAGAAAAAAAGAATGGAAGAGAAGGAAAAGAGAGGGAGGGATGGGCAAAGGGAGAGACACAGGGCCTTTTCTTGACCCAGATAAAAGTTCCAATCCATTTGAAATCATCAGATTTGGTGTCAGATAATACTGGACATTTCTAAAGTAGATTTTTAACAAACATTGTGATTAAATTATCAATATGGGTAAAGATGTTATTTAATATTTAATCTGCAAAAAGTTATGCTTTTTTAATGTGAAGTAAACATTCTATGGTTTGTTTCTAAAAAGTTTTAAAAAGCATCTAATTTCAGAAAATGGATTGGAGATTCTTTGGTATCTAGAACCTTAGTAGATGGGAAAGAAATTTTATATCAGTATCATGACATCTTTAATAAAGTAATACTAATATGATCGCAACAGCCATTCCTTTAGTCTAAAAATTTCCATTTTAAAAACTTTATTTTCCTTGCCTACCTCCTTGTTAATTTCAATTTTTTAGGGCTATGTGGGTGACTTGAATTCTACTAAGTATCAAATGATTTCCCACATATCTAAGTTTGGAATCTTTTTTTTTAATGGACAGAAATTGCTCTCCCCCAGAAGAGCAATACAGTAGCAATGTCCACTCAAACAAACTTCATTGTCTTTTTTTCCTTATTGATGATTAACTACAGTTGCTCTTAGTGCCAGGTACAACTAGGGGTGGGGGTTGGTAGAGGGATGATAATGCATAACTGGCAATAGCCTTCTTGAGGCATGACTCAGAGAGAGGTAGTGGATTGAGTGTACTGTCGTTTGTTTTTTTTTTAAAGATTTATTTATGTATGCATACAAGAACTGGGATATAGGCTAGAGGTGCATGGGGAGGACGTGTTTCTCCAGAGACAGAGTGGGAAACAGAATAGGAAGAGTGCTTGAAATACACTGCTGCAGGGAGCAGTGGGCAGGTCAGGAGAGGTCTGCCTTGCCATGTGGGTCAGCTCCCTGGCCGGGGACAGAACTCATTCTGCAGTGACTGTGGATAGTTTCAGAAGGCTGTTCTTAAACTCTCGTACCACTAGGGAGGACCCTGAATGTTCTTTCTTAAGGATCTGTTAGTATATGTGTGACAGTACTACTTAATATGGTTTCTGAAGAAATATTTGATAGATTTTTCCTGGCTTGAGATGGTTGATAGTTAGGATATATTCTTTATATCTCTAAACACTCTCCCAGTCTATACTCACTGTACTGTATGAAGTCACTTTGTAAAGAAGCTCCTAAATGAAATAAATGAACTGGTCTGAACCAGTTCTGATGTAATGCCCTTTCCAGGAAGATTTGAGGACTTTGGGAGGTAGCTATAGTGCTTGTTTCTGGTTCCATTGCAAAACATGACAGGCTTGGGTAGACTTAATACAAGTGGACATGATTATGCAGCTCTGTTGCACATCATTAGTGAGAGTAAATGCCTCTGCCAGAATTCTGCCAACACTGTTTCTAGCCAGACATCCATTAGTAAACACTGCAGTCTTAAAATATTGGTTGGCTTCTGTGGCTGGCTTGTGTGTATAATAGAAATGAGGTCCAGATTTTTGAAAGTATCAATCAACATGGATAAGCATAGAGGTACAGTTTTCCAAGAGAGATAGTTAAAAACTTGGGACATCCAGACACAACTTTGTTATAAGTCTGTTTAATTTAATCTTTTCTAATTTGAAGTATTCTTAACTAAAAATCTAAAATGATTTCTTTTTCTATGATAATGATAGTTAAGGCTCTAACTCCTGAGTTCTAACTCTGCCTTACTCAATAGTGCTCAATTTGCTTTCTTCATAGAGTTGAGCACAAAATGAAACATTTTACCTGAGTAGTTAATTGCTCCACATATGTATTTCCACCAAATTAATAGGACTAAGTTGAAATGCACAATATAAAAAATTGTAGTATTTCTCATCTTCTTAAAAATAACAATTCTTTTAGTTAGTATACACCTCACAGTTTTAGAAACATGACAGCTCATGTTCTGTCTTTGATCCTAATGGCCCAATGAAGTAGAAGGGGAAGGTGATCTCTGTTCTTTACAAGGTTCAGAGGGATTAAGAACTTGGCCAAGATCACAAATAAAATAATGCCTTCAAGAAACAATCCGAAGGTCTGTGATAGAATTCCTTGTTGATGAAAAAGAAACTGCCAGCAAGGTGGGAGTGTTCCAGACTCTGTAATCTAGACACAGGCTCTTTAATCTCAGCTGACTCTGGGTTCTCTAGGCTTGCTGGAGTTTAGTAGTGAGAGCTGCTTCTTCAATTTATGGAATAATGGGAGTTTAACCTTAAAAGACTCGCTTTTCATTTGCAAGTAGAAAGAAATCACAAAGTCTTATCAGAAAGTCAATGAGATAAGATGTTGGGCTATTTCATAAACCAGTTGTACTTGATGAGGTTACAAAAATAAAAGACATTGCCCTCCAAAATGAGGAAGAAACACACAGAGTGGAAATTGCAGAGATCAGCTTAGAAGCAATGACACACTTGGCAGGTGTTTGTAAATAAGATAGAGAACTTGCTGAGTCTTTTCCTAGAACACCCCCTAACTTTCCTGTTTTTGTTTTGTTTTGTTTTACAGGCATCACAAGAGCCCAACTGAGGGCCTAAGTAGGAATAATCATATCATTTTACCTAGGGAAATGCGGGGATTTAGATAATCATTGGAAGGTCATTGGTCACATAGAGAATATTCAGAGGAGACTAACTGCAGGACTTCTTTCTTTCTTTCTTTTTTTTTTATAACAGTTTATTTTTATATCATTTTGTACATTTTTTTTATCTCAATTGTAATCCCCACGGATTTCCCATCACCACGTCACCGTGTGCCATCACTATAGTCCCCTGCACTTCCCTCCCCACCCCATCCCCATTTTTGATCCCATTCCCCACTCCACCCCCACAAAATGTCTCTGGTATATATGGCTGTTCATTATTCTTATTATTTTCTCGCCTGGTCCATTATAGGCAGGACTTATTTCTACTCAATGATTTGGTTGTCATAAGTAAGTGACTTGCTTGAGTAAAGAAAATATTTGGATGATGACAGTATTTATGACATTCTTATCATATAGGCAGCTGTTGAGGACTAAGTGCTGGCCCAAACTTTATTCCTGACTAATAGCATGTAACCAAAGAGCACACAGGGGCCCCCAACTGTTAAAGAGTACATATTCTAAAAGGGGTCCAGCCATCTGCCACACAAATGCAAAGGAAGCATACTCATAGTGTGAAAGAATTTTAATAGAATTGGTGTGTATAGAGAAAGAAGACAGGATATTACCAATGGTTTCCCAATAAAACCCTTCAAATTACCTATCCTCTCCAAGGCAAATGCCCAGCCAAACAGGACTGGCCTGAAGCTGGGATGACACACTCTAAGGTACCTTTTGGTGGGAAGCCAAAAGAAAATGGGTATTCCAAATGGAATCACAAACCTGGAATTCCAAATGTACCAAATAATACATCATGAAGTCAGTATGATGACTGCTACTGTCTCTGCCAAAGACTAGGAACAGCCTCCCCAAGTGACTCACACACATGCCTCTTCCAAGTGTCTCTGTATGTCTCTCCTCCATGGGTCTCCTCCAAGCCTCCTTCCCAGCAGTATCAGAGGGCAAGTCAGCCTGCAGAAGCAATAGAGACAGGTCCACCTGCCTTCCATGTTCTATTGGATCTGCTCAATTCTGTCACTAGTTACCAGTAGTTCCCAAGGTCAGGAAGTCTGGTTCATGTTACACCAAGGAGGGGGCAGGGGAAATGGTGCTTGTTCAACAGTGTGCAGTGCTCGTGCCCTTTTCACAGAGATGCCTCTAACATAAGTAGTTTGAGAGTTGGACGGATTACTTAGCCAGACTGGGCTTCAGCATCCTTGGAGATATGAAATGGTTGAAGTAGATCAGTAGATCATTTTTCTTTTTTTAAGGCAGGCCTTAATGTCTTAAACATTATTTAGGTATATTTTAGTGATGTAATTGATAAAAGCTGAGCTGCATACAATCCCATCACCTTACTGTCTACTGGATTCCTTGGAAAAGGTCTAAAAACTACAGTACTAGGAAATCTGAAAGCTCCTTCCCACTCAAGCAACTGCCTTTCTGATCTGGTATTTGTTCACAACTCTTGCACTACCTGTGGTATAAAAGAGCCCCAGACTTGGAGTCAACCATCAATGTCACATTCATCAGGTTGCTTCACTTATTTAAGTCTCTATTTTCTCATCTAAAAAATGAGGCTAGTAACCCTTCCTAGGTAAAAGTACTTTATAAACTCTAAATCATTGCACAAATGTACAGTGACATAGTACATCTTTGGTGCACAGTTCCCTTCCACAGAGAGGTGGCTTTATCCTCAAATGTCTGATTTGAGTTGCTTGTCAGTAAGTGTGTCAAGAACTCAAGGGGTCAAGGAGTAGAATAACTATCATATTTGGTCTTTATCTTTCTTAAGAGACAAAGTTCAAGTCAGTAGAGTGTTTGGGAGATAGCAGAAAAGCAAATAATTAAACCAAGAAGGCTCCACTGTTAAGTTTAAAGAAAGACAGATCCCCACCATTTGACATCATAATGACCCAGTTGTTCTTCCCCCTGCACCCAAATTCATGGCCCAGTAATAATTACTGTCATTCATCCAGTGTTCACTACCTCTTGGTAGCGTCTTTATGTGAGTAGCTCACTTAACTTTCACAAGAAACTTTTGCAATGGTGTCATCTTTTCTTTTAAATGAAAAACATAAATATAATAGAGTTTAGTTACTATTTCATAGCTTAGAAAAACTAATTTTCTCAGGATCATACAATTAGCAAGTGGCAGAGACTGGACTCTGAATCTATGGTGGAGGGCTATGGGTACCTCAGTGGTGGTTGTGCTACAGAGACTAACCTGAAGGAGAAGATCCTATACTCATAAAATTCTAATAATGATGTAAACCAATTTACTTCAATTAAAAAAAATAAAAGTATTAAAAAACAAAACTCTTAAATGCATGGATTTGCATCTTCCAGTTGGAAAAAAATTCTTTTTGTCACTCAATAAGAAATTCCAAAACCCCATTCCTCTCCTTTTCAATCAGCTCTATCTTTAAATTTTTTAATATTTTAAAATTTCTTTCTCTACTTGGAAGTGCTTTGTTTATCTTCATAGAACTCAGAGACAGAAAGCACCTATTAGCCATCAACGTCCTCCTTGTCCTCTGTAACATGTTTTCTGCTCAAGAGGTAAGGCTGAAGTCACCACTTTTCCATCAGGAAGTTAGTCCCATAACTTCTTCATCTCTGTTAGGGAGATTTTTCTCTTACTCTTATTGACCTATTCAGTTTTGTATCTTAACCACTTCTTTCTCTTAATGTGGACAACACACTTCAGCTCTTTAGATCACATTGCCTAGGCCAACCTGGGCTCTTAGCAGTGATTCTGCTGATTAGACTTTTGACCTCACACCGCAGCCAGAGTAACTTTATTATTAGAACCTGGAAAGTGTTTTCCCTAGTGGACACAGTGATGAGCTTCAGGTGATGCTGAGAAAGCAGTTGAGGAGGAAGAGGGGTGAGCATGAGGTGTGAAACCTGCATAGTCAGCAAACTTGGACCTGGTTCAGTTTGGACATTTCTTTTAGGTAACCACTCGATAGGTAGTAGAGTCATTTTCTGATTCACTGTGCATTATTCCATTAGGTGCCACTCTAGGCACTAGCCCTGGGACCAGGAATCATAAGAATAAATGGAGTGCATCCTCACAAGGAAGACAGCTTGGAAAGCAAATCAGGGCTGGGACTGGAAATATCTAGTTTAAGTCATCACTCCACTTTTTACATAGCTGTGTGGCTTTGGCAAGTCATTGCATCCCCTTCAGTTTGCTTATTTGTAAAATAGGGAAGCAGTACCTACAGTTGTTTTCCTATAAGGATTATAGTCAAACCTGGCACATAATACACATTCAATTAGTGAAAACTCTTATTTTTCAAAGCCCTAATTTACAGTTACTTGCCTTTACCACTTCCTCATTGTCTTGTATCCTATTTGGAATCTCTAGGCAACTCTTCTTCCCTCTTATTCTTCCATTTTCTCTGCACTGTGAGTAAGCCAGGGCTGTCTTGAATTATGGTTTCATATTCAGCATCAGCAATTTGCATACAATTCACCAGTGTCTGGAAAGCAGAACTCAAATTTTAGTTGTCAGACCCAAATCAGTATTAAGTTTGCTTTTCAGTTTTTACATTGAAACTTTTCATTGATTTGCCAAGTGGACAGAGATTCTATTTGCCATCTTTGATATAATCTTATACATATATTGA
This sequence comes from Condylura cristata, assembly GCF_000260355.1. Taxonomy (NCBI): domain Eukaryota; kingdom Metazoa; phylum Chordata; class Mammalia; order Eulipotyphla; family Talpidae; genus Condylura; species Condylura cristata. Next base: position 48,534,919 of record NW_004567116.1, on the reverse strand, counting down.
CAATCCCTCATTTTTATCAAGGAACCATTCATGTACATAAGTATTGGCAGTATTATTTTAATATACAAACAGAGCTAAATTTGAACAAAGTATTTCATTAAAACACTTTCAAATGAAAGCATGTGATCATTTTCAGTCAAAAGGAAACCTCTTCTAGGTAGCTGATATCTACTATTTAACAAAAGACTTTGTAGCTGGTAGTATACACTGACATGACTGAGAGGATGTCATTGTAACAAATAACACAATAAACAAGTAAACACATAAATGAAGAAAATTAATTTTTAATAAGGGTGGCTTCAGTGAAGAAATAAATGAAATCATAGTGACTGGAGAGGTTACTTTATTTATATTTTTACATTAATTACATTTTCTACCTTATTAAAAAATGAAAATAATTGATTTATGTAGTTTTAAATACCAAACATCCCCCAAAAGTCTAATGAATAGGTAAAAGAGAGATGGGAAGTCTTCTCTGAGAGGCAAATAACCAAAATGAACTCTAAATTATGAGTAGATAGCTAGAAGAAGGCTTGGGGAAAAACATACCAGGCAGAGGAGATGACCAATCAAAGGCACTAAATCCATAGAAGCTTCATGTACAGGTCCATGGAACAGAAGTAAAGGACAGTGTGATTGCAGTGAATTAAGCAAAGGGGTGAGAGGTAGGAGATGAGACTGTAGAAGAAGGCAAGAGGTCAAATCATGTGGGATCTCACAGGATATGGTAGTACTACTGGATATATTCCAATTACAATAATAGAGGCCAAATCCAGCTTTGAATTAGTCAAGATGAGATATATATTGATTTCTGTTTTTAAAGGCTGATTCTATCTTCTGGATAAAGAATGGAGCGTAGAGAAGCAACAGTGAAAACACTTTTATAATAATCCAGATGACTGGTGATTGTGGCTTGGAATGGGGTGATAATAGCAAAGATGGTGAAATTCAAGATTTATTTTGGAAGAATTTTTTCAAAATTTCCAGAACTTGCTGTACTGGATTTAAGGACTGAGGTAAAACAAGAACTAAAATGAGTAGGTTTCGGCTTAAATTCCTGGGCATATGGTTGTGACACTTACTGAGACACAGAGACTGGAAGTAGAAAATGTGTTGGAGATTTGGTTTTTATTTGGATATGTTAAGTGTGACAGACCTATGAGGTAGTCATACGGAGACGAAAGACCAACTCGCTTGACTATTACATGATGCTTCCATTGTCCCATGTCACAAAGCACAAGCAATTGGTTGACTGGATTAGAGATCTGCTGGGAAGGGATCAGACATTCATGCCAGTTTTAAGTATTTGGAATTAATTTGCAATTTTTCCTATGGGTTGATTCAAAGACTGGAGAGTTAGGAGGGATGGTGGGCACCCCTTGGTTGCCTACTTGGTATATATCCTTATATTTTAAACGTGTTTGAATATCTGTGGTTGGGAGAAGTAGTTACCCAGAACAGAGTTATATTTAGCTGAGGAACTGCATTTGGCATGTAGATAAACTATGGCATGACATAAAAAAATAATAACTTAGTTGAAAATGCTTTAGATAAGAGAAAAGGTTTTATTTTTCTTTCCCTTTAGACTGTGATTCATGGATTCATAGCTCTCAAGATTGGGAGAATCTCAAAGAACAAGCTGGTTAGCCCTTGATCTCAGGTATACCAGATGTCAAGGTAGCAGATATCTAGAATAATTGCACCACTTTTTGTAATAAAAGTTTTCTTCCCTTGAGAATGGGGCTTTTCTTTAACTTTCTTATTTACACACAGGTCCTCAAAATCGATTTCCAGTTTAAATAAAATAGATGTAAATAATATGTAATATAGACAAAACATTAATGCAATTTATGACATACAAGATAATTTTATTTGTTGATATACAGTATGTTTATATGACAAAGCACCATCAAATAGCAGCCCTTAGAAGAGTCTATGTTGTTAAATATGTATTTTAAAATTGTGATTAAAAACATAAATTTGGGCCCATCCTGGTGGCACAGTAGGTTGAAGCACAGCACTGAGAAGCTAAAGCCCTTCAGCATGAGTTCAATCCCCTCTCCAGAGGTGACCCACATGGCACAGCAGACCTCTCCTGACCCGCCCGCTGTGCCCCTCAGCAGTGTACTTCATGAGTTGGCCTATTCTGCTCCCCACTCTGTCTCTGGTGAATCCTCTCACCACCCCTGGCACCTCTGGCCCATACCCCAACTCTGTATGCATAAATAAATAAATCCTTAAAAAACCATAAATTTATAGACTATCAAATATTAGTCCTTTATTAGGAAACATTTTGTCAATTAAGATCCATTGGCCTACAAAAAGAAATAAAAATCCTCTCAGAAGAAAAAGTAATATATTTTGGTTGAAGAAATTTTCTTTCTTTAAAAAACACATGCATGTTATTATTCCCACGAGGAAGTTCAGATCTTACAGCAGGAGAGAGTGAGTTCTGAAGATGAGAGAGGAGGTCCTAACTTGCCAGCAATGAGAGGTCTGCACAAGACTGAGAGGACAGAGGCCTAGTGTAGGAACATCGTAGAGACTTAGGAGTCCTTTTGACTGGCTGAATTTCTTTTTGCTCTTGCTATTCTTGGGGACTTCCACCACCTTTCCTTCACATTCCAGCACCACGTTGTATTACTTGTAGAAGACCTTCTCACCACTCTGGGGGTTTCTTCTTGGCCCAAGCATTTGGTGTGCTCCAGCTTGACTCACTCTGTGACCATGAACATCGGACCTGTGTTAAAGTCCTCCACATCCCACTTGTGTAGTTCTACAGTTTCTCAAGGCTACATTCCTTCCATCCTGGGCTAGAAGTGTGGGGCTGAGCTCTCAGGTCTCTCCCATCTCCACCACTTTGCTTCTGCACAGGCCCTCCCTGGTGGTACAGAGGGTTAAAGCACAGCACTAAGAAGCTAACGCTATTTCCTATTTCTGCATGAGTTCGATCCCCGCCTGCCCTGGAGGCGATTCACATGGCAAGGCAGACCTCTCCTGACCCGCCCGCTGCTCCCCTCAGCAGTGTACTTCCCTGATCTGCCTGTTCTGCACCCCACTCTGTCTCTGGTGAATCCTCGCACCCTCCGCATCTCTGGCCTGTACCCCAGTTGTGTAGGAATAAATAAATAAATCTTTATAAAAAAATGGAGAATTACAAAAACACTAACTTGAATAGATATGTGCACCTTATGTCTATAGCAATATTGCAATAGCAAGACATGGATCCAAGCCTAAATGTCCATCCATGGATAACTGGATAAAGAATATGTAGAATACTCAACTTATAAAAAAGAAGAAATCTTGCCTTTGGCAACAACTGCATGGAAATTGGGTAATTATGCTAAGTGAAATAAGTCAGAAAGTGAAAAGACAATTACCAGATGGTTTCACTCATATGTGGAATATAAATAAAACAAATGAACTTAGAAGACACAGCAAAAATAACTCCTACTCTGTGAGAAAAATATGATGGCTACCCAAGGGGAACTGGGGGCAGTGTAGGAATGTTTTGGCAGGGTCGACTTAATCATGTAAATGGTACTAGAATTTTGGTGGTAGGTGAAGTGAGGTGTATATACAGCCCTTTGCTTTATTATCTTACTGATCAGACTTTCTTCCAAAGCATGGATAGTCAAACCAACCCATCCAAGTAAATGAGTTCTTTTGGTTTCTGGAATGACATTATCTTGGAATTAGAAAGAATCAAGCTAAGGGTCAAATATCAGAGATTGCCCTGTACCTTCCAGGCTAACAAAGTAGTGGCATGTTTTAGTGCTTTAGGACCTAGGGTGATTTACAATCTCTAGGATGTGTTCTCATAGCAAATTGTGCTTTAAGGTAAAAGCCCTTACCATCCTTTGCCCCCCACCCCCAACACCATCACCTAGTTTTAAATATCTCCTCTGGTATATTATTTTAGTTTTCTGTTCTCTCTCTTTCTCTCTCTCTTTCTCTTTTTATAGATTTATTTATTTATGTGTACAGAACTGGGGTACAGACCAGAGGAGCAAGGGCCATGAAAGGAATCACCAGAGACAGAGTGGGGGGCAGAACAGGCATATTGATGAAGTACACTGCTAAGAGGAGCAATGAGTGAGAGAGGAGAGGTCTGCTGCACCATGTGGATCACCTCCAGGCTAAGGATCCAACTCTGAACAATCGAAGTAGCTGCGGCTAGCTTGTAGTGCTGCACTTTAACCCGCTGCGCCTCCAAGGGAGGGCCTATTTTATTTTCTAACTAAAATTTTGGATTAATTTCTGACCTATCCCATCTATATAAAAAGGAATAAGATTAATATGGTTTTTGATTTGCTTTATAATCACAACCTTTCGGTCTACTTACCTTTTTCATAATGACCTCATTACATTGGGACCAATATATAGCTATATTTTTATTGGTTGAAGGGTATGTTAGTACTTTTGGAAGTTCCCTTGAACTAAATTTATTACCAAACTATAATATCCCATGAGTTATAAATCCTACCCACAATCTCCCCAACATACATTAACCTATTTCCATGATCATCTCCCCTGATGTTATAATTATAATATATACTTAATATATTGTGTATATTGTCATAGTAGAAATATGGCATGCTGACTGAAATGTAGTAGAAATTTTCTAAGTCAAGAAGCATACAGCCACATCTAATAATACAACTGAAAAATGATCATTCTCTACATCCAGACCTATACCACAAACTAACTGCAAGGACTATTAATTTCTGTAACAATTTGCTGACATGCCCCACCTTTTTGTGGACTATCTGCCCCATTCCAGAATCAAAAGCTTGAAGGTTTTGTTTGCTGTGCCTGTTGGTTCACATTAGAACTTCTTGGTGTGTGCACAAAAGCTATTTCAACTCAGCTGTGTTCTCTGAAAAAGTTAGCTCAACTCACGTCAATTATTTCTTGTATTTGTACAAGACAACCTGACTCTCATAACTAGACTTGCTTATCAAGAGTTTTTGGAGAAGTTCCTTTCCTAGCATTGTTAATGCAGAACAAAGTTGGAGGTAACAGACTGCATTGCTCTTGTCTTAGTTCCTTTGGTCAAGATGAAGAATTGCACCCAACAGAAAAGAATGTACTCATAGTTTAGACAGCCAACTTCAGAGAAATAATGTAACAAATGCCCTCAAGTACTGTAACCTATTTACTCTTCCTTCTACTTCAACCAAAATGAGCCTCTACACTTCACAACTAAATAACATCTACCTCATCACTAATATAGAAATCAACTATAATTAGCCTGTTTTATGACCATCTACTCCCTTTAATCTTATCCTGGAACTTCTTCATGATTCTTTTAACAATTTCAACTGGAAATTACAACTGGAAAAGTTTAAAGTGGACTTAATTTTTTAAAATTATTGTATATATTGAATAATATCTTGAATGCTGAAGTACCTGAAGGCAGGAGTGAAGCTAATACCAGGTGGCAGGGAACCCTAAACTGGCCAAGTCTGTGCTGCCCAAATACTTCAGCCACGTGCACAATTGCAAGACTGCTTAGGCTCAGGAAACAACAATAAAGGAGTTTATTTAACAAACCAGATAAAAAAGAATTACTGAGGCCAATAATGGCCGTTTACTTTACCCAAAGTCGTGTCCAGTACTGAGCTGCGCAAAAACCGTTAGGATGGCGATCTCCCCACTCAAGGATATGCAGCTCCTCTTCTGCCTACTGCTTCCTCTCCAAGGTATCCCCCCCTCAAAATTTGATACATTTTAACATATTCCTGAGACTGTTTTGCCTTCACATCAGGCCCTACAGGGAGACATACCACCTGCAGTAGCCCTTCACCTCAGTCCCTGGCTACAAAGTTACTGGATTTCTGCTTCGTTCTGAGATACAAGATTTGAAAATCAGAAATTACTAACTGATACACTTGGGAATCAGGTAGAGTTGTCTTTGTGATCTTGGTCTATTGTCAGAGTTTGATTCCTGGAAATGTTAATACTGTCTACCTTATGGAAGGTTATCAAAATATAAAGAACGTGGCAAATCTCCAGGCCAGCACCTGACATGTTGTATATTTTAATTTCTAATGGGGTTTAGGTCACAGAAAATACAGTTTCCTAAATCTCTCTGATAATAAGAATTTCTGTGGGTTTGGTTAAAAATATAATTTTCCTGGCCTCCTCCCAGATCTGATGAACCAAAACCTCCAAGGATTTGGAGTTAAGGAACTGTATTTTTAAAAACATTCCTTGTGATTCATATCATCAGAAGAGTTATGGAACACTGACATAGATTCAGTGGCTGTTATGTTCTAAAATTATAAGTGAATTTCAAAATAAAAAAATCATCATTTTAATAATTTGAGTTTTAAAAGTGTGGAGGCTGGACCCTCCCTGGTGGCACAGCAGATTAAAGCACAGCACTAACAAGCTAAAGCCACTTTAGCTTGAGTTAGATCCCCGACCAGAGGTGATCCACATGGCATGACCTCTCCTGACCTGCCCGCTGTTCCCCTCAGCAGTGTACTTCATCAGTCAGCCTGTTCTGCTCCCCACTCTGTTTCTGGTGAATCCTCTTACCGCCCCTGCACCTCTGGCCTGTACCCCAGTTCTATATGCATAAATAAATAAATCTTAAAAAAAAAGTGTGGAGGCTCAGTGCACCCTTATTTAAATGATATAGTTCTGTATTTCAATTAATTTAGACCAAATATTTAAACTTTTAGTCCATGTTTCTTTTTCTCTCTGGATACTGAAAAAAGTGAAACCTTATTCTCATTAGTGAATAAAAATGACACTGCTTTTGGCTTTAGCTAATTTAGTATCAGCACACCAAAAATTAAGAATATTGTAAAGCACTTTGGTCATATACAGCACAACATAAGTGTTTACTATAATAATTATTAACTAGTACAGTAAAGTAATAATGGTCTATACCTACCAGACTTGACTTGTCAGTTAATCAACTAGCTATATCTTAATATGCTTTTAGTGAACCTCTCTGTGTTTCAAAGAGACAAAACTTGAAGTATTATGCATAAAAACAGCATAAACATCCCTTCTTGCTTATACTCCAACTACTTTTTATTCATTCTTCCTCTTTTTTAGATTAGCATCTAGCTAAGTGCACAATTTAGGTTATTTTTGCAGGTGTTTAGATACCTATGTATTTGGCATCCAGATAGACAATTAACAACTTGTCCCAAGATGATACTAGGCTGCTGTTGGTTGCACTAGCCAGGAGTTGATCCTTTATTTCAGAACTGCAAGTATATCTTCTATTTTGTGTATAATTATCTCATATAAATACAGCATGTAAAAAGCTGATGTTTATATTCCTCTCACCCTCCCCCCCCGTTGCTATTTTTTTTAAATATAGGCCTCCCCCCTTTTTTAAGATTTATTTATCTATGCATGCAGAGCTGGGGTGCAGGGACAGTGAAAGGATCCACCAGAGACAAAGTAGGAAGCAGAACAGGCAGATCAATGGAGTACACTGCTGAGGGGAGCGGTGGACTAGACAGGAGAAGTCTGCCACAGCATGTGGATCACCTTCTGGGTTGGGATCCAACTTCGCACTGAAGCTGCTGTGGCTAGTTTGCAGTGCCGCATCCCAGCCCACTGCACCCCAGGGAGGGCCCCCTTGTTGCTATTTTGAGATGACCATGCTTCAAGATTATTAAATCAGCCATTAGACACTACCTAGAATCTAGAATTATACTGTTATGTATTTGTTTATAAGCTGCTTTCACATTATTCTTTTGCTGTTCCTATTAAAGTCTTCTTTTTTCTTTAGGTAATAGCCTTTTATATTTTCTCATTATAAATAAGCTATATGTGAAGAGGGTACTCAAATGTTGGCTAAAGAAATGAGGAAATATAAATAAACATTCCTTCATTAATTCTACCATAAGATTTCATTGCTGACCTCTTCTCTTAATTTGACATTCAGAAATGTGCCATTGATGAAAACGTGTAATTTTTTTTAAAGATTTATTTATTTGTACATACAGAACTGGGGTACAGGCCAGAGGTGCAGGGGCGGTGAGAGGCTTCACCAGAGACAGAGTGGGGAACAGAACAGGCAGATCATGGAAGTACACTGCTGAGGGGAGCAGCGGGCAGGTCAGGAGAGGTCTGCCACACCATGTGGACACCTCGGGGCAGGCGGGAATCGAACTCATGCGGAAGTGGCTTTAGATTCTCAGTGCAGTGCTTTAACCCGCTGCGCCACCAGGGAGGGCCCCCAAAACGTGTAATTCTTAAAAATTTGTCATATATTGTTTTCGGAAAGTCTGAAATTGCCAGCTTTATAAAAGTTTGAATATAGTTATCAACAATAATCAATATTATATTGAGTTGGATTAGGATGTATTTTTCTCATCTCAGAGAAATTAGAAGATACATGAACAAGAATTTGAAATAAAGTATTTTAGTTACTTTTATTGTACATACCTTCTTTTTTAAAGCATTGTCCTTGGAACGATTCTTTCTTTTTCATTGTTTGCATTTTAAAAAATAGACCTTCATCCAAACTGGATTTTATGCATTTCTATAATTTTTTCATGAAAATGTGGGTGAACAATTACATTTATTATGAGAGGCTACAAATATAAATTGTTTTTACAAAGATCATTTTTCATTGAATAGCTGTCTGATGAGGACAAGAAGTGGATACAGGAGGCAATGTCTTGGGGAGACAATAGCTAGTCAGGACCTTGGAATTATCCTTCAGTTTCATAAGATGTCACTGCATTTCACTTTGACTTAAGTCTATTCTAAGATATAGATAATATCCTTTACATCAATATTCTTCAGACTTTAGAATACTTTAAATTTATCTTGAGATACCTGTTATTAAAATGTCAAATATCCCCAGCCTAACCCTCAGAGATTCTGACTTAATACATAACCAGGCATCTGTCATCTTTTACTAACCAGCACTTAATTATCCTTCTCATTTTAATCCTAGTTACCATTTTTGAGGAATTTCCCTTTGTGTAAGTCTTATGTCTAACCTGGGATGGACATAAGGCACCATCATTTAAAGCCTCTTTTTCCTACCCCTGCTCTGGTCCTTCTCCCTTCTCATCCCTTACAGAATGAGCACAATGGACTACGGTGATGGTGCATATTTGAATTGGTGTGGGAAATCATACATTGCACAAAAGTGAAGGATGATATAATGAATATAATAATAATAATAATAATAATAATAAAGGCTCTTTTTGTAGAACTTTAAGTCCCAAGTAGTGGTACATAATAGAACTGGAGATTGCATCAGCATGCAGTCCACACTGTTTCTACAGGATGAGTTTTGTTGTTGTTCCAGTCTCTGGTTAATTCTGTGAATCCCTGATATCCTTTCAGTCAGTTCGTTCTTTATCTAAAGTAGCCCAGGCTTGGTTTCTGTTGTTTGCAACAGAAAACTATAATCAATATAAAAAAGCTGTACTATCTATATCTAGCAAGTTTTATTTTTAGTAAGTTCTCCAGGTTGATTCTGATCTAGGTGGATCCACACACAACATCTTAAGAAATACGATTCTGTCTTCATTGTTCATACAACTACCGGTATTGTGGTATTCATGCCAAAGGTACATACTAAATGCTTACTAGATGAATGAAAGGGTAAATGGGATAAATGATGAATTTCCTGTAAAATAGCCTGACCATATGTCTATTAATGTGAGATATTAAGTGCAGGGATAATAATGTTGTCCCTTAAAGTTTTCTTAGTAGGTATATATGCTGGTTTTATTTTATTGTAGTTAGAAAAATCACAATGCAATCACAATGAATTTAGATTCATGTTAAAATCTTACCCGAATGAAGAATGAGATTTATAGGGGTGACCATAGATTTTAATTTTCTTATTTTTGGATGGTGGTATAGATCTTATAAAACATTTCAATTTCTTTAATATTTTGTATACCAAAGAAAAACAATAAACCTAAGAAGACAATTAATTAGAATGTCTTCTTTATGCTTAAGTTGGTTGAAAAGTGCAATAGCTAGTGGAATTTTTCATTGTGTGGTCTTTGAGGGTGTTGTAATAAAAGCCATGCTGAATATTTGTTTGGTAGGACTTTTCCATTCATGATTTCTTTAGTGTTCTAAGAAGTCCTTACAAATATCAGTGAAATGTATTTGTAAGAATTTTTTCACTTAAAGAGAGAATTCTTTTTATTACTTACAGGTTCTCAAGAGAAATATGGATAAGTACCTGTGAACATTTATGGAGAGTTGACATTAATATATCTTTGGATTAGTTTGAACATAGCTCCCCAAAACTGATATTTCAAATGTTTTAACTTGAGAAACAGTGTAGGTGGTTGGATAGGTACTGCCTTAAGATCTTGTTCAACGTTTGGGGAGTCCTGGTTCTTCAACAAACTTACAGCATTTATTTGTCTGTCTTCTATTACTTGGACATGGATTGTATTTTATTTGCCTTTATATCTCTACCACCTAGCAATATTTACTGAATGAAACATGAATGGATTCTTAACCTTAGAAGCTCATAGTCTTTCTGGACTTCAGATTTGACACTTGTAGACTAGATTGTTATCTAACACTATATTGGGTCAGACAGTCTGTGATTGTATGATCTGTGTATCCTAAAGCCAACTTCCTAAACAACTTCTTGTATTTGGGGTCATTGAGAAATGGCATTACTTTAATCGCTTTGTTATAAGTGGCTTTTCCATTTCTGAGTTATTATTATTGGAAACAGTTTTGGAGAGTATGCAGTACTGCTGTGTATTTAATGGAGAAAAACTTGGAGGGTTGCCCATTCAATTCTACTTACTTTTGGATTTTCTGGCAGAATTCTCTGCTCTGTGAGGATTGCTGAGGTATTCTATAGCTTCTTAAAGACTACCTTCCATTTCAAGAAGTTTGGTACATATCTGCTTAGGTTTACTTGGTGAATCTAACTGATTTGTTGGTCAGTCGGCAAGTTTTCAGAATGACTCAGCTGATGAAAAGTCGTTCTCGCTAATATTTAAAGTCATTGTGTAGGCCAGGGCAATCTCCACACAAAATGAGCTACCCACAGCATTTCTCTATCCCTTTATAGTAGGAGAGAGTTTTGCTTGAAGAATCATAGAAACATAAGGGCTGATATCATAATATCCACATTCTAGATAGTTTAGTAGAAGAATATGAGGTTTGTTGATGGATAACTCAGTATGAGATGTGTGGAGAAGTCTAATTAGGCCAGACTCTTGAGTTCTTCTCATTTTAGATTCACCATCTGAACCAAAGGCAAACCAGATTTGCCTTTGGTTTTGTCTATTTTACATACTAATTTTAATAAGTTTATTTAAAACTTTTTCTTCTTGGGGCCCTCCCTGGTGGTGCAACAGGATAAAACACAGCACTATGAAGCTTTCCACAGCCACTGCAGCACAAGTTCACTCCCCGGCCAGTGGGGTGACCCATATGGTGCAGCAGACCTCTCCAGACCTGTCCACTGTTCCCGTCAGTAGTATGTTTCAGTTGATCTTCTGTTCTGCTCCTTACTTTGTCTCTGGTAAATCCTCCCACTGCCCCCCCATGCCTCTGGTCTGTACCCCAGTTCTTTTATGCATGAATAAGTAAATCTTTTTTAAAAAACTTTTTCTTCTCATAAAATATAGGTAAAACACTACATGACATACATCTCAGTAACAATTTTAAAGACTTATCCCCCAAAGCAAAGAAAGTGAAGGAGAAGAAAAACAGCTGGGGTTACATCAAACTAAAAAGCTTCTACAGCAAGAGTCATTAAGTAAAACAAAGAGACATTGTACTGATTGGGAAAAATTTTTTCCACTTCATATAACTGATAAGGGACAGATTACAAAGATATACAAAGAACTCATAGGACTCAACAAAAACAAAGGAAACAATCCAATCAAAAAAATAGGCACAAGAACTTAAAAGACACTTCTCCAAGGGGAAATGCAAATGGCCAACAGGTATACGAAAAATGGTCACCATCCCTCATAATCAGGGAAATGCAAATCAAAACCACAATGAGATACCACCTTACACCAGTAAGATTGGCACATCTTGTAAAAAACTAGCAATTACAAATGTTGGCAAGGATGTGGTTTAAAAAGGAACTTTTTCCTACACTGCTGGTGGGGATGCAAACTGGTCCAGCCACTATGGGAAAGTTATGTGGAGGTTCCTCAAACTGCTAAAAATGGAGCTTCCATATGACCCAGCAATGCCACTCCTAGGTTTCTACCCAAAAGCCAAAAAAACATTAATTCAAAAGGATACCTGTACTGGGCCCTCCCTTGTTGGCACAACAGGTTAAATCACAGCACTATGAAGTGATCTGCAGCCAGTGGAGCACAAGCTCAATCTCTGGTCAGGGAGATGACACACATGATGTGGCAGACCTCTCCTGTCCCACTCACTGCTACCACCAGCAGTGTATTTTAGTCAATCTACCTGTTCTGCTCCCCACTCTGTCTCTGGTGAATCCTCTCACCTCACATCTTTGGCCTGTACCACCTAGTTCTTGTATGCAACAATAATTAAATTTTTTTAAAAAAGAAACCTGTGCCTCTGTATGTATTAGAGCACTATTTATAATGGGTAAGAATCCAAAACAACCCAAATGCCCAAAGATAACTGGGATCAAGAAAATGTTGTATATATATATATATATATACATACATACATACAATGGAATACTATTTTTCAGTCAAAGAGAAAAAGCAATGCCACTCACAGCAACACTAGAACTAGAAGGGGTTATGTTTAGTGAAATAAGTGAGAAGGAAGAAGAAAAATATCTGATGGTTTCACTTATAAGAGGAATATAGGGGAATCATAAGGGATCAGGGAAAAAATAATAATAATAAAAAACACAGCACAACAAAACAAAAATATACAGATAACTATAAATCAGAGACACTCTGCAGGGAAGAGGGATAAAAACCAGGGCAGGGAGAACACAAAGGACCATGGTGATGGTGCACAGATGAATTGGTGGTGGAAATTCTGTGGAGACTACACCTGAGAAAAGACAGCAAGCATTGTACAAAAATGAGCAATTTATTATTAAAATAAATAAATCAAATAAACTTTTTCTTTTCTTAATAAAACTTTGACCTATTAATCTAATCTTGTTTACCATTGACAGGTAAGGAGTTTGAAGAGGGTGTATGATTTCCTCTTGAGAGAGGTCACTGAAAGAATTCTAGATTGACTCCTAAAAAACTTTCAGGGCCCTCCCTGGTTGCACACAGGTTAGCAGCACGGCAAGCTAGTACAGTTGTTTCAGTGCAAGTTTGATTCCCGGCCCCAGAGGTGACCCACATGGCGAGTCAGACCTCTTTTGACCTGCCTACTTCTCCCCTCAGCAGTTTACCTCATCTATCTGCCTGTTCTGCCCCCCACTCTGTCTCTGGTGAATCTTTACACTGCCCCTGCACCTCTGATTTGTACGCCAGTTCTGTTTGCATAAATAAATAAATCTTAAAAAAAAATAATTTTTTTTCCAGAAAAAGTAGGCCTGAAAATTTATGTAAAAAGGCCTGCAGGAGTACAATATTACCTTTTATAATTTTATAATTTACAAATTGCTAATACATATTTATCATTTGATTTTTATAATAGTCTTATGAAATAAGTAGTGCAGGTATTATTTACCCCCATTTGCAGATGAGGAAACCAATACTGGATAAAGTCAAGTAGCACCATCAGGTTCTCAGTGTTAGAGCCTGGAATCGGAGGTCTAGCCCTCTAATCTTGAACCTAGTGGTTTTTGTGTTACACCACATTGCAGACAAAGAAAGAAACATGACAAATTACTGTGTCATCATGCTTTAGAAACATAAGTCTATAGTGAGTAAAGCACACACTTTCTGCTACCAGACAGTATGATTTGGCAATCTTGTGAATTTCCCAAAAGTCATCATCAGTTGCCATTGCTCAGCCTGAATCATGCACATTGTTCCCATTGAGGAAACAGTTGAACATACTTTTCCATGTGCTATTTCCAACACTAATTTGCTAATTATGAAGACAAAATTGTCTTATTAGGTCATAAGGAAACCTGCCACTTGGTTTTGCCAGGTTTTTGCTCAAAAACCTTAAAAATCTTTTGGTATTCCTTATACAAATCTACTTAGCTAAAATGTTTAACATACACTTAAATAGGTTCTTCTTTGTTAAAGTGTAAGTTTTCTTTCCTCCTTCCATCCTTATTAAAAATGTAAGCTAGGGCCCTTTCTGGTGGCATAATTAAAGCATGGCACTACAAAGCTAGCCGTGGCCACTTCAGCATGAGTTAAATCCCAGCCAGGGAGGTGACCCACATGGCATGGCAGACCTCTCCTGTCTCATCCGCTGCTCCCCTCAGCAATATACTTTGTCATCTGCCAGTTCTGCTCCCCACTATGTCTCTGGTGAACCTCTCACCGCCCCTGCACCTCGAGCCTGTATTCCAGTTCTGTATGCATAAATAAATCTTTTTTTAAAAAAATATAAACTGTATCCTTAAGGTAAAAGTTAAAGAGAAATGAATATATAAATTTAGAACTTAGTATTGAATGTAAAATAACAAATAGGAGAATTTTCTATAAGGTTATGAAAATGAGGGGTTATTTGAAAAGAAAAACTAAGTTTTAAAGCTGTGTGGTACTTTTTGATGGTATGTAATATAAACCTAGTTTGAGGTTGAGGTTAAAAATCAACATTTGTCTAGTTTACCTTTCTTTTCACTCTAGAAAAAGTATACACTCAGGAAGGTGAACAGTTAATGAGCATGTAAAGTGCAGGCAAACAGTTTAAACTAATATCATATAACAAAATCCAAAATATTTAATTAGGCTATTATGGGAAAATATAAGCATATTATTTGCAAAATTGTTATTAATTAACTAGGGTTTTTGACATATTTCCTCCTCTTAAAGAAGAATTTAGGTATCTTTGGGTTCTAAGGTCCAGATATAAATAGCATAATATCAGGATGAAAAGCAGAAAATGCAGATGATTTTAGAGATAAAGTCAGGTACTTTTCTTTACACTGCCTGAGAGAGGGCAATATATGATTACCTTAATAGATCCTCTATCTCTTGGCATTAGGCATAGATAAGAAAGATGGAAAGCCACGATCAACAGTGACTTAAACAGGGTATAAGTTCATTTCTTTCTTACATAAATGGACTCTGGAAGTATAGAATGGGTTGGTAGGGGCAGATCTACAGTTGTCAAGGACACAGAATCTTTTTACCCTGTTGTTTTTCCACCTTCAGTACATGGTTTCAGGCTAATGGCCCAGAGTCACTGCTGGAGCTACAGTTTTCATGTTATGTTTTCAGTCCAGTCCAAATGAAGCTGATAGTGATGAAGAAGGCTACATGATCTCTCATTAGCACATCATCCAGGAAACTGCCAGGGACAATTCTGCTAATGTCTCATTGATTAGAATTTAGTCACATGCACATATCTAATGACAAGGAAAGCTTTTCTTTCCTGAGTGGCTGTCAGTCCAGCTAAAATCAAATTTCCATCACAAGTAAGAACAGGGCTTGGATTGTGTCTGACACAAGTGTTCTTTATTTCACCACCATTTTGGTTAGCACATACCAATCACTTAAGTTTATGCTGACTTTGTTTGAAACCCCTCTATTTTCCTAATATGGACTCAAGAATTAAAGAAAATAGTTGTTGCTTTTGTTTCAGTACAGAGAGATACACTTGAAGGGTTCATTCCCCTCATCCTAAAATTTTTGAGAAATGTGTCTTAAGATGTTGCTCAATACTAACTGCAGATTGTTCCTTGTGGAACTCTGAAAGCAATGAAACTCAGATTAAAACTATGTTATCATCCCTAGGCCCCTAAATATGCAAACCTAAATTTAACTGTTATTTACAATGGCATATGGACCAAACAACCATATTCTAATCTGGCCTCAATCTGTATATAACATAAAACTTTTCTGAGAAATAAAATAGCCCTAGACAATTCAAATCTAAGCAACGAAAACATTTCCAAATATCCTGAAATTGTTTCCTGCACAGATCACGGGAACTGCAGTGGTGAAAATCAGAAATAATTTGAATAAACTCAGTTTTCATTAAAAAAAAAATACATGGGAAAGTCACAAGAACTAAGGGAATGAAGATAACTGCATTGAAAAAATTATTGTTTAGGACCTTCCTGGTGGTGCAGTGGGTTAAAGCACAGCACTGGGAAGTTGGCCGTTGCTACTTCTGTGTGAGTTTGATCCCCAACCCCAGAGGTGATCCCATGGCGCAGCTGACCTCACCTGTCTCGCCTGCTGCTCCCCTCAGCAGTGTATTTCAGTCATTCTGCCTATCCTGGTTCCCCACTCTGTCTCTGGTGAATCCTCTCACTTCTTCCTACCCCACACTTCTGGCTTACATCCTAAATCTTGTATGAATAAATAAATCTTTAATAAATTCTATGTGTATGTATGCATAAATATATTTATATATCTATATTTACAGATGTATATACATACAAAACACACATATATCTTGTTATAATTCATATATTTTCAGCGCTTTACTCTATAACACAGGTGTTTTCAAGGATTGTACCCATTGTTCAAGGTCGTTATCATTATACAGATACAGAAGCTGAAGCAAAGAAAGTTTAAGTAACTTGGCAAAGGTATACAGCTAAATAATTGGGATGTCTATGCAACAACTAGGTAACAAGAATTTGTGCTTTCCTTATTATATTGTACCACAACAAATAGCTTAATTCTTTTATCCATGAATCAGGCCCTATGTTTTAGAAAGCCCCACATTTCACTAACATAAAAAACAAAGTATTAAATAGCACATGGACCCTTTTGTCACATTCTGTCTGGTGCTCAGCATCACTACTGTGTGTCTTTAAACACTCATTTTCAAGTTGAATAGCATTCAGGTCCCAGAGAAGTGCTTTTATATCTCTTATCCTCCATCTTTTTATAGTTCTTAAATGAAAAGGCAGTGGTATCTAATGCTGTGAATTTTCAAGCCACCAAATTTGCAGATGAAGACCAGCAATTTGGGTGAATTTGAATAGTAGAAGTAGCAACCCAGGAGAAAAAACTAACTTTTTATATCCTTTGTTATAGACATTGTTGTGAGAATTGGTTGGTTTTTTTTTTTGTGCAGTGCCATTTTCCAGTGGGTAATATATCATTTTCTTGCTTTTCTTTGTATTGTAATGTGTGTTTCCAACGTACACGTGAACTATTATATTTTTGCAAAATATGAATTGAACATAGTGACTGAGGGACATTTTGGAATATAAGATGATTCATAGTTCTTGACTGGGTATACATGCAGGCTAGAAAAGCCTACATGAAACATGGTATCAATTCTTCACTTTGGTCACTAAATGGCTGGTGGCAGAATTGGGATAGTTTTATTTTTCATAAAATATTTAAATATATCCAAATAAATTTTCAAGAATTTTTGATAAATCTAACTTAAAAATACTAATACCAGGGCCCTTCCTGGTGGTGCAGTGAGTTAAAGCAAGCACTATGAAGCTATCCATAGCCACTGCCACATGAGTTAGATCACCAGCCAGGGTGACCTGCCACATGGCGCAATAGACCTCTCCTGACCCACCCGCTGCTCCCCTCAGCAGTGTATCTAGGTCAGTCTCTCTGTTCTACTCCCCACTCTGTACCCACACTCTTGTATGTATAAATAATCTTAAAAAATAAATAAGATAAAATGCTGATATTCAGCAAGTATTTTTCCTTTTCAGTTTTAAGAAACACAATTTTGAATGTTTTAGAAAATCATTTTAAATACACAAAATAATTGTAATTTTATGTATTTTTTGTGATGTAATTGACATATAACATGGTGTTAGTGTAATATGAACAAAATAATGATACATGTATATATTGCAAAATGATTAGCTCAGTAAGTTTAGTTAACATCAGTCATCTCAAAGTTACAAATTGTTTTTCTTGTGATGAGATCTTTAAAAATCTATTCTCTTTTGAAACCTTCAAATGTGCAGAAGAGTATTAACCATAGTCACCATAAGTCTTATAACTGGAAATTTGTAACTTGACTATCTTCATTCAAAGATGATTGCAATTTTTCAGGTATTTTTTTTTTTACATATATTTTGTATTTTTGATGGGAGATATAGCCCAAATGTGAACCCTTTGGATTTAATTGCATTTTTTTTTTTAGAAAATTGAGAATGAGTGCAAGTTAAGGCCAAAAGCGAAGCAGAAAATAATGAAGTAAATTCAGGAAAGAAAAAGGAAAATGCATCAAAGTAAAAGAATAGAAGTTACTTTTGTTCCTAAAGGTTTGACATGTAAAAATGACTGATTTATTTATATATTTACATCATTGTTCATTTGACTTCCTTTCTCAGGTGTAGTCCCTATAGAATTTCCACCAACAACTCACCCGTGCACCAACACCATATTCCCTTGTATTCTTCACCCCCTCATTTTGATCCCTCTCCCTCCCCTGCAGAATGACTCTGATTCATAGCTGTCTGTGTATTTTTGTTTTGTTTTGTTGTGTGTGTGTGTGTTTTTTTCCCCAGTCTCTTATTTGGCTCCCTTCTAGTTCCATTCATGTTGCCGTGAATGGCATTGTTTTATCTTTTTGATTGCTAAATAGTATTCCATTATGTATATATACCACATCTTCTCAATACAGTCATATATTTTTGGGCATTTGGGTTGTTTCCAAGTCTTACCTATTATAAATAATGCTGCAATGAAGGTAGAGGTACAGGTAACTTTTTGAATTAATGTTTTTGTGTCCTTTAGGTTAAGTTTTAAATATTGACACATATGATATGTAGGCCTCTATCCCACCTCCACAAATATTAGGCATGTACCTTATAGCTCTTTGAAGCTTAATTGGCATTGGCCTGTCTATAATAATATAATTAAATCATTAGCATCACAAATAAAGAAGAATCACAAACTAAGAAAATGAAAAAACAAAATATTCAACACAATATATGTAACTTGCACAGGATTACATGGTAGCATTAGATATTTTAAGTACTATATGGTTTTCTTAGAGAAAAATCTCTGTACTATGTTCTGAAATGATTTCTAAGAAACAAATAATTTTCAAGGAGAAAAAGCTTGTTAAGTGGGTTTTGCTTAAAGAAATGTTTCTATTCATTTGGTTAATCAGTAAATGTGTGATGGTACTCATGTAATGGCTGCAACACAGCCAACATACAGAAGCAGTTAGCAATCTACTGAAGAAACAAACCTTGGGACAATTAGAGACTAGATGCTAAAAGAATTGTAAAGTGTGAAGTCCAAACTAGTGTTTGGTGGGGGAGGGCAAAGTTGAGAAATAGTAATATGATCATGATTTGTCCCATGGGGAAGGTGTCACCACAGGCTGTAAGAATGAGACTACTAATTCAATTCAATGGAGTTAGAAGACTCATGTATATCCAGGGCAATCACATCAACTGTGGGCTCTATTTAAAGACAAAAAAAAAAAAAAAAAATCTAACCTTCTGTCCTCTTCCTTGCCCATAATAGTTCTATAAATGTTCCTAGTATTATCTAGTCTTTTTTTTTTTAATCAGTAAGGGACCTGCTGTCTTGTGTGAATATATTAAATAGCATTTTGTTTTTCTACCTGACTTTGGAATCGACAGAGAGACAGACAGAGACTAAAATATTAATAACAGCTTTTTTGGTGATAGAAACTAAATTTGAAGTCATGGTTTTAATTTGAATTCAAATTTCACCTCAATTTGAATATATTTACTCACTTAGACACATATTCACCAGATAATCCCCAGACATTTCTAGGAAAGTGCAGGGTTCTTACTATCAAGCAGAAGCAAACTTCACACAGGTCCTTGCAGGCAAGCAGATCCAGCCAGGGGGAGGCTATGCACAGGACTCACAGGATGAGGTGAGTGCAAAATTCAAGGAAGCCCTCACTTTCAGGCTCATGAACACATCGGTTTCCAGAGTCTCGAATGAGGATTTCCTTAAATTTTGTGCCCCAGGTGCTTCACTGATTACATACTAGCCCAGACATGTCTTTCTTTTTTCTGAACTCACTAACCAGGAAAATCCCTCCTCTGTCTCCTCTAAGGAGAGCGAGTATGGACAGTGGGGAAAAGAAAGGCCAGGTGTGTTACTCTAATGGATGTAAATGCCTTTGGAAAGAGGCTGGAACAAAAGACCTGCCCCCTAAAAGAGGTCATAGAAGTGAAGTTTTTTGCCAAAGCCAAAAATCTAGACCTAGGAGGCTAGACCTTAAGATTCCTCTTCACCAAAGAAGATATGATATAGCTTTGACTAATTAAACCCATTTTGTAAAACACCCAATTAACCAGGTATCTTATTACTATCGTTATTGTCATTTATTACTGTTTTGTGTTCATGACATCTTTAAGTGACAAGTTTATACATAAACTGATGTTGCATACTGGGTTGCAAGATATACCCATACTTAAAAAGATATACCCATACTCTGGAACCTGAGAATGCGAATTTACTTTGAAAAAATATATTTGCAGTTGTAATTAAATTAAAGATCTGGATGTGAAGTCATCATAAATTATCTAGGTGGTCTCTAAATCCAAGATCAGTGTCCTAATAAAGACACACAAAGGAAAGACACATGGAGAAGAGAAGACTATGTTAAATGGAGGCGGCAATCAGAGGGATGGAGTTACAAACCAAACATGGAACCACTAAAAGCTGGAAAAGGCAAGGAAGGATTCTCCCCCTGAAGCCTTCCAATGGAAAAAGTGCAGCCTCCTTCCTTAATTTTGCACTTCTGGCCTCTGGAACTGAGAGAATAAATTTCTGTTGTTCATAGAGTGTTTGTAGAGTAGGGGATTTGGAAACAGCTTAGCTTGGTGATTCTGGCACAGGATCTTTTTTAAGTAGACAAGGTTGTAGTCAAGATGTTCCCCAGGGCTTCTGAAGGCTTAGCTATGTTTACTTCCAAGATGGCCCACTCACATGGTTGGCAAGTTAATACAAGCTGGTACAGGAAGCTTGAATTTTTTGAAGGGGAACATCTCCATTGGACTCTTGGAATCTCCTTACATCAGGTGCTTGACTTCAGCCAGAGTTAGTGACTGAAGAGAGAACAAAGTGGAAATTGCAATTTATTTTAATATCATGCCTAGAAGTCACATCATTGTTGTCTTAATATTCTGTTGGTTAGATAGGTTGTTTCTACTCATTGTGAGAGAGAACTGTACAAGGTTATGAATACTAAAAGGTGAGGTTCATTGAATTCCATGGTGGAGTCTAATTAACACAAGTCCTGAAAATTCAGAGTAGTTATGGAGCCAGAATATATTTTGCATAATTACTTGAGTCATAATACTAAACTATATTAAATTCCATTTAGAATGATGAACTAGAGTTACTACAAATATTCAGATAGTTACTCAAATATTCAGTTTAATTTGAACAACTAGAATTTGTTGTTTTTGTGGGTAAAAACAATCCAATAATAGAAAGCTGATGTTTTCAGTCTACTGTTTATAAAGGTGAGACTATGACATATTAGTAAATTTTTTGAGAAATCAAATATATTGAAAATCCTTCTCTTTCAAGTTATTAGCTAACTATCATTTAAAATAAACTAGGACAAACTATGCTTTATGTACTCTAGTTATTTGAAATATTAATAAAACTTTGATATTCCCATAAAGTTTTCAGTTAATCAGTCAAAGGATCTGTGAAGATATGTATCAGTGTGACTTTAGGAAAGTTCAGCATTCCTAGTACCAATTTGCCCTATCTTAAATGAAGGAATTTCTGTGCAAGAAATCCTTAACTAGTTTGTATATGTATGTATATATATATGTATGAGAGACCACCAGTTCTTTCCTTAAATTTACAGTAAGAAGTGCATATTTAATTGAATAGTAAGGAAATGTCTTAAATTCAGTATGGATTATTTATTAAGATAAAACATTAATAGTTAAATTTTATATTAAAACTTAAGTTCAAGATCCCTAATGGTTTTTGTTTTAAACTAATCTAGAGAGGCTTTTTTCTCTCGAAAGCATAGGCTACCCTTCATTAAATCAACTTACTTAATTTGACTTGCTATATTTGACAACATTTTTTGGGTTCACATATTTTTTTCTTGTGCCAAGTACTGCATTTTTCATTTCCCACAGAATCAGGACAAACTGTACATCCCCTGCTGTGTCCAGGGCAGATCTGGCTAAATGTCAACTATGTTAATTGGTATAGAGAAAACAGCAGCCCTATTTTTATCTGATTAAAAATCCCCACAAACATTCTTCTCTAAACTAAAGCTATGTCAGTACAAAGTGATATAATTATAATATAAAGTTTGGCAGATGTGTTCCTTCTGTCTTCATATCCCTGTAGCAGGAAGAAATGCTGCTGTTTCCTGGAGTCTTTTAGCATCTAAAATTTTAATTCTACATCTGTGGGTTTAGAATTTGGTACTTACAACTTTCTCCTGGCAACCAATTGAAATAAGCCATCATTGCTTTACAGTGATATGTTTAAACTAAAGGTTTAGAGAACAATCTGTAGAACCTTATTTTAAAAAGTAGTTTTTAAAATGTAGTTTGAATTGTTTTATTATACTTTTTTAAAGTCTCCATGTTAAAAATTACCCCAGAATGAGCAGATTATGTAATATAATTACTTTAGTTAATTGAGGTGTGGGAGGTGTGGGTGTAAAGAATAAAAGGTAATGAACTTTGATAAATTTATATGAGCAATAACAAGGTACGAGGGAAACCTTAATTTTATCAGATAGTGGCTGTATTTTTAGTGCTCGTTCAATATTATATGCTACCTCTTTAATGTAGGAATTCCCAGTACTTCTGTCTCACTCCTGGGAGCTCATTCCCAGGTTAACTCCATGTTAGCTCCATGTTTTCACCAACAACTTGTGTATTCATTGTTTGGAACTGTACTTCCAGCTTACTGAAAATCATGTTCATACTTTGGTATACTAAACAGCAACATTAGGGTATCTCATGAGCACCTCAAAATCAAAATGTTCAGTCTTCAGTTTGCTGGCACCCCATATACATAGTTTAGAAATCACACTCATCTTTAACAAGTAAAAGGCTGAAACAAATTGAAAAAAAAAATCCACTCTTTATAGATCCATTAGAGAAGTGAGGTCACAGGACAAGCCACTGTACCCCAAACTGGACAGACAGAGAAGCAAAGATTCACAACTTACTGAAACAGAAATACATAAGCAAAAGCCCCCGTAGGAACAAGTACCAGGTTAGGGAAATCTAAACTATAATTGACAACTTGTTGGAGCTATAGTATGGATGAGTTTGAGTAAAAATTCAAGGGGACTAGGTATGAGTGAGCACACCTTGTGAAGCTCTACTAGGCACTCACAATAAATACCAGAGAAAACCCCCCTAATGCTTCCCAGGGGAAAGTAAACCATTTAGAAAAACACTAGAGTATTTTGTTCTTCTTAATAAGCTTTACACTTTGGGCAAACCATTTTACCAGAGTCTAACCAGCTAAGGTTTTATGAGAACTTCACCTACCTAGGAGAAGGAAAATATACAAATTTAACCCCCAGTGGTCATCCTGTTCCAGCTAAGGGTTAAGTGGTAGGACTAAGAAGCACATCCACATTTCATGGGCACAGTGTCACCAAAAAAAGACTGAGACCTAGACATGAGATTATAAAACACTTTTCCTCTCCCAACACCTCGCCATCACATCATCAAAGATTTATTTACTTTCACCCAGTACATCATATCTGGATTTCAACAAAAAATTCCAAGGAGTACTAATAGGCAAAAACACATTTTGAATAGACTGAACAAACATCTGATTAGAGTAAGATATTGTAGGCATGCTGTACTTACCAGGCAGGGAATGGGAAAAAAAACCTAGAAGATTGAATAGTGAAGAAAAAGAACAAAATTGGAAAACTGATACTACTCCAAGTCAAGATTTACTAATAAAGCTATAGTAATTAGTTTGACATGCTACTAGAGAAAGAATATGCAAATAGATTAATGGAACAGAATAGAAAACCTAGAAATAGCATCACATAAATACAGTTATCTGATATTTGACAAAGGAGCAAAGATAATAGAATGAAGCAAAGATAGACTTCTCTATATATGGTCCGACATACATGGTCTTCCACATGCAAAAAAATAAATAAATTTACACACAAACCTTATGCCCTGCATAAAACTAACTCAAAATGGCTCATAGAGATAAATGAAAAATGCAAAACTATAAAACTCCTGGAAGATAACTCCTGGAATGGAAACGATTTTTTTCAGATACAACACCAAAGGCATGATCCATGAAAGAATAAATTGATAAGATGGATTTAATTAAAATTAAAACTTCTGCTCTGTTAAAAACAATTTCAAGGAAATAAGAAAACACACAGATTGAAAGAAAAATACTTTTAAAGAGACATCTGATAAAGTACTCATTCAATGCATGTAAAGAACTATTAAAAATTAACAGGAAATGGCCCTCCCTGGTGGCGCAATGGGTTAAAGCGTGGCACTGGGAGGCTAAGGCCACTTCCGCAAGAGTTCAATTCCCACCTGCCACGGAGGTGACCACATGGCGGGGCAGACCTCTCCTGACCCGCCTGCTGCTCCTCTCAGCAGTGTACTTCGTCGATCTGCTTGTTCTGCTCCCTACTCTGTCTCTGGTGAATCCTCTCACCGCCCTGCACCTCTGGCCTGTACCCTGGTTCTGTATGCATAAATAAATAAATATTTAAAAAAAATTAACAGGAAAACAAAATTCAACTTCAAAAAATGGGCAAAAGAATTGAATGAAAGAGATATACAGATGGCCAGTAAACATATGAGAAGATGTTCAACATCATATGTCTTTAGGGAATTACAAATTAAAATAATGATCAACCTCTACATATATATTGTAATACTCAAAATCAGACCAGTGAAAACACCAAAGCTGGTAAAGACGTAAACTATAAGTTACTCTCATTCATTGTTGGTAAGCAAAATGGCACCACCATTTTGGAAGACAGCTTGGCAGTTTCATACAAAGTCAAACATACTTTTACCATAATGTCCAGTTATCATGCTTCTTGGTGTATATTCAAGGAATTGAAAATGTCTATGCCAAATCATGCACATGAAAGTTTATAGCAGCTTCATTCATAATTGCTAAAACATGGAAGCAACCAAGATGTCCTTTGTTAGGTAAATAGATAAATACAGTGGTATAGCCAGACAATTGGTTATTATTTCACATTGAAAAGAAATAAACTACCAAGCCATGAAAAGAGGATCAAACTTAGATGTACATTACTAGGTGAAAGAGACCAACTTGAAAAATTTTGTACTGTGTGATTCCTCCTATATGACCGCCTGGAAGAGGCAAAACTCTGAAGACCTGTCATTACCAGTGGTTAGGGGTTGGGGTCAGTTCTTCAGGAGAGATGAATGGATAGAGAACAGAATATGGTAAATGCATGCCATTATATATTTGTTCAAACTTTTACCTAAAGTAAACACTACTGTAAACTACACTTTGGTGGTAACATTATCTGTCCATGAGGGTTCATGGATTATAACAAATATATTACTGTGGATGTTGGTAGTAGGGGATGTTGTGTATGTGTGGAGACAGAGGCTTATGGTAACTACCCATACTTTCCACTTAATTTTTCTGTGAACCTAAAATTGCCCTTAAAATATATATTTTATTGATTAAAAAATTGACACAATGAGCTGAATGTATCTTTCTCTTCATGCCATCTTCCTAACTTCTTCTCCCCTCTATATTTTCCTTTCCAGTGAGTAAAATCATAAAATTTCTAGGTAACCCAGGTTAGAAATCTAAAAATTAACCTAGATATGGTGTTCTCCCTTATCCATTAAATGCAATATCTTTAGTAAGCCTTATGCATTTTACCTCTTATCTCTAGAACTGATACCTTTCACCTCCTCTCAAATGCCACTGCCACAATGCCCTCTACCAATTGGTAAATTTTCCCTTGACCAGTGTTATGAACAAGTTAAAATGTTTTTTATGAGTCCTTCATTTTTGAATCTTCTATAAGACAATTGTTTGTTGCTCAATGCAGATCTAAGCTATAAAACTTAGTTCTTCTGGAATTTCTTGATAGCTTGCCTCATAATAAGACTATAATTAAATTTTGAAAAACAACACATTACATAGGTAGAGGAATGAGGGAAGTGATGGGATAAAGGTTTATGGCACAGGGACATCTTTTAATATATCCTTTTAATAAAAAAAATTGAAACATAAAGTTTAACTTCTCATCCCCTTCAAGACAATATCCAGACTCCTTCAGAGAACCTTATACAAGATTCTTTATAACTCCCACACTATCTTTTCTCCAATATCATTTGCCCATACTCTGCATTCAAAAGTTGTTAAAACCAAAGTCCTAGGAATCTTCCTTGTGTAGTCTCTTGAGTCACTATCCCCAGGTTCAACTCCCCACCATTCAATCTACCAGCAAAATAGGTTGATTTTGCACTAAAATCTATATGTAAATCTCTACTTTTCATTTCTAAGCCTCCCACTATGATTTGAGTCACTGTTGCTGACTTCTCTCCTGTTCCAAAGCAATTCCTTCTTCATTGATTTCCTTGCTTCCACTTGTTTTAAATTCCATGCTACTCACAGCAACAAGAATGTACATACATTTTTTTTAGATCATCGTATTCCTCCTTTTAAAACAATGATTTCTCATCTCAGAATAAAATCAAATTCCCACCAAAACTTTCTATATTAGTTTCTTACTGCTGATGTAACAAAACTACTACAAATTTGTGATCAAACAAAACAGAAATATGTTTATGTAGACCATAACACCAACTTTAATTAAGCTAAATGTAAGGTGTCCATGTGGCTGTTTCCTATATATAGTAGCTGGAGGGGAATCTACACCTTGCTTCTCCCAGTTTCTACAGGATGCTGGCAATTTGGAAACATTACTTCGATTTCTGTTTCTGTGATCACATGGCCTTCTCCCTCTGAGGTCCTGTTTCATCTATAAAGGCTATAATTATATCATATGAACCTAGATAATCCAGATAGATCTCCCCATGCTTAATTATTTGAAGAAAACATGTTCATAGGTCCTGGAGGTTTGGGCATGGACATCTTCAGGCAGGTGAGGGGTCATGATTCAGTCTAGCATATTCCATACAAAAATCATGAGAAAACATGTTGACAATAAAATCTGAATTTGTTAAAGTTGCTCCTAAGGGAAACATCACACTAACAGAATATCAAAAATGTCTCAAAAGGGAGAAATTAGGGATAGATATTTAAAGGATTTTGAAAGGGGTTGGTGTTAATCATGACTTGTGGAAGACACTATAAGCCTGCAAGCCTACAAGATTGGGTTGGTTAGAATTTGCAAATAAGTGAATTACTTCACGTGAATAGTGCAGAGTTACAGTCATAGCAGTTGATTTGTGGTCATATTTTGCAATATATGGGCTTAAACATGCTGAAACAATAAGAATTTAGATAGTTTGTATTTAATATCATGGAATGGTACATTTGATCATTTCAGTTTTTGATTTATTTTGCAAATCATTATTTCTCAGTTCCCCTTATTTTGGTCTATCTGCAACTTAAGTGAAAGAAATTTTTTTCTGGGGTCATGATCAATGCAGACCTGCATTACCATTTAATAGGTCATAATTATGTATTGAGTTTTTCATGGTAGTCATATTGTCCTCTGGAAGGAACAGAACTTTTTGTTACTTTTGTTGGAAGTTCATTTCCAAGTCATTTACTGTTGTAGAAGTTTTGCAGTAATATTTAAAACTCAGATCATACATGTGTTCATTGTAATACAGACAAATACTAAGAAATTATTAGTTTGCAAGACATCTCAAGATCATATCCCTAGGTTGGACAATGAAACCATGACATAATCTGTTCTGATAGTCTTTGTATAATCAAGTGTCTTTTCCTTTTAATGTGGGAACTGTTCAACTCTACCAGTGTATAAATAATTAATTTTATATGTAGAAATTGTCAAGGATATACATCTTGGATATTCCATGAGTAAAGGACAGGGTGTCCAAGAATAATCCAGCACTTAGTCTGGGACAGGGGAAAGTAAATAGCTAAAAGGATAAAGATATGAAGCCAAGGAGTTAAGCATGCAAGAACATGCAATAAGTTCCAGTAATCTTAGCTACAAACAACCTACTTCATATAATCAGTACTGTTCCAATGATAGAGAGCTAG
The DNA here is from genome assembly GCF_000260355.1 of Condylura cristata. Lineage (NCBI taxonomy): Eukaryota > Metazoa > Chordata > Mammalia > Eulipotyphla > Talpidae > Condylura > Condylura cristata. The sequence goes on along the minus strand of NW_004567116.1, from coordinate 48,506,726 downwards.
CTGTTTATTCTCTTTAGACAAATACTTCTGGCTATTTTCTATGCTTCTCAACATGCCTTATAAAACCCCTCATGATCTGCCATATGTCTGAGCTCAACACCTAAATTTCCTGCCTCAGGATGCAGTCTGCTGTTACAAAAACAAGGTAATCTTGTTCCTTTTACTCTATTTTAGTATTACTATCTGGATACTTCTGTCAAATTACTTGTTACATTGAGTTAATATTCTAATTGATCTTTGTATCCTGAGACTGTAAAAGGGTGCTTCATCCATGATATCTTCACAGTAAATGTTGACCTTATTTTTATTGAGTGACAAATGTGTCTCAAATACTGCACTAATTTCTTATGTATATTATTTTAAGCCTGAAAAGAAATCTGTGAGTTAGGTACTATTATCCTTGTTTTAAATATGAGGAAATTGGAATAACTTCCCCAGAGTTTTGAAGTGTGTCTGACTCCAAATGTGAAACTTCTGTTGCCTTACGAGTGTTACTAAAGTAAGTTACTTCATTTTACTGAAATTTACTGGTCAAAATGCAACATTCTAATTTTAACATTAATTTTAAAGTTGTTGTTTTTATTTTTTTAGCTCAATCTTGTGTAATTCAATACATTTCAACTTTATTCAACCTCTCTATGTTACAGGAAAGAAAGGACCCCAGGTAGCTAAATGGCTTAGGTATCCTACTTTTTATTCTGTTTCAAAATTAAAGTTTTTGATGATGAATCAGGGTTAAAGTTTGATTTATCTTCCCTTTTAATGAAAGGGTTGAATTTAACAACTTCATATCACCTTTCAACAGACAAAAAAGATCAAAATACATTGTAAGTCATATTGGAATTATAAAATGAATGCATCTGAAAGAAAGGAAAGCATTATAGGAGTAAGTTAAAAGATAATAAGGGAGCCTCATGTATGGAGGCCTTCCTGATTATTGTCTTTTCAGCATGCTAAGTAAAGAAGTATGTGTTAAAGGTTACATGAAACTTTTATGAAGTTTTTAGAATTACATGAAAAGTGTAAGAAGCTTAAGCAGTAAGCGTTTAGGATCTAAAGTCAGACAGAACTGAAACCTAATCTTAGACCCTCTACTTAACAACTAAGCATATGTAATAAGTAAGTTACTTTACTTTCCCTAAGATTCAATTTCTTGATTAGAAAAATTGAAAGAAGTGTATTAGGCAGGGTAGCTAAATACTGTAATATAACATCAGAATTTCAGAGGAACTATTGAAAGTGTTGTGAGATTTCTTTAAAGATTAAAAATAGAGGCCCTCCCTGATGGTGCAACGGGTTAAAGCACAGCACTATGATATTACTGCAGCCACTGCAACACAAGTTCAATTGCTGGCCAGGGAGGTGCTCCACATGGTGTGACAGACTTCTCCTGTCTCTCCTACTGCTCCCTTCAGCAGTGTATTTCAGCCCATCTGCCTGTTCTGTTCCCAACTCTGTCTCTGGTGAATCCTCTCTCCCCCTACCTCTGGCCTGTACCCCAGTTCTGTATGCATAAATAAATAAATCTTTTTTTAAAAAAAAAGAACAGAAATACCATATGACCCAGCATATCCTTTTAGGTATTTACCTAAAAAATACAAGAACATCAATTCAAAAAGGTACACGTACCTCTATGTTCCTGGCAGCAGTGTTAGTCACAATAGCCATGAAATAGAGTCAACCTAAATGTCCACTGACAGATGACTAAATAGAGGAGTTATGTATACTCAATGGAATACAACTCAGTGATTAAGAAACATAAAATCTTGCCTTACAACACAAATGGAACTTGAATTGATTATGCTAAGCAAAATATGTGAAAATGAAAGACAAATACTGAATGGATTCTCTCATATGTTAAATATAAGTAACCAAAGCAAACAAATTAAGGACACAAGAATAATTTGTAGATGCCAAACAAAATATGTTGGTTAACAGAGAAGGAAAGAAAAGGGTTTGGAGGGAGAGGTAGAGGGTGTCAATCTGCCAGCGGAAATGGTACTTTCCACTGTACTCTGAAATTTATATGAAATTGTGAACCAAGCATAAATCAATAAAACTCTACTAAAAATTTAGAGGCATAATTGTGTGTAATTTAGGGGTACCCAAGGATCCCAAACTGCTAAGAGGTACATGTTCTTTCCTTGGGTAAATGACAGTCAAATAGGTCCCAAGTGGGGCCACTGAGGCCCAATCTTGCCACAAGCCTATAGGACCTCCTGGTGGTGAACCACGAGGAAGAGAAGGTAGGTTCCAGCAAGCTGGGACATCAAATTAGTAGCTGCCATTGTACATGCCAACAACCGGAAAAGCCTCTTGTAGTATCTCTACCCAACTATCTCCTCCAACTATCTCTCCAAGCTCTCTCCTAAATACTGGGGTGCAAGTCAACGTAGGGAAAGCAAGAGAAAAAGAACATGCATGTGTTCAGTTATAACCCAAGTATGGCTGCTTAATTCAGACCCTAGTTCCCAGCAGCCTCCCTTCAGGAATTCTGGTTCAAGGGACGCTGGAAGTTGTAATCCTCATTACCTGCCATCTCTTCTTTTTTTTTTTAATTTATTTATGTATTTTTACATCATTGTTCATTTTTGTACAAGTTTGATTTCTCCCTTCAGGTGTAACCCCAATAAAATTACCACAACAGTCTTTTGCACTTTTCTGCTCCCCCCCACCAACTTGCTTCCTCTCCCTCCTCCTTCCCTGTTAAATGTCTCCGATTTGTTTGCTTTCTAGTTTTGTCTATTACCCCCCTCCCATCCTTTGTTTGGTTCCCTTATATTCCTCCTGTCAGAAAAACCATTTGATATTTTTCTTTTTCTTGCTGCCTTATTTTACTGAGCATAATCCCTTCTAGCTCCATCCATGTTGCTACAAATGGCATGAATTAGTCTTTCTTAATTGTGTATATATATATCACATCTTCTTGATCCAGTCATCTGTTTTGGGTTATTTAGGTTGTTTGCATATCTTAGCTACTGTAAATAGTGCTGCAATAAATATAGGAGTGCAGGTTTCCTTTTGAATTAATGTTTTAGTGAACTTTGGGTATATTCTTAGGAGTGGAATTGCTGGGTCATATGGTAGCTCCACTTCTAGTAGCTTGAGAGTCTTCCACACAGCATTCCGTAGTGGTTGGACCATTAACCTGCAATATCTTCTACATACAGATTAGGGTAGAATCTGAAAACATCAGGGGATGGAACTTGTTCAGAATGTCATTCATGGGCACAGAGTTTTTTCTTTATTGTTCTTTAAACAAAATATAAAAAACAAGTAAAACTCAACATGTTTTCTTGGATATGAGTTCACCTGGGAAGTAGTCCACTAAGGAGATTAATTCAGGTCTTTCCAATTTGTGGTTTCCACCCTTTCTAAATTCTTTAAAGTCACCTACCCTCAGCTAATTGTAAAGGTGTCTGGGAAATGCAGTCTGTACTCACAGGAGAAAAAGAAACAGTTTGTGGGGACCTCCCTAGTGCAAGGATTTAAAGCATAGCACTATGAAGCCATCTGCAGCCACTGCAGCTGAGTTAGAGTTTGAGCCCAGCCAGCCCACATGGCACAGCAGACCTCTCCTGTCTTCCCTGCTGCTTTCTCCAGCAGTGGACTTGGGTCAATCCTCCTGTTCTGTTCTCTACTCTTCTCTCTGGTGAATCCTCTCACTCTCTGCATCTCTGGCCTGTCCCCCTGTTTTTGTATGCATAATAAATAAATATATCTTAAAAAAAAAAAAAAAGTAACACCAGGCCCTCCCTGGTGACACAGCAGGTCAAAGCACAGCACTAAGAAGCTAAAGCCACTTCAGCATGCGTTTGATCCTCGCCCCACAGGTGACCCACATGGCCCGGCAGATCTCTCTTGACACAACCACTGCTCCCCTCAGCAGTGTACTTTGCCAATCTGCCTGCTCTGCTCCCCACTTTGCTCTCACGGCCCCTGCACCTCTGGCCTGTTCCCAGTTCTGTATGCAGAAATAAATAAACCTTAAAAAAAAAACAACAGTTTTTGGGTCACAAAGCTGTCTCTGTCACTTAATATCATGAAGTTGTTTTAGGGTTTAACTGAGATTAGGCATGTAGTAGCTTTAGTACATTATAAGTGATCAGCAATATTTGAATACTTAATATTATCACAAGTATGTATACTGAAAGTATGAACAAAGGTGTACTTGTATGGAGGTTCCAGTAAGAGAACCCAGCTACAATAAAAAAAAAAAAGAAGGCCCTTAACGTTTTGATTATATAAAATTATGATCTTTAAGTGATCTGGCAGTATCAGGAAGTATAAACACTAGAAGGTGAATGAAGGTGGAAAGGGTTGCCAGGTATTCATATCAGTTTAACTAGTAGAATGTGAAAGATTATAATTTAGATAGCTGTAATGTCTAAGAAGAGTAGGAATAAAGAACTAGAACACTCTTGGGTTTGGGAACAGGCTAGAGTTATGTGGGCAAAAATTCTGATCAATTTTCTGTTCCATATTCTTTTTCTCTTTTCTTTCTTACTTTTTAGATACAGGCTTCATCAAAGTTCTTTCAGTGCAGCATATTTTCTTGTCCGTTATTTTTCTCCTCTGTCACCACTTAAAAAATTAGAAGATTTCTGAGAACAGAAATCATGTTTGTCTCACACATTTTTATATCTTAGCATCCAGCAATGTCTAGCACAAAATTGCAGGCAAGAAGTATGTGTTGAATGAATTTAATATATATTGGCAGTTTTTTCAAGTCTGGGTTAAAGGTTTTAGATAACAGAAGACAGTAAGCTTTTAATTTTGCTTTTGCCACAGTAGTGGAATTCTAGGACTTCTAAGACATAACTTTGAAAACCTGGTTTTCCCCCTTGTGTTAAGTGGGTACAATACTTTGTTTAGAGGTATAATAGACAATTAAATAAGAACTTTTTGTAGTTTTCCTAGCACATAGAAGGCATTAAAACAACAAAAACAATTGCTCCTACTCCCTAAACCCCACACCTTATTTTTTTTTAAAGATTTATTTATTTATGCATACAGTACTGGGGTACAAGCCAGAGATGCAGGAGTGGTGAGAGGCTTCACTAGAGACAGAGTGGGGAGCAGGACAGGCAGATCAATATAGTACACTGCTGAGGGGAGCAGTGGGCAGGTTAGGAGTGGTCTGCCAAGCCATGTGGGTCACCTCCGGGGCTGGGGATCTCCAGAGCTGGGGATCAAACTAGCACTGAAATGGCTAGGCTCGCTTGCAGTGCTGTGTCCTAACTCATTGTACCACCAGGGAGGGGTCCCCTAGGTCTTCTCCCCCCAGGGCCTGGCCTGCCCCCACACCTTTTATACAACATACTTTCAAATATGGGAACCTAGGAAATAATACATGCTATTTAAGTTTTCCTTTCTGTATTCAGCACCTAGTACAGTGTCTCACACATGGTAGATGTTCAATACATATTTTTTGTTAAAGTGAGTGAAGTAATGAAGTACTGAAATAAAGATGAAAATTTAGATAATTATGGGTTGGACATACTGTGTGAAAAAGGGGGGCAACGGATTTTATCAAAAGAGAGGATTGATGTTATAAAATTGATTAACTTCAAAGTGTTATTATTTATTCAGTTAGCTATTTATTATGTCTACTATACTAGAAAGGATATATCTCTGCTCCCCATGCTTGTGCAATAAGGCAATTTTTCAAAAGTAATTAGATAGCAGAAGGATATATCAGAAACCATATAAGTAACAAAAGAAAGTCACTGATGGGCTAG